>NC_140175.1:58201822-58480823 GCF_963971535.1 Notolepis coatsorum | reverse complement strand
TCTAACTGTGCATCTTGGGAAGAAGGAAGAAAAAACGCGGCTTATTATTATTACAGAGGCGCACGGCATTGGATCAATGGATCAATGCCACGTCAATACTATTATTAGCTTACCACTGCTCGCAGCATTCATTCACTGCAAAACAAGCACACTACATCTATCTCTCTATCTATCTATATATCTATATATCTGTGCATCTTGGGAAGAAGGAAGAAAAAACGCGGCTTATTATATTATTAATAAAACAGCTACTTGTGGGCACTCATAAAAACACCGTGGTCTACAAGTTGTTTAGCGAGAGGATGGTGGTAATGTGCTTCAATAGAACAATGGATCAATGCCATGTCAAAACTCGCCTTCGCTGAACTGGAGGGCTCGCAGACAGTCCACACACAGACACACGCGCGCGCGCGCACACACAGGCTCGCAGCCACACACACATTTCCACTGTCCAATAGACAAGCGCCCTTTTCGACCAGATTTCTATGTGAACGCAGGCGAACCAAATGAAGAATGCAACAATGTTGCAACTTCACTACCAGAACCGCACAGAGTCCACCAAAACTATATGTGAAAGCGACCTAAGAGAAGATGGATTTTTTTTTAATCTCAAACCTACTGTACAGTACAGTGAGTACACTTCTTCCTAAAGAGCCTTTACATTTGTTTTAAAGGGGACATGCATTGCTATTCCTTGCACTATTTGGGCAACTTTACACAATTCCTGAGAGTCTATGGAATACATCTGTAAGTTAGTTAGTTATGCAAATCAGTACCCTATTCACGTCAGCAATACCGTCAAATCAGAACGGCTTAGTTGAGTGAGGGAAGATCTTGTGAACTCGAGACTAGGCTGATGAGTCAATATGGTAATTAGAGACACAGACCCATTGATACTAACCCCTATTGCTATAAAACATTGCTAAATACTGGAAAAAGTCATTTATAATGCATGTCCCCTTTAAAAAATGCATTAGTCTTTTAATTGTTTGACTCTATCCTTGACTGGTAATAACCCAACTTTTTTACTTTCTGTGGGACCTATACGAGTCCTGGGAGGAGCATTTAGCATGTATCTAATGACGTTGTTCTGTGCAACCTGTAATTTGTAATTTGTCTCAAAGTGACATTGTATGAGTGATGTTACTAAACGTTTTTTTTTTACTTTAAAATTAAGAAAGTGTGTATCGATATAGGAAGTTGAGCTTCTTTGAGATCTTGGATAGAGCCGTGGCTGCTATTTCCTCCCCAACAACAGCTTGGTCCAGCATGAGGAAATTAAGGAGGGAAGTATAGTTAGTACCCTGATGATTGCTAGCTTAAAAAATCAAATCAGTCAGTCGACATTTTGGCAGTCTATAGACATTGTCCACTAGATGTCAGTTTAGCTTTATTTATTTCTTTTTATGAACTTGAATACAAAAACATACACTCTTACACATTTTCACACTTCATATAGTTACAATGAATCAGAAAGAGACAAATGTACAGATGCAGCTACACTACGGGGTTATTCATAAAAGGTCACCACCAGATTTGTCCATGTGGAATAAACATTAACGTAAAATGTTTAGTAAATTCGCCCTAGATGTAATGTTATGAATGATTACACCACTTTATTCTTTTAAAGTCACTGGGTGTAATGGCTTCTTGTAGGTCAACCAGGTAGTGTCTTTAACACGCACATTCCAAAAAATCCAAAACGAGATCCAAGGTATTATGAATTAAATTATAGATTTATTTTAAGCATCTAAATAAAACACCAAAAGAAAGATTCCAATACTCATAAATAATAGTATTCTAACACTGATGTGGTTTAAAGAAAAATGTATGACCTGGCACCTTCACCAAACATTTTTACCATGCCTAGGCCTTCTCTTCCTGCTCATTAAACCACCTGAGATTCCAAGAGTCCCCGCCCCCCACTCTCAACATGCACTACCGGCCTTTGGATACTAGGTGGGGTAAATGACTACAGAGGGGCAGAAACAAAATGTAAACAAATGATAGATACAATAAGAACACAATAGAATGGCTCCAACACACCGGCCCCTAATTGCCAAGCAAGGCAATTATCAATAGAAATGGAGCCCATATAATATAAGCAGCAATTACCATGAAAACTAGTTTATATACATATTCTTTTTTACAGGTTTTCAAAGTCCATGCGTTTCTTGCTCTTCTTGAGAGTGTGCATTGTTCAATGATCGGTGTCAATCAGTATGTGTGTAGGTGTCGATGAGTCCGCTGATTCAATGTCAAGATGTTGCTTCTTCCAGGAGCAAACAAAGCTTGGTGATAGGTCTCTCCAATACGCCGCTCTTTGTTTTAACTCGAACACGACGAACCAGACCTCTGGAGTCTGGCATGGTGTCAATGATTCGTCCCATCAGCCATGAGTTGCGTGGAGCTGAGCTGTCCACTATGAGTACCAAGTCTCCAGGGCTTAAACTCCTTTTTATGCTGTTCCACTTTTGGCGTTGCTGCATTATAGGAAGATACTCAGATGTCCATCTTTTCCAGAAGAGGTTTGCGAGATACTGCACTTGCCTCCATCTCCTCCGAGCATACGAATCTTCTTGGGTGAACAGACCTGGAGGTAAGATTGGTTTACCCTTGAGCTGAATAAGATGGTTTGGTGTAAGAGGCTCAAGGTCATTTGGGTCATCTGAGACTGAAGTAATTGGACGATCATTGAGAATGGCTTCCACCTCACATAAGGCTGTCTGCAGAGCTTCATCATCAATGGTTTGCTGTGTCAGGACGGATTGAAGGACACTCTTTACTTGACGAATGAGCCGCTCCCAAACCCCCCCGTGGTGGGCTCCGTGGGGAGGATTGAATTTCCACTTTATACCATCCTGTAGCATTACCCTTTGAATCTTGTCTTGCTTCAATTGCTTCAAGGCTTCTTTTAGCTCACGATTAGAGCTGATGAAGTTGGTGCCATTATCTGACGTTATCTCTAGCACTTGTCCTCTTCTACATATGAATCGCCGAAGGGCACTAATGCAAGAGTCTGTGTCCAGGGAGTGAGCCATTTCAAGATGAACAGCTATGCAGGTCAGGCATGTAAATATTACACCATACCTTTTCACAGTGGATCTTCCTCTCTTAACCTCGATAGGTCCGAAATAATCCACTCCTACATGCGTGAAAGGAGGTAGGTCTGGAGAGATTCTGTTTGTGGGAAGATCAGCCATCTTCTGTTCTCCCACCTTTCCATGTTTGCGTCGACAGATTACACATTTCCGGATAACAGTTCTTGCTGCAGAATTTGCACAGAGAATCCAATATTTCCGTCGCAACCTGGACAGCATGTGATTTCTTCCACTGTGTCCTACCAGCTTGTGTATGTGACAACGGATCAGTTTTGAAACATGACTGTCCTTGGGAAGGATGGCTGGGTGTTTAACTTCCTCGGGTAAGGCAGACTTGCTGAGCCTTCCACCTACCCTCAGAACTCCGTTCACCAACACTGGATCCAGACTGTACAATGGGCTGGTTTTCTTTACTGTGCCCGTTCTCAGTGCAGCAATCTCTTCAGAAAAACTCTGACCTTGGACAAAGCATATGACTGCCTCCTCTGCTTGGACCATGTCATCAACTGAAAGACCTGCAAATTTACCTTGCTGCTGCTTGTAATCAACTTGTCCAAGTGTCTTTTGTGCGCTTTTTCTTTCTTGGCATTGCAATCGAAGCATCTTTTTAACTTTCAGCATCCATGCCACAGCTACTTTGAGGTCATACCATGATGAGAAGTGATTAATGAGTTTCCATGTGGTAGCTTCGTCTTTGTTTATGACTGTACTGTAGACAGATACATCTTTTTTCACCTCAGGATCGTCAACAGAAACAGCATCAATCTCTTCAGGAGATCTTGGCCAATGTGATTCAGGGCCTGAGAGGAATCCCGGGCCTTGTATCCACCTTTTTGACTTCAAGAAAGCATCAACTCGCAGACCACGAGAGGCCTCATCAGCAGGGTTTAACTTAGAGCAGATGTATCTCCATTGAGATGGCTTTGACAGATCTGTGATGGTGGCCACTCTGTTTGCTACAAAGGTCTGGAATCTTTTAGTTCTGTTAGAGATGTACTTCAGGACAGTCATGCTGTCAGACCAGAAGACTGATTCATCGAGTTGAAACTGTAGTTCACGTCTTAGCATCTTGTCCATACGAACAGCCAAGACTGCGGCTGTAAGCTCAAGTCTTGGAATGGTAGTCTGCTTTAATGGAGACACTCTAGCTTTCCCCATGACGAAGGCAGTATGTATGTCATCCTTGTCACTTGTGAAGCGAAGGTAGGTCACTGTCCCATACCCTGCTTCACTGGCATCACAGAAATGATGTAACTGGGCTGTCTTTATCTCAAAGTCTCTTGGTAGGAAACATCTGTCCACATAGAATGCATCTAGCTGGGGCAATTCGGTTTGCCATCTATGCCACTGTTGAGCAATCGTGTCTGGAACGTCTGCATCCCAGCCACATCCGATCCTACACAAATTCTGTAGAATTATCTTGGCAGTTAGTATGACTGGAGACAGAAATCCCAGGGGATCGTACACAGAGCTGACAACTCAGAGGATGCCTCGTCTTGTAGTGGGCTGTTCTTTTACTGCCATGTTGAAGTTGAACGTGTCAAGTTCAATGTTCCATTGGGCTCCTAGAGCTCTTTCCATAGGGAGACTCTCCCTATCCAAGTCAAGGTTTTTTTTACCTCTTTGGCCTTGTCCTCTTCAGGAATCCGAGAGAGTACAGAGCGACAATTGCTTATCCATTTGGTCAGCTTGAATCCTCCCTTGGAACACACCTCCTTGAGGCCTTGATACAGTGACAAGGCCTGACCTTCGGTTTTGACAGACTTCAAACAGTCATCCACATAAAAGTTCTCTTTGATGGTATTGATTACCTCCTGTGGAAAGTCATCCTGATTGTCATCCGCAGTCTTCCTCAGTGTGAAGGTGGCACAGCTTGGAGATGATACGGCACCGAACAGGTGCACAGTCATTCTGTACTCAACAAGCTCTTGGCTGATGTCACCATTAGGCCACCAGAGGAAACGCAGCAGGTCAACATCTTCATCTGCTACCTTTACCTGGTGGAACATTCCTTCCATGTCAGCCATAAGGGCAATTGGACTCTGGCGAAAACGGAGGAGCACGCCGATGAGGGAGTTTGTTAAATCAGGTCCTTGGAGAAGCTCTTGATTCAGGGATGCACCCCGGAAAGATGAGGCACAATCAAACGCAACACGAATTCTTTTCTTTCTTGGATGGTAAACTCTGTGATGTGGAATGTACCACACTTTCCCGTCGTCACGTTTTACTTGCTCTTGGGGAACCATTTCAGCATATCCTTTGTCGATAACATCCTGAAGAAAGTCTTTGTACTCCTCAAAGAATGTGTTATTCTTTTTGAACTTTTTCAAGAGGTGCAGTGCTCGCTGCTCCGCCAATGGGCGATTATTAGGCATCTTTACATCCTTCTTCCGAAAGGGTAGTTTCAAATGATAGTGCCCATCTTTTAGCATAGCAGAGCTGGACACAATCTGCATGAACTCTTGGTCTTCCATGGACATCTCGCTTTTGTCTGTATCATGCTGCTCTAGAAAGTCTTGATTATACTGCTTGATTAGCAGTTCCTCCACTCTTTCAATGGATGTACGGTTGACACTAATGCTAGGATGACCACATTCATCCAGGCCGATGTTATCATGGAGTGGCCCATTGACCACCCATCCAAGGAGAGTCTTTATAGCGTAAGGCCCATTACCTTCACTGCTGACGATTATCCATGGTTCCAAAGCCTTAGGTGTGTTGACACCAATCAGTAGCTCAACATCGGCATCAATTTGCATTAACTCAACATCCATTAGATATGGCCACTGTCGGATATCGTCTTCTGTAGGAATGTTGTCCTTTGTGACAGGAATGCTTTGTTGAGTATAGCATTCTGGCAATTGCAGGAAAGAATCACTCTCAAGAGCAGCCACTTCTAGTCCAGAAACTTTAAAACTGTGAACAAGCCTTGACTGCCTGGTATCTTGGCCCATTGTTGTCAGAAGTATCTCCACCTTTTTTCCTGTAGCATTTAGCTTCGTCATCAACTTTTCAGTACAAAATGTACCGGTGCTTCCATTGTCCAGAAAGGCATATGTGTGCACAATCTTGCTTCCTTTCGAGAGCTTTACCTGAACTGGTACAATGGCAAGCGCACATTCTTTGTTACCGGCCCCAGTAGAGCCGCTGATATCTAGAGAGACCATTGCACTGGTTACTGGAGCTTTGTCTTTGGTGGCTTCTTTGGAAACATTTACCTCTGCTTGCATGCTTCCTTTATTTTCAATTTCTCTGTGCAACAAAGTGGGGTGGTTTCGCTGGCATTGTTGACAGGTCATGCGCTTCTGACAGTTCTTGCTCATATGTCCCCTTGTGAGACATCCAAAACACAGTCCTTTGCTTCTGAGAAACTCAACTTTCTCCTCGTTTGGTCTGTGTTTCAACTTCTGACAGAATTCCAATGCATGCCCATTATCACAGAAAGTGCAGAGTTTTTTAGAAGCATCCACTATGTTGTCCTGTTCTTTGTTTCTAGTCAGGCTTGACTCCACAACTTTGTCTGGTATAGCAGTTATCTTTGTTGCAAAACTGCTCCCTCTGCTGGACGGTTTAGCTTTTTGCGTTGAGTCTGTATACTTAGGCTTTGTACCTGGTTTTTGAGTTGCAAAGTCTTGAATGTCCCCAAAGACTGGGTCCAATGCTATTCTGGCTTGCTTCTCCACAAACTTTACTAGATCTCCAAACCTGGCTCTTCTTTCGTATCTTTCCTGAAAGTCACACACGGCTGATCTCCATTTATCACGGAGCTTGAATGGTAACTTTGAGACGATGGTTCTGAGATGCGTTGGATTTTCCAACTCCATCATGTGCTCCATATCCTGCATTGTATTACAACAGCCTCTCAAAAACAGTGCATAGGAACGCAAACCATTACCATCTTCTGCTCTAAGGACTGGCCAGCTCAGGGCTTTATCCATATAGGCAGTTGTTATTTTCATCTCATTGCCAAAGTTTAACTGAAGCTGTTGTCTTGCTTTGTTGTATCCTCTTGTAGGATCCATGTGTAACCAGCTGCGAATGAGTTCTCTCGGTTGGCCTGTTGTGTACTGCTCCAAATAGTAAAGTCTGTCTTGCATGTTATCGGTTTTACTCTCAATCCCATGTTGGAAGGCTTTAATGAATGACCTATAATGAAGTGGGTCACCACTAAACACTGGTATGTCTCTTGTTGGCAGTAGAGAGCTCTGCTGTTGCTTTATCAGGAATTGAGTGATGTCATTTTGTCTTTGGATAGCATTAGCAAGAGCATTCTGGTTATTGTTCACATCATCCTGTCTGTAACCTGCTCTTTGAGAGTCAAATACATTGGCACCTCCTGTATTGGTCAATGGTGTTTGTCTCAAGCTTGTATGCAGAGCAGGAGAATGGGGCCTTGATTTGCAAAGACTTGGTCTCCCTTTTGGAATCTTGTATTCAGTGGCATTGGATACACCCTGTAATGCTGGAGGATGTTTCTGTGTTAACGATGGTTTGTATTCATGAAAATTATTTTGCTCACTTCCATTCCAACTTGCTTTGCCATCCAGTGATGTTCTTATTCTTGCCTGAGCAAGAGAGGATTTTCCACCCTCTTCCAGTTCCAGGATCTTTATTTTTGCAATTGAAGCAGCCAGCTCAGCTTCAATTTCCAGTGCTTCTCTTTGTGATTTTAGTCTGGATATGGATATGGATTCTTCCATATCAAGCATGTGTTTCCTTTGCAAAATTGCAGCTTTAGCCTCCAAAGCAGCATGCTCAGCCTTTGCTCTTAGTCTAGCAGATGATGCTTTTGATGTTATGGATGCATGTGTTTTTGTGCTAGAAACAGCAGAGATGCTGTCATGGGGATGAATCATATCCTGTAGGTTTGAATCCTCTTTCAACTTTACAGCACATTCTGATGTAACATCAACATTTAAACCCAAATTACTTGGCAAGTCATGGTTATCGGCATCCTTATCATCAAACTCCAGCACACCATGCACCCACATGTTAACTTGACTAAGAAAGTCTTTGAAATCCAAGAGCTTTGGTTCAAACCAGCTGGCATGATCAGCCTCTTTTTCCTCTTCAGGCAACATGTGCTGCACAGCCACTTGCATCTCCATAAATGTTGACAACAGATCATTGAACATGCAAACATGATAGTCCATATCATCTTTCTTGTCTTTTTTCATGAGTGTAATGATTTCATTATTTTTCTTTGTCAACATGCCCAGCCTACTTCGCCGAGTGCCAATCAACTTCCATAACATTTCCTCATGACTGGGTTTAGCAGCATCGGCCATTTTGATTTCCAGTCACAGCTCTTTGTTCCAAACATCCAATTCAATACAGCATTTCCAGTGAATCCATTCACAGTTGTGACATCATGATTCTGTGACATTTGTGACATTTGCTTCCAACAACAGATGACTTGTAGACAGTAGATGAGCATCTTTGGTTCTTCATTAACTTGATTTACTTGTAAATTAATTCACAGTTGTGACATCATGATCTCCATTGAGCTTTAAAACACTTGCTGTTAACAACAGATGAATGGTAGACAGTAGATGAGCATCTTTGGTTCTTCATTAACTTGATTTACTTGTAAATTAATTCACAGTTGTGACATCATGATCTCCATTGAGCTTCAAAACACTTGCTTCCAACAACAGATGAATGGTAGACAGTAGATGAGCATATTTGGTTCTTTACTAACTTGATTTACTCACTGTTTTCATTGTTGTCCTTGATTTACTCACTGTTTTCATTGTTGTCCTTGATTTACTCACTGTTTTCATTGTTGTCTGTATTGTTCCAAGTTCAACTCCATTGTGTGGAATTCCATCCATGGTAGAATTTTTCTTTAAACTTTAATGTAATGGCTTCTTGTAGGTCAACCAGGTAGTGTCTTTAACACGCACATTCCAAAAAATCCAAAACGAGATCCAAGGTATTATGAATTAAATTATAGATTTATTTTAAGCATCTAAATAAAACACCAAAAGAAAGATTCCAATACTCATAAATAATAGTATTCTAACACTGATGTGGTTTAAAGAAAAATGTATGACCTGGCACCTTCACCAAACATTTTTACCATGCCTAGGACTTCTCTTCCTGCTCATTAAACCACCTGAGATTCCAAGAGTCCCCGCCCCCCACTCTCAACATGCACTACCGGCCTTTGGATACTAGGTGGGGTAAATGACTACAGAGAGGCAGAAACAAAATGTAAACAAATGATAGATACAATAAGAACACAATAGAATGGCTCCAACACTGGGTATCCCTCGCAGCCCAGTTGGTCGGCGAGCCACCCAGAAGGGTAGCGTGCGGACCAACTGAGCGGCGCACGCAGACCAACTGGGCCACACAGGATAGGTGGTGTCTTGTATTCAACAGGCTTTTGTCCCAATCGGCGCACCAACTGGGTCACGCAGGATAACTGGATAGGTGGTGTCTTGTATTCGACAGGCTTTTGTCCCAATCGGCGCCTCATAGTAAGTAAGTGCTAAGCCCATCTATAAAGGGGCATCTGCCAGCGTCACAGGTGATCATGGCAGCAGTAATTTTTGCCAGATGCAGGCATCGTAATGCCAGGCGTGCCCGTGAAAGAATATTTCGAAGGAGAATATCACTTTTTTTATTTAAGTGAGACAGAAATCATCCAGAGACAGGTTGCCAGATCAAGCAATTCTTAGATCTATTGGATGAAATCAAGGATGATATTGAGCCACTGCCAGCCAGCCAGAGATCCCATGCAATCGTATTTATTATTTAAATATTGTTATTTAACACTTTGATTGCCTAAGGTTAAATTCATGATATACCATCCGTTGCCAGCTCTATTTAACATGGAGAAGTTCCCCTTCTTTGCAGGGCTATAACTTTTTAAATTCTATTGCTAGATTGCCATTATTAGGGCCCATTCAAGGTCCTATATGTATTGTTCATGGTGTAGCAACGTTAAACTTCTTCATTCACATATTCATACTAAAATATGGTCTAAAGTATAAGTATGTTTTCATCTCTTTCTGCAGCTTTCTCCAGAACGTGATTTATAGCCCCAAATGCATTATATTGATGATGAAATACAGTTTGGTAGGAATCTGTGCGAGATCAAAAATTTCAATTGGACGTACTTCTAGAATTTACTACACGTCATCTGATGTTGACCGGATGGGCGAGGGGGCGTTTATAATTCCGTGGGCAACGTTATACCATTCATCTAATGTGGGTCATATGTTCATCATAGCAGTTAGTAAAGAACACGTTAGAATATAACACTAAAACTCACCCCAGTCTCCTCGGGCCGTTGGGCGATCAGCGTGGAGTATACAGTTTTCAATTATGGGATGTCGAAATACCGGATCTATGTCCAGGTCTTATAATAGTATATACGTCCAAATCATGTTGTTTTTTCGAGTTATTTCCACCGATCGATGTTCACTGTGTGAAGACTGAGTCTCTCTAACATTAGAGAGTGCCCGGACCACATATGGAGTGAGTCCTGCCGGGTTAAAGGTTGACATCCGGTTTTTCGATCTGCCGATCGGCCACCAGATGGCGGTCTTGAACCGCTAGAGGATTGAGAGGAGATCAGAACTGTGTGTCAAGGCTGCAGAGGGGAAATATGATTCCGATCACAGATTTTTGAAATATTGATATCAAAGACGAGTTCCGGCGTCCTCGGCAACTTGAGCATGGCGGGGAATGACGAGTTCCGCCGTTTTCGGCAGTTAAAGTGTTAACATTGTCGGCTTTTCCAATGTTGTCGCCGCTATTGATTGATTGATTTTGAAACAAGATTTCGATTTTGCATCATGCTGCTATTTTTATTTGTTATGCATTGCTCTTGCTGCTTGTTATATTTACATTATATAAAGCACTTTGAACTGCAATCATTGTATGAAAGGTGCTATATAAATACAGATTATTATTATTATTATTATTATTATTATTATTATTATTATTATTATTATTATTATTATTATTATTATTATTATTATTATTATTATTATTATTATTATTATTATTATTATTATTATTATTATTATTATTATTATTATTATTATTATGTACCACTCATATGCTCCAGAATAAACTTTTAATTTATAACGTTTCGTCGGGTCCATGGAGTAGACGCTGGAAACACGGCCAATAAAAAGTTTATTCTGGAGTATATGATAATGCAGGTTCTATTATCTTAAAGGAATCTGAATGAAAATAGTAAAAACTATTCTAAAAATGTAGGAATTGGAATATGATTGGAAATTTCATTAAACATTTTCATATTTTATCTTACCAGTGTCTTACACAGCATCTCAGTGTCTGAGTAACTGACTATTAGCTGACTGTGTTTCTGACAACTGGTTTATAGTCAGCTTTTTAAATACAGTAGCCTACTTTTTTTCTCTGAAGCTATTTTTAGGAAGCCTCATTAGGCTTGGTTCCATCGTGGATACAAGATGTTACATAATTATTCATAGGGTTTGTGATATTTAAAGGGCTGGTTCATCAACTTGTTTTTTTTAGGCTTATAAATGCCTTAAAAAAGGAAACAATGTTGAATGTAAAAATGACAGGAATTTCACATAC
This sequence comes from Notolepis coatsorum, assembly GCF_963971535.1. Classification (NCBI taxonomy): domain Eukaryota; kingdom Metazoa; phylum Chordata; class Actinopteri; order Aulopiformes; family Paralepididae; genus Notolepis; species Notolepis coatsorum. Next base: position 58,469,139 of record NC_140175.1, on the reverse strand, counting down.
ACACACACAATGCACCGACATCTTCTTAAACCATGAAAGATACAAATAGCTGCTGCGTAGCCGACTTGCAAAAGTAAAAAGGATTTGATATTACTATAGCTGTGTGATTCATGCATGTGAAGGATCAGGGCACCGCCGCAAGCGCCGCATACATGTCAAGTTCACACAGGGTCTCGCCAGGGGCGTATCTAGACCAAGCACTGTACTGGGGCACAGGGGGGGCACTTCGGGATGCCAAGGGATGCAAATTCTTTTGCCGGTTTTGGGCGTTTTTTGGCAGAAAATTGGCAGATTTTGTAACTATTTTATTTTTAACTTTATTTCGGTTTTAGGGTTAGGGTTAGGTTAGATGCATCCGTCTGTATGGAGAATGGGAGGGGTTTGTCTGATGTTAAGGCCTTGAGAACATCACCCACTGCCTTTGGAGCAGGGATGTCTTTGACCAGAGCCTCTGCCTTTGTTCTTCCTAAAGTCATTTTCTTCACTATTTTTGAATCATGTAAAATCATTTGATTGAGCTTGTTTTTTTAAAGAAAAAATGTATCATTTAGATGCCTTTATTTCATATTTGACGCAGACGGTAGGCTATATATAGCACATTTTGTTATTAATCTTATTAAACTGTAGATGCTTCACCTTCTCAGCCACCACATCATTAAGCAGGTAACCATCAATCTTGGTATCCAAGCTGATAAAATCACTGCATTAATAGAAGTCTTTTCAGCCATCTTTTCCTGAGCATTATTAGCAGTGAAGTGTTAATATTTCAATAATCCATAGGATTAGTAGATGAATAGCTAGTTCTTTATTTGTTTTAATTTGATGTGTACATGCTGATACATGTCATACAAGTAATATTCATACGTGTGTGGTGTATGCGTTTTGGTTACTCACCCAATATGTGTGTGTCTGGTGAACCCACAACATTATTGGGATTTTAAAAATAATAAAGTGTGGGAAGATTTGGTTGTTCCTCGAATCAGGACAAAAGGATATTGAATATTAGACACAGGACAATGAGTTCAAACATCATGTATGGTATTTATTGAATAATCAGAAAGCATAATTACATGAATTATCACGACAAGCTTGTTGACAGCAATGCAGTATAGCAGAGTGGCCAAGGAGCTCTCTTTTCCTCTATTCTAAAATGGTCTGATATACTGTCCGACCTAGGGTGTCTTCGCTGGCTGACCAATCAAGTGTGAGACACCTGTGTCCTTTCCCATATGATCTAGCTCGGACCAGGTCATAGTTATGTAACAAGAAAATGCACAGGCATCCCTCCCGGACCGGCCAGCCACCTTTCTGGAGATAAGGGGGCCCCTCTAACCTTGTCCTACAAGCCTCTCACTGTAAAAGGGAACCATAGTGTTCTCACATGTTTATGATACTGATTGTACTGTAATCCTATTTATCAATAACTTTTAACTAAAGCAATGTTCCTAATTAACTAATTTATTTATATATGATATAAGCCTAAAGTCTGACGTTAATTTCCGACAAAAGCCATAACCTTATGTAAAAATACTTAATACTTAACAAAATATGTTACAATTACAACCAATATAGACAGCATAAACAGTATGGTTAATATTAGCCATTTATCTCAGCTAGATCACATTTATAAATACAAGTGCTATTTGTTTTGTGTGATAAAAAATGTAAAATAGTATGAATGAAACAAGGTGGGGGCAGACAGTGAAGGTACACAGTGAACCTTTTTGCTTCATATTTATCATGTTTACTTGTTTTCACCTACAATTTCCACACATTCGGGTCCAGTGTATAGTGCACCCAATGAAAACGTGTTATTTTATATGCTCTTCACAGAAAATGAGCCAAGCCCAATGAGTCTCACTGTGAGGTTTTGTCCGCTGCCCACCCACTCGCTCCGTTCCTTTAAGGTATTTTGTTAATTACAGCATTGGCAGTCCAGATAGAGTTAACCAAGGAACACAGCCAACAGCTAGACAGGGCTGCGGCTGCTGTACAGGAACTCCGAGAGCAGGTCCTGCCTATTCAGGGGTCCCTGGGCGCTCTGGCTAGCCAGCAGTCAAGTATTCTCCTCCACTTACACACGCTGAGTGACACCGTTAACACCTTGCTTGTAACCCCACTTCCTTCAGGAGCCTTGGCCGGAGCATCACCCGCAGCCCTGGCAGGCCCCGCGCTTCCCGATCCCGCACCTCGGGAGCCCCGTCTCTCCGAACCACGGCTGTTCGACGTAACTTCGAGGATTGTGCCACACTCATCATGCAATGTGAGTTGGTTTTTCGTCATCAACCCAGTCGTTTCACTTCAAGGGGAGCCCAAGTGGCCTACATGACTAACTTGCTCTCAGGCCGGGCAGCCCAGTGGGTCACTGCCTCCTGGGCAATGGAGGCAGACTTCTGTTTCTCCTACCCAGACTTCGTGGCTGAGCTCCGCAGGGTTTTCCACCATCCAGCCCGTGGTCTGGACCCTGGAGCCCGGTTGGGTACCTTCCGGCAGGGCAGCGGCGGGGTTACCGACTACGTGCTGGAGTTCAGACTGGCGGCTACGGAGAGCGGTTGGAACGACCAAGCACTTCGTCTTACCTTCATGAGGGGGCTCAACGACGCAGTCAGGGACCAGCTCGCGACCCGTGAGGAACCTGAGTCCCTCGAGGACCTGTTCAGCCTCGCCATTCGCATCGACGGACGCCTCCAGGAGAGAAGACGTGAGAGAACCCGATAGGGACCTCCAGAGGTACTCCGGACCCCCCGTACTCGTGACGGTACTGCTGGTCGCCCTGCTCCCAACACGACTGGTGGTTTTTTTCCCTCCCGTTTGGTACCCGAGGAGGAACCCATGCAGCTGGGACGTTCTCATCTGAGCCAAGCAGAATGGGAGGCGAGGTTCAGGTCCGGCCTTTGCCTCTACTGCGGTCGGGAGGGACACCGTATCGCCAACTGCCCCACCCGGCCAAAAGACCAGGCTCGCCGGGACCCCGGGAGATCCTGGTGAGCTGTTTTTCTCGTTCCCAGAGCCGTGCACCACCTGGCCATCTGATGAGCGTCACCCTGGCCTGGGCGGACCAACGGGCCACGGTGGAGGCACTCATTGACTCGGGGGCAGACGAGAGTTTCCTAGACTTCGAGTTTGCTACCCGGGCCAACATTCCTCTTGAGGACCTAGTGAGGCCATTGGAGGTATTCGCATTGGACCAACACCGCCTGGCTGACATCACTCAACGCACCTGCCCTGTCCTGCTGACCATTGCTGGTAACCACGTTGAGAGACTCCAGTTCCTTATCACCAGATCCCCTCTTGTCCCAGTAGTCCTGGGCCGGCCCTGGCTCGCGCTGCACGAGCCCCACATCGCCTGGTCCTCCGGTACTATCAAGGGCTGGAGCTCCTCCTGTCATGCCCAGTGTCTTCAGGCGGCGTCCTGTCCCCCGCCCCGGAGATCCGTTGGTGAGCCGCCTCCGGACCTTTCGACCATACCCCCCGAGTACCACGACCTCATGGAGGTTTTCAGTAAGTCCAGGGCTCAGGCCCTTCCGCCCCACCGGCCTTACGACTGTGCCATCGACCTCCGCTCAGGGGCTCCCCTTCCCGGCAGCCGCCTCTACAGTCTGACCGTCCCGGAGAAGGCGGCGATGGATCAATACATCTCTGAGTCCTTGGAAGCAGGACTCATTCGGCCTTCCTCCTCTCCTGTGGTGGCCGGTTTCTTCTTTGTTGAGAATAAGGACGGGGACCTTCGACCCTGCATCGACTATCGCCTGCTCAACGAGATCACCATTAAGAACAAGTATCCTCTACCTCTCATGAACTCCACTTTCGAGCCTCTCACCCAGGCTACCGTCTTTACCAAGCTGGACCTCCGGAGTGCCTACCATCTAGTCCGTATCCGTGAGGGCGATGAATGGAAGACCGCCTTCAAGACTCCCAGGGGCCACTACGAGTACCTGGTGATGCCGTTCGGCCTCACCAACGCTCCGGCGGTATTCCAGGCGCTCATGAACGACGTCCTTCGTGACATGCTGGAGGAGTTTGTGGTAGTGTACCTAGACGGCATCCTCATCTTCTCCAAGACCCTCGAGGAACACATCCAGCATGTCCGCCGTGTGCTGGAGCGCCTCCTCCACAATCGGCTCTTCGTCAAGGCGGAGAAGTGCCGATTCCACTCCGACTCCGTCGATTACCTGGGCTTCATCGTGGAGAAGGGCTTGACCCGAGCTGATCCTCGCAAGATCCAGGCCGTGGAGGAATGGCCTGAACCCACCTCTCGGAAGGAGTTACAGAGCTTCCTCGGGTTCGCCAACTTCTACCGAAGGTTCATCCGGAACTACAGTCAAGTGGCGGAACCGCTTACCAGACTGACCTCTCCCGCCCTGCCGTTCGACTGGTCCCCAGCGGCGTGTGCTGCGTTCCGCTCCCTCAAGAAGAGGTTCACTTCCGCCCCGATCTTGCTCCATCCAGACCCCAAGAGACAGTTCATCGTTGAGGTGGACGCCTTGGATACTGGACTGGGAGCTATCTTATCCCAGCGGTCGGCAACGGACCAGAAGGTACATCCGTGCGCCTTCTACTCGCGTCGGTTCCTCCCTGCCGAGAGGAACTATGACATCGGCAATCGGGAGCTGCTGGCGGTTGTGGCTGCCTTGGAGGAGTGGCGTCATTGGCTAGAGGGGGCCGAGGAGCCATTTACCATTTCGACGGACCACAAGAACCTGACGTACATCCGTGCTTCCAAGGGCCTCAACGGCCGGCAGGCAAGATGGGCCAGCTTCCTCAGTCGGTTTGACTTCTCGCTGACGTTTCGCCCTGGTTCCCGCAACACGAAGGCCGACTCCCTGTCCCGGTTACACTCCAAGGGGGCTCCAACCACTGAGGACCCGACTCCCATCCTCCCGGAAGCCAGGGTGGTAGGAGTCGTCACCTTGGGCATCGAGGGGGTGGTAAGGCGTGCCCTACGCTTCCATCGCGCTCCAGGCAATGTACCGGTTCATCGTCTCTTCGTCCCCGACTCAGTCCGGTCCCGGGTCCTCCAGTGGGGCCATACCAGCCGGTTCGCCTGCCACCCGGGCGTTCATCGCACGTTCTCCTTCCTGGCTCGTCGATTCTGGTGGCCCACCATGAGGAACGACGTCAAGGAGTTCGTACTGGCCTGCGCGGTCTGCGCCCGCAGCAAGGCCTCCCACCAGGCAACCTCCGGGCTATTACAGCCGCTTCCCATTCTGAGCCGTCCTTGGTCACATGTGGCGCTGGACTTCGTCACAGGTCTTCCCTCCTCCCAGGGGAACACGTGCCTTCTGACCGTGGTGGATCGGTTCAGCAAGGGGGTTCACCTCGTGGCCCTTCCCAAACTTCCCTCGGCGGCCGAGACGGCGGACCTCCTGACACACCACGTGTTTCGCCTCCATGGTTTTCCCCAGGACGTAGTCTCGGACCGGGGGCCCCAGTTCACTTCCCAGGTATGGCGGGCTTTTTGCAAGGGATTGGGGGCAACGGTCAGTCTTTCCTCTGGTTATCATCCCCAGACTAACGGACAAACGGAGAGGATGAACCAGAGCGTGGAGTCTGCTCTTCGGTGTGTGGCTGCCGAGAGACCAGCTTCTTGGAGCCGTTTCCTTCCCTGGGTCGAGTACTCCATCAACTCCATGGTCAGTTCCGCCACCGGCCTCTCACCCTTTGAGGTATCCCTGGGCTACCAACCCCCTCTTTTCCCTGCACAGGAGACGGAGGTGGCAGTTCCCTCCGTGCAGGACCACCTCGACCGGTGCCGTCGGGTCTGGGAGATCGCCAGGACCGCGCTGCTCCGGTCATCAGAGCGCGCCTGTCGTGGGGCTGACCGGCGCCGGGTTCCTGCGCCGACGTACCACCCTGGGCAGAGGGTGTGGCTTTCCGCGAGGGACCTCCCACTTCGGTCCTCGGCCAAGAAACGTAACCCCCGGTTCGTCGGACCTTTCGAGGTTCTGAAGGTACTCAGTCCGGCGGCGGTGCGTCTTAAGCTTCCTGCGTCCATGCACATTCACCCCGTTTTCCATGTGTCCCGGGTTAAGCCTGTCTCTCTCAGTCCCCTGATGCCTCCTGCTCCGGATCCACCTCCTCCCAAGATGGTGGACGGTCACCCCCAGTGGCAGGTCCGCCGGTTGATGGGCGTTCGACGGTGGGGTCGGGGGTTCCAGTACCTGGTGGACTGGGAGGGTTACGGCCCGGAGGAACGGAGCTGGGTCTCCCGCCAGCTCATCGTGGATCCCGGCCAGATCACCGACTTCCATCGTGCCCATCCGGGCGAGCCGGGTCGGCCTGGTCGCCGGGTGGCTCCCGTGGAGGGGGGGGTACTGTGAGGTTTTGTCTGCTGCCCACCCACTCGCTCCGTTACTTTAAGGTATTTTGTTAATTAATTGCATTCCGCGCCTCACGCTTCTTTCCTGTAAGATGCCGTTTGATTGGTGCTCTCCCAACCACACGCTTCTGGAGCAATGATCAATTTCATCCCGCAGCTGTCACAGCTTGTCATTAAGCGCCCCGTGGCTTTAAATACCCTGATCTCCCTAATACCGATGTTGGATCGTTTTGAATATTCCCTGCATCTGCCTTTCTTTCCCGTTCGCTGTCTGTTGCTCTCCAGGACTCTCGTGAAGTATCCCTTGGAGAACCTGATTCCCCGTACGAAGCTACGCCTTGTTTATCTGCCCGCTTTACGCGTTGCGCTTTGGTGAGTTTTTGAAAGTCTTTTTGGATCACCAGTTTTGTGTGTGTTTGTGAAACACCGAAGAGATCCCGTTTTTGTTATACTGTTCTCACCTATTTTTTGTTGTTGGATTTACTCTTTGGATTACCATATTGTTTTTTCTCTAGACTCTGCTAACTGTGTGTATCACACCGAAGATCAAGTCACTTGGATATTAATTTGGATCAGTCACCTCTCTGTTATCTGTTGTGCGCTGAGCTAACTGGGATTCTCTCTCTCCCTCCGTGTTCCATCTGGAGTGTATGCTGGGGGGATCTGCAGAGCGGCTCAGACGTCACAAGCAAATTCCTCACCAACACCGTCTGGGAGAATCTGCAGAGCCGCAAGACATTCTTCACATGCCAGATTCCCTGTTTGTTCTGTTTTCCACCTAATTGAATCTTGTGACTCTGAGAATAAACACGCCCTTGTTTTTGGCTAACTCTGAAAACAACTCTCTCTGTGCCGTTGGGTTTGGGGTCGGTTACAAACCATAACATTCACTTCTATTAGTAAACATTGAAATCAGGTCCCAGTCCACTGACCTGGGTGATGGTGAAGCTCGGGGCTGCGGCACTGCAGATTTACCCTACTCGCAAATCCCTACACTCTGATCATCTGAAACAGATCTCAGCCATGTATATTTCTGCTCCCAGTCTCTGTTGTATGAGCAAAGTCTTTTTTTCTTAGGAGTTGCCTTCATCTTCTCGTTTTGTTTAGCTAGCTTAACTTTTATCGTTTTCTGCGTTTTCTTCTCCACTTCACTGATAGCCACTGTCTACATAAAACCGTGTAATCACGCACCTGCGCGCCACACTGACAGCTCCGGCTGCTCGGCTCGGCTGCGCATTTGTTTTTGACACAGACGTCGCATTAAATGAACAACATTTAAAACATAATTATTATTGTTTTTACCATGACTTTGAAATGCGGGACATTCTTCTGTTGCAGCGGGATGCGGGACAAACGTTCCATTATCGGGACTGCGAAACGCCTACTTGCCTTTTTTTTTTTTTTCTGGGGACATTTTTATTGGGGCACAACTGATCAATACTGGGGCACGTGCCCCAGTAAAAGTGGTCTAAATACGCAGATGGGTCTCGCACTGCGCAGGGTCTTGCACAGGGTCTCTTGAAAACTCTTTTAAAAAACAACTAAAACACATTTGTTTAACAGGCCTTTGGTCATACATAGGCACTCTTTCTTCCTCACTGTTCCTATAGTTTTGTTTTTAATTAGTGACTGATGATTTGATCAAAATAATTTTATTCTACTTTTTATCTGGTTTCACTGTTTTTTAACTGCTGTCTGTTGTTGTCATTTATTTCTGATTTTGTTTTGTTTTAGTTTTTATATACTAAGCTGTAGTGTAAAGCACCCTGTGAAGGGTGCTATATCAATCAAAGTAATTCATTCATTCACCCCTCATGCGACAGATCTAATATCCATTAATCACTTTAATTAATCATAGTCTGAAAATAATCAAGCCTCTTGTTTCCATCCAGAAGAGCTGCATCTAATGATAGGCCTAGGGCAGCTTTTCTGACAGGATAGGAGCCATTATAACTCCAGCATCATTAACACCACGGTAACTCCCCTACATGTATCTGACCATTCCTTCATATCCTTCTCACTAACTCTCATGCTTAACCGAAAGGTCTTCACCCCAACTCAAACCGTCTCACTCAGACGTAACCTGGCCTCCCTATCCCCCTCCACCCTCTCCTCTGACATAATATCCGCTCTACCTTTGAGTGACACCTTCTCTGCTCTCCCCACAGAGATGGCAACCTCCACCCTCCTCTCAGCCCTTGCAACCTCCTTTGACAAGCTCTGTCCCCTCGTTGAGAAACCTGCCCGCCGTTCCCCACCCAGTCCATGGCTGACGGATGCAGTGAGAGAACAAAGACAGGTCCTGAGAGTGGCTGAGAGGAAGTATAGAAAGTCACGCCTCACTGCTGACATCGACACATATCACAACCTCTTGTTAACATTCTCCAAAACCATTACTAATGCCAACGCTTCTTTCTTTCACCATAGGATCGAGGCCTCTGCCAAGAATCTTCGCAAACTGCATGCTACCATGTCCTCCCTCCTCACTCCCCCCCCACCCCCTCCTCCCTCATCTTTTTCTGCCGAAGACTTTGCGATCTTCTTTGAGGAAAAAGTGGAGAACATCCGCAGCTCCTTCTCCCAACCCCCACCCATTCCAAACGCTGAATCGAGAACCTCATCCTTCACTCTGTCATCTTTCTCTCCCATTACAGAAGCCGAGACACTGACACTGGTAACGTCGAACCGTCCGACTACATGCCAGCTGGACCAGCTACCCTCCCCACTCCTCCAGACCATAGCACCGGACATCCTCCCATTCCTAACTGCAACCATCAACTCCTCACTCAACTCGGGGGTGGTCCCCACCTCCCTAAAACAAGCCAGAGTCACGCTCCTCATAAAAAACCAACCCTGAACCACACCGTCATAGCCAACTATCGTCCTGTCTCTCTTCTCTCCTTTCTTTCTAAAACACTTGAACGTGCTGTATCCAACCAACTTACTGCTTATCTCTTACAGAATGACCTCCTAGACCCCAATCAGTCTGGCTTCCGGACTGGCCACTCCACAGAAACGGCCCTCATTGCGGTCACAGAGGCACTTCACTTAGCAAAAGCGAAAGGCCTCTCCTCTGTCCTGATTCTCCTAGATCTATCTGCAGCCTTCGACACAGTCAACCATCAGATCCTCCTCGCGGCCCTCGCAGGAATGGGAGTGGCTGGATCTGCGCTGACATGGCTGACATCATACCTCAACGACCGCTCCTACCAAGTGTCATGGAGAGGGACTCTGTCGGCCACCCGCCCCCTCCGGACGGGTATCCCCCAGGGCTCGGTCCTAGGACCCCTTCTCTTCTCCCTCTACACTAAATCACTGGGTAACATTATCACGTCTCATGGCTTCTCATATCATTGTTATGTCGATGATACTCAACTCTTCCTCTCCTTCCCTCCCTCAGATATCCACGTCTCTGAGCGGATCTCGGCCTGTCTGTCCGACACCTCCGCCTGGATGACGACCAACCACCTCAAACTGAACCTAAGCAAAACAGAATTGCTCCACCTGCCGGCCAAATCCTCCCCCCTGACCGTCCTCTCCATCACAGTCGAGAATGCAGCTGTGACCGCGTCCCCGACCGCCAAGAACCTTGGTGTTGTCCTCGACGACCAGTTTAACTTCTCTGCTCACATCGCAGCGACAACCACAACCTGCAGATTCCTCCTGAGCAACGTCAGAAGGATACGCCCCTTCCTGACAAAAGAAGCCACCCAACTCCTCGTCCAATCAACAGTCATCTCCCGCCTCGACTACTGCAACGCACTGCTAGCTGGCCTCCCGGCCACTGCCACCAAGCCTCTTCAACTCATTCAAAACGCAGCGGCCCGCCTGATCTCAAACCTACCGAAGTCGGCCCATGTCACCCCACTTCTTAGGGACCTGCACTGGCACCCCATTGCTGCACGTATCCGCTTCAAGGCCCTCGACCTAGCATACCGTGCGGCAAAGGGAACCGCTCCCGCCTACCTCCGGTCAATGGTCTCTAACTACACACCCTCAAGACCCCTACGCTCTGCATCTTCTGGCCGCCTCAGACCTACTCCTATCCAAGCTCCCGGAGGGTCATCAAAGAGAAGCCGCCTATTCTCAGTCCTTGCCCCACAATGGTGGAATGAACTACCCATCCCAGTTAGGACAGCCGAATCCCGTCCAATCTTTCGCCGTCGACTAAAGACTCACTTCTTCAACCATTATCTGAAATGATTAAAAAAAATAAAAAAAAATAAATCTAACCCTGACTAACCTTACTGTCATGCACTTGTCCTAATAAACTAACCTACACTGTAACACGCAACACTTGATGAACATGGTTACTCAGCTGATAGAGTTGTGCCCTTCTTGCTGTCTTGTCGTACAGAACTTGTAAGTCGCTTTTGATAAAAGCGTCAGCTAAATGACTAAATGTAAAAAATGTAAATTATTAGAAAGGCCCAAAGTTGCAAATGTGCAACATTTGTATTTTATAAAAAAAAGGGATGAATGAATGAATGCTTTATTTAACAGATTGCAGAATGGGTACAATACAGTACGGCTCAATACACACAATTGTTAAGGGGATGCAGACCAGAGAAAGACGTTTGTCTTGTTTACATCAGGGTCCCCCATTTTCAATTCATAGTGACATTTATGACATACACAACATACATGACATCATGACATTTATGACATAGGGACATACATGACATACAGGTATATAGTACTGTTACATTTGTGACATAAGATATGCAAATATACAGTACTGTTACCCAGAGATCCTAACAGAAAATATATACATATGATGGGGAGGAGACTGTACAGTAGGAGGGGGTGGGTGGGTGGGAGAAAATGTATACATACGGTGGGGAGGAGACTGTCTAATAGGAGGGAGGGGGGGGGGGGGGGGGGGTGTTTGGACATTTACGGTGGCCAGTTTAGAATTGCAGCCTCCCGTAGGTGCTTTTTAAGAGCGGTTTTGAATGTGGGTAGGGATTAAAAAATGTTAACGGCTGTGGGTAGGGCGTTCCACATTGTTGTGGCATAATTGCGAAACGTGTTTAGTCCTTTGTTTGTGCCGAATCTGGGTTGCACATGATTTGTGGAACTCCCTCTGGTGTTGTGGGAGTGGTATTCACTGACCTTTGGGAAGTATTTCGACATGTACAGCGCCTTTGAGGTGCTTTGGTACCATGAGGTGCAAGCAGGGCCGCCTGGGAGAAATGCGAGGCCCTGTGCGAGATTTAACGCGAGGCCCCCCCCCCCCCCCCCCCCCCCCCCAAGGTAAAAAAAAAAATGATGGGCATGATACAGTCAACATATAGCAAAAGAGAGAGCGAGAGAGAGCTCCCGTTCTACAGTCAATATACAGTGTACAGAGAGAGAGAGAGAGAGAACATGTGTTTGTCATGTGTGTGTGTGTTAGAGAGACTAGAGCATGTATGACAGATTCAAAAGGACAAAGATCAAAGAGAGAGAGAGAGAGAGAGAGAGAGAGAGAGAGAGAGAGAGAGAGAGAGACATTGGAAAGAAATTGAAATGCTATTTGGCCCTAAACAGAGAGTACACAGTGGCAGAATACCTGAGCACTGTGACTGAAGATCCTTGAGCACAGCCTAGCCATCGAGAAAGGCCGCCATAGGCAGACTGTGTGTGTTAGAAAGAGAGAGAGAGAGAGAGAGAGAACATGTGTGTTTGTCATGTGTGTGTGTGTTAGAGAGAGACTAGAGCATGTATGACAGATTCAAAAGGACAAAGATCAACACTTAAATCCAATAAGAAGAGCAGGGTATACCAGAGAAACCAAAGCAAGGAGCCAATGGCCGACATCAGCTAAATAGGCTAGCCAGGTACTGTGAGACACCAGGCCACACACAGCTTTGGCCAATGGCCCAACGCTACCCAAGCTACACAAGCTACACAAGCTACACCATTCACACACAGCACATGTCGTATCTCCAAATGTTGTGAAGTAGCATATGTTTTGCCTGGAAAAAAACATCGTCATTAACAAAACATTCGGGAGGGGAAGGAAGGAAGAGTGGGGTAATGTCATGACATTTTCATTAATCTTAGTTACCTGCACGAGGGCGCAGGGCGAAAGGCCGCAACACAGGTCTCCACGTTGACGAAAGGCCTCTCGCTGCCTTGTCATGGTATACATGCATACAGCCAGGTGCTCTCACCACCAGGCACACACAGTTAGCGTTAGCTACTAGTAGTATTAGCTAGTCGACCAGTTTGGCTCCAGAGAGAGAGAGAAAGAGAGATGTCAGATCCACGGCGGGTATATAATCATAGGTTGACTCACGGTCACTCACCATAACGCAGTATCAACGTGGAAGGAGACTTTCTTGGCCCCACGGTGTAATTTCTTCTTCTTCTTCTTCGAGTACTTTCCGGCAGACTGGACACCTTTCGGCGTATTGCTGCCTAACAGATTTATCTGCTCACAAGTTATCTTCTCCTTCTTTTGAAAAGACATCCACTCGCCTCGCCTCGCTCCTCTGGATAGGTTAGCTAACGCTAGTTAGCATTTAGCTAAGCTAGCTAATAGCCGACATCATGGCTCCGGCCATTTGTCCCGCTAGCGAGAGGCCTTTCGTCAACGTTCCTTGGTGACCGACCGACCGACTGATAATGATGATAATGACCGACCTCTTTCTTCGTCTTCGTCTTTGACTAAGCATAGTCAAAAGCTGCACGCTGAAAATGAAATAGTCAAACGCAGCTGACTCACGCTGGAAGCATCTCGACTCACGCGGCGCCGGCGGGCGTACTACTGTCTACACATGACGTAAGTAAAACCACTCCCTTCGTTGAAACCTGCCTGCTGCTGCAGAACCCCAGCTGAGCTCCAATAGTGAGTATGTCTGCAGGACCCAGGAACAAGTCAGACACATTCTACAAACGTGTCTAATGTGAAATATATAAGCATATAAGCAAAACTAGATTTTAGGTCTGTGATGAAAAAGGGCCTCGCGGGAAGGGGGGCCTCGCAAAAAAATAAAAAAAAATAAAAAAAAATAATAAAAAAAAGGTATAATTCTTTTTTTTTTTTTTTTTTTTTGCGAGGCCCCCCTCCCGCGAGGCCCTGTGCGACCGCACTGCTCGCACACCCCCTGAGGCGGCCCTGGGTGCAAGCATAGCCGTAGTACCCTTGAATTTTACTTCAGGGTATTCTTGTTTACTAGAGAGGAGATCCGGTACAAGAATCTAGTTCGTTGGTTGACTTTTTGGATTACATTGGATGCCATTTTGTCACAGGAAAGATTTGCCTCTAGGATGGAACCCAGGTATGCAATTTCATCTTTCCTTGTGAAAATATTGTCACCCACTGTAACTGAGAAGCCGTCAGTCTTGCTGAGTTTGTTATTTGATCCGAAAAGAATGGACTCTGTTTTACCCAGGTGTAATGATAGTTTGTTATCAGCGAGCCAGGTGCAGATTCTGCCAAGTTCCGAGCTGATGGTTTTTTCAACCTGTAACTTGTTCTTGTCAGAGACCAGCAGAGCTGAGTCGTCCACGAACAAGAACAAGTTGCAGTCACAAGCTGACGACATGTCATTTGTCAATTAGGAACAGTAGCGGTCCTAGTATGCTTCCTTTTGGAACACCACAGCTCACTGGGAGGGGGGGGGGGGTAGAGTACTGTTTACTAGGGCTGGGCGATAAAACGATAACGATAATTATCGCGATATATTTTAACTCATTGGACGCCAGACCGATGATAGTCGGGTTAACTCGCAGACCGTTCAGCGCCAATCACGAGTATAGTCAGGTTTGAATCGTTATTTCTTTTATTAGCGATATCCATTCATTTTCATCCATCCAGCCTGATGTTATCGTTGGGAAGGGGTCTGAGCTCGCAAAAGGGCAAATACCGCCCCCTACGCCTTCCGGCTGGTATTGCACTCCACTGGGAATGGTATCGTTTTTTTCTGGGACGATCCAAGCCGTGCGGGCATAGTTTAATAACCAGGCGAGGTAACCTGACTTCAACGATACATGCCCCCCCCCCCCCCCATATGCAATGCTGTTGAACGTGGCACGGACCTCCGCGCCCAGTACTTCAAATGGCGATCAGATCATTGGATTATTTCTTTTGCATTACATCCCAGGTGGCCAGCATACTCGGCCCAATTCCGGCTACCGGTCGGCACACTCGGCATATGTCCGGCATGGCACGCCAACGATGAGCCGGATCTGGCGCGGTAATGGTTGCCGGGGCAGAGCCGACTCGCGCTCGCCAAAGATAAACCGGCTCTGGCCTGGCAATGGTTGCCGGGGCAGAGCCGACTCGCGCTCGCCAAAGATAAACCGGCTCTGGCCCGGCAATGGTTGCCAAGGCGGAGCCGACTCGCGCTCGCCAAAGATAAACCGGCTCTGGCCCGGCAATGGTTGCCGGGGCGGAGCCGACTCGGGCTCGCCAAAGATAAACCGGCTCTGGCCCGGCAATGGTTGCCGGGGCGGAGCCGACTCGGGCTCGCCAAAGATAAACCGGCTCTGGCCCGGCTCGGCTTGCCGGGGCAGAGCCGACTCGGGCTCGCCAAAGATAAACCGGCTCTGGCTCGGCAATGGTTTGCGGCGTCGTTTCTTGCGCTAGCCTCTTGTTAGCCAGCATTGCCTTAATAGCTTTGAGCTAAGGATCTTTGCCGATGCATAAAGTATTGTTTATAGTGCATTTCTTGCCACCTTATAGCATTTGTACATTTGTATGACCGTCTATAATGCTCCCGTTAGGTTTTTCCGGACGTTTTGGTAATGATTTTCACTATAAAATCATATTTCTAAATGACAGGAAGTTGATAAACTGGCCGGAATAGCTTTGAGCTAACGGATCTTTGCCGATGCATTCCATTCTAAACGTAACGTTAGTTGTTCAAAACATTACCCGTCTATATAATTTGTTCCTCAACGTTATATAGACGGGTCATGTTTTGTAAACGTTATGTTTAGAATGGAATGAATACATGGGTCGGGAAAGATAGTTAGCTCAAAGCTAATCCGGAAGGACAGCTAACAGTAGCTACTGTCTAACTGTGATGCATTTTCTGTTTGCAGTCCAATGTTCACCAAAACACACACCCACACACTTATAATTTGTTCCTCAACGTTATATAGACAGGTCATGTTTTGTAAACTAACGTTATGTTTAGAATGGAATGAATACATGGGTCGGGAAAGATAGTTAGCTCAAAGCTAATCCGGAAGGACAGCTAACAGTAGCTACTGTCTAACTGTGATGCATTTTCTGTTTGCAGTCCAATGTTCACCAAAACACACACCCACACACTTATAATTTGTTCCTCAACGTTATATAGACAGGTCATGTTTTGTAAACTAACGTTATGTTTAGAATGGAATGAATACATGGGTCGGGAAAGATAGTTAGCTCAAAGCTAATCCGGCCTGTTTAACCACTAGCTTCTGTTAGCTAATGCTGGCTGAGCAAGGAAACTAACAGTAAACGTTTTTACATGAAATACAGCCCAAAAACCCTGCTGACAAACGTTTGCTTATTAAATACATTCTATACTATAATAATACAAACGTTTCATTGCCTCTCTGTGACGACAAAGTTGTTTAAATAAGGGGAGAAAAGTAGCTAAAACCAATGTATTTGGATGGGACAGGATTGCTATTGGCAACCGGAAGTCAGCCGGAAGTCCCTATATTCAGGTTGTGCAAGTGGAGAATTATTTTAATGGCAACAAATAAATAATAATAATAAAATTAATAAATAAAATGTTAGAGGAGTGGAGGGGGGGGGGGCAGAGCGAGGTGGGTGTTAGAGGAGTGGAGGGGGGGCAGAGCCTCATAACATTAGCTGCACTCATAGGAGCCTGCATGTTGATGTAGCCTCATAAAGCTAACATTATAGCTGCACTCATAGGATGTTTATGTAGCCTCATAAAGCTAACATGCTGCACTCATAGGAGCGTGTTGATGTAGCCTCATAAAGCTAACAAGAGTATATGTAATACTGTGGTTATGGCCTCTATAGTTAGCAGCTCCCCAAGCTAACACAACATGGACCGCAGCTCCCCAAGCTAACACAACACAGACTGCAGCTCCCCAATCTAACAACACAGACTGCAGCTCCCCAAGCTAACACAAGCTAACACAACACAGACTGCAGCTCCCCAAGCTAACACAAGCTAACACAACATGGACTGCAGCTCCCCAAGCTAACACAAGCTAACACAACACAGACTGCAGCTCCCCAAGCTAACACAAGCTAACACAACACAGACTGCAGCTCCCCAAGCTAACACAAGCTAACACAACACAGACTGCAGCTCCCCAAGCTAACACAAGCTAACACAACACAGACTGCAGCTCCCCAAGCTAACACAAGCTAACACAACACAGACTGCAGCTCCCCAAGCTAACACAAGCTAACACAACATGGACTGCAGCTCCCCAAGCTAACACAAGCTAACACAACACAGACTGCAGCTCCCCAAGCTAACACAAGCTAACACAACATGGACTGCAGCTCCCCAAGCTAACACAAGCTAACACAACACAGACTGCAGCTCCCCAAGCTAACACAAGCTAACACAACACAGACTGCAGCTCCCCAAGCTAACACAAGCTAACACAACACAGACTGCAGCTCCCCAAGCTAACACAAGCTAACACAACACAGACTGCAGCTCCCCAAGCTAACACAAGCTAACACAACATGGACTGCAGCTCCCCAAGCTAACACAAGCTAACACAACACAGACTGCAGCTCCCCAAGCTAACACAAGCTAACACAACATGGACTGCAGCTCCCCAAGCTAACACAACACAGACTGCAGCTCCCCAAGCTAACACAAGCTAACACAACACAGGTCATTTGGACATTCTTTCGATGCCATTATGAATGACTAGCAATCTGTCGGAGTCGATGAGAGCTTTCATTTATGTCATTTAGTCATTTATTCAAAATGCCATTCCAGAATCCGTTCCTATGAGACAGTTTTAGTTCAATTCTGCACTAATGCCAACTGTTTAACATGAGTATGCAACAAGCTCATACTGGCTGCATATCTGTTCTACTATCTAGAAGCTCGTACTGGCTGCATATCTCTTCTACTGTCTTATCTAGAAGCTCATACTGGCTGCATATCTCTTCTACTGTCTGTCTAGAAGCTCATACTGGCTGCATATCCTTTCTACTGTATAGAAGCTCATTGGTTTGTAAATTGACTAGATTTTCTAGAGATTTAAAAAAAAAAAAAATCTAACCCTAACTAACCGTACTGTCATGCACTTGTCCTAATAAACTAACCTACACTGTAGCACTCAACACTTTGATGAACATTGTTGCTCAGCTGATAGAGTTGTGCCCTTCCTGATGGCTTGTCGTACAGAACTGTAAGTCGCTTTGGATAAAAGCGTCAGCTAAATGACTAAATGTAAAATGTAAATGTAAATGTATCTAGAAGCTCATACTGGCTGCATATCTCTTCTACTGTCTTATCTAGAAGCTCATACTGGCTGCATATCTGTTCTACTGTATATAGAAGCTCATACTGGCTGCATATCTGTTCTACTGTCTCTAGAAGATCATATACTGGCTGCATATCTGTTCTACTGTCTCTATATAGAAGATCATACTGGCTGCATATCTGTTCTACTGTATCTAGAAGCTCATACTGGCTGCATATCTACTGTCTTATCTAGAAGCTCATACTGGCTGCATATCTCTTCTACTGTCTGTCTAGAAGCTCATACTGGCTGCATATCCTTTCTACTGTATAGAAGCTCATTGGTTTGTAAATTGACTAGATTTTCTAGAGATTTTTAGTTTTTAATTGTATGTTTTGTAATCTGTATCTGTCGTTACCAGTTAGTCGTGTTACTTTGCTCGTATTCACTGTTCTGGTGGTTCTAGTTGTACGCCTGGATCTGGTGTTCTTTGACCATGTCCTATATGCCCTGTAAATATATGTACAGATACCGAGATGTCACAAATATGTTACCTGTTACCTGTTTATTGCACAATGTTGTTTTTTTATTGGATTCTATTATATGTTGTACCACGTATTGCACGTTGTTGCGGGCAAGACCACCCGCATTTCATTGTATACTTGTATGCCGTGACAATTAAAACTCTTGACTTGACTTGACTTGACTTGACTTGACCCTGCTACACTTCATCTCAAAACAAACTGGTCAGACTACATGCTTGACCTTACTCCTAGAACCCACCTCGCCTCTGCCCACGTGACAACGGCTTAGAGTAGACGACAGAGTGCAGCAACTTGCAATGGGCCTGTCTACAAGATACACTATACACGATCAAGGTACCCATATATGTGTACATATCAAAATACTTCCCAAAGGTCAGTGAATACCACGACCACAACACCATAGAGGGAGCTCCACAAATCATGTTAAACCCAGATTCGGCTCAAACAGGAACACGTTTCGCAATTATGCCACATCAATGTGGAACGCCCTACCCAAAGCTGTAAAGGAATGTGAATCACTACCCACTTTCAAAACCACTCTCAAAGAACACCTACGGGAGACTGCAATTAGTCCAACCGGGAGGTGATAAATGAGTGGATCAGGGTCTCAGCCACAGAATCTGAGAGTGAGGGTCGGAGACGGGAGATGTTTTTGAGGTGGTACACTGTAAAAAATAAATGTTTTTTCACAGGAAATTCACTGTATTATTTTACAGATTACTTTTGTTTTTCTACTTTAAGAGTAAAAGCCATACAAATTATTTAAGGGGACCGCAAGGATGTTCTGGTGGTGTCCGACCGATTATGGTGGGCCGGTCTGGGCCAAAAATGCCAGGGCCGATTTTTGGTCCCAGTCCAGCCCTGGTTGGAGCGTGCGGCTGTGTGATGTCCTGCACTCAGCTGACTTATCACTGGGGGCAAATGGTGTGTTACAGAAATATAGCCTATAATGTAATGTCATTCTAAACAATAATAATAAACAATTTAACATAAATATCTATTAGGCTATTCTAGACCAGATTTATGCCAATTCATGTATACACTTTATGCTACAATAAAGATTATATTTTAGGCTATTCAAATAATGTAATTATCAAAAAGTCACCCTATAATTCAGTGTGGCAGCGCACCCTCTGGAACTCCCTCCTCGCTGAACTCCGCAACGCCCCAACTCTGGACTCATTCAAAAAACTGCTCAAAACCCACCGAAATGTCATGTTCATATGCAAATGTACAAATCCAAAACTGCATAGTGCACTTTAAAGATAATTAGATTAGTATCTTTGTGAGGTTACTGATTTATTATTTACATTGAAAAGATACAGAGATAATTTGTTAAAGATGTATTAATTCGAACATTATTTCAGAGGACAAGAACGGAGGTGCAGGACCTGGCTGTCAAATAGTTTGTAATGCTACAGTATAAATTATTGTATTACATCACACTCACCATCAATGACTCCACCATCACCCCCTCCCCCCTGTGGGGGGGGGATCCCCACAATGCATTGTGGTTTTTGAAATTTTGAATTGACGCGCGTCGCGCGCGGCACAGTCAGACCAGACCAGTATGACACGGTTGCATTTCTTCTCATCTCAGGTAATTTATGCAGATATTTTTGATTATTTATAAGTAATACCGCTAATATAAATGAGTGCTGTTTAGTCTGTGTTTCAGTGAGTGTAGCGCGAGCTCACGTTAGCTACTAGCTCTACATACACTGAGTGTAGCGCGAGGCCGCGAGCTCACGTTAGCTATATAGGCTACATACACTGAGTGTAGCGCGAGCTCACGTTAGCTATATAGGCTACATACACTGCTACAGGCAGAGCCTCACGTTGTCACCAACTGTTCTCATCTCAGGTAATTGTGCAACACATATATAGGCTACATACACTGCTACAGGCAGAGCCTCACGTTGTCACCAACTGTTCTCATCTCGGGTAATTGTGCAACACATATATTTTATTATTTATAAGTAATGCGTGCTGCTGATATAAATGCTGTTTAGTCTGTGTTTCAGTGACTAGTCTACTGTAACGTTATTTGCTCGATATTATGAAACTGGCGGGATCTGTAAACTACAAGCACTACTGCTAGCAGGCCTAGACTGTAGAATACTGACGTTAGCTAACCAATGCATATCACGCAGATCTTTCATGGTTTAATTTAATTATAAAATATATAATTTCATTGTTAATGTAGCAAATACTGTTACAGTGCTGTCTCTCAACAACGACATGAAAGCAGAAGACAGCTCAATAACAACTACCCGTATACTTCAAGTGGTTGTGGTTTTTATTGTGTGTGTGACTGTGTATATATAATATATATATAATGTGTGTACTGCCTAATATCTGTGTTGGTACAATTATATATAAAACGATATATATTTGAGCGACTAGCCCACTAGCGTGAAGGGGCTCCTTTCCTCAGAGCAGCTCGCTTGTATCACCACGCTCGGCGCTGCTGCGATGGTGCAGGAGGTTGCCTCGCTAGTGGGCTAGTCGCTCAAATATATATATATCGTTTTATATATAATTGTACCAACACAGATATTAGGCAGTACACACATTGTCCTGCAATACATGTACAGTGAATGCACAGCTACATTCGCCATATATTTCTATCGCTGCTGCGGTCTACAGTGAAATGCAATATTATTATTATTGTAAAGATCATTACAATTATTATTTTGTGCACGTTGTGCAAATTGAGAGGCTGTGCTCTTTGCACACAACCCTCGTACACTTGTAACATTGCCTCCAGGCTGCGATTGTAATGATAATCTTTACAATAATATTAATAATATTGCATTTCACTATAGACCGCAGCAGCGATAGAAATATATGGCGAATGTAGCTGTGCATTCACTGTACATGTATTGCAGGACAATGTGTGTACTGCCTAATATCTGTGTTGGTACAATTATATATTTTAGCGACTAGCCCACTAGCGTCCTGCTAGTTAAAGACAGCCGCGGAAATGCTGCGTTGTGTTGCAATGTACTACATGCATTTGTCTGAGCGGGGCGAAAGGAAAGGCGCATTACCGTACTGGCGTGCGGTGACGAATGCGGAAGCATTCTTGCACTCTTCCGCTGGCAATAAGTTACACGCGGACAGTATGCTGGATGAGGAAGGTCTTGGCCATGCTGCGATGGCTCCTAGAGGACAAGAACGGAGGTGCAGGACCTGGCTGTCAAATAGTTTGTAATGCTACAGTATAAATTATTGTATTACATCACACTCACCATCAATGACTCCACCATCACCCCCTCCCCCCTAGTCCGCAACCTCTGTGTCATCCTCGACCCCACCCTCTCATTTGACCCCATGTCCGCTCCATTGTCAAAACTTCATATTTTCACCTCTGCAACATTGCCAAAATCCGTCACTGCCTCTACCCCCTGCTGCTGAATCCCTCATACACGCCTTCATCTTTTCCCTCCTGGACTACTGTAACTCCCTCCTCACTGGCATCACCTCCCGCTCCCTCCATAAACTGCAGATGGTCCAAAACTCAGTTGCCCGCCTCCTCACTAACACCCGGTCCCGCGAACACATCACTCCTGTCCTCCACTCCCTCCACTGGCTCCCGATCAAGGAACGCATTAACTTCAAAACATTACTCCTCACCTTCAAAGCCATCCATAGCCTGGCCTCACCCTGGTCTTAAACGTTTTACACCAAGAGAACGGTGGGGAGAGAATATATACATATGATGGGGAGAGAATATATACATACAGTGGGGAGGAGACTGTACATTAGGAGGGGGTGGTTGGGAGAGAAATATACATATAATAGACAGTCTCCTCCCCACCGTATGTATATATTCTCTCCCCACCATATGTATATTTCTCTCCCACCCACCCACCCCCTCCTAATGTACAGTCTCCTCCCCACCGTATGTATATATTCTCTCCCCACCATATGTATATATTCTCTCCCCACCATATGTATATTTCTCTCCCACCCCCTCCTAATGTACAGTCTTCTCCCCACCGTACGTATATATTCTCTCCCCACCATATGTATTTTCTCACCCACCCACCCCCTCCTAATGTACAGTCTCCTCCCCACCGTATGTATATATTCTCTCCCCACCATATGTATATATTCTCTCCCCACCATATGTATATTTCTCTCCCACCCCCTCGTAATGTACAGTCTCCTCCCTACCGTATGTATATATTCTCTCCCACCCCCTCCTAATGTACAGTCTCCTCCCCACCGTATGTATATATTCTCTCCCCACCATATGTATATTTCTCTCCCACCCCCTCCTAATATACAGTCTCCTCCCCACCGTATGTATATATTCTCTCCCCACCGTATGTATATTTCTCTACCACCCACCGCCTCCTAATGTACAGTCTCCTCCCCACCGTATGTATATTCTCTCCCCAACGTATGTATATATACCGCCATCTTTCTCCCGGGTTGGTGTGATCACATGACTGACAAAGCCGTGCAGTGATAGGCCAGAAGTCAATTCGATTGCATCCAGGCTCGATTGCTTATCCTGTCTGGGTAGCCCGGATGATGGTTTTTTACATCGAATTTTATACACCGCAATTATGCACCGAATTTTTTTTACATTGAATTTTATTATACATTCGAATCTTTTACATTGAATTTTTACTTCACATAGGTAAATTCGGAGCAAAGAAATTCAGATACATGATTTTCAAAGTAATTATTTTCAATGCTATAAATTCGGTGTCTGAAAAAATTCAGATACATGTTTTCAAAGTAATTATTTTCAATGCTATAAATTCGGTGTCTGATAAAATTCAGATACATGTTTTCAAAGTAATTATTTTCAATGCTATAAATTCGGTGTCTGATAAAATTCAAAAATCAGATACATGTTTTCAAAGTAATTATTTTCAATGCTTTAAATTTGGTGTCTGAAAAAATTCAGATACATGTTTTCAAAGTAATTATTTTCAATGCTATAAATTCAATTCAGATACATGTTTTCAAAGTAATTATTTTCAATGCTATAAATTCGGTGTCTGATCAAATTCAAATACTTCTGTCACTCATTTGCTTCCATACTGGCTCTTGTTGTATTTTGTTATCTTGCTTTTCTTCTCTCTCTTCTCTCTCTCTTCTCTCTCTCTTCTCTCTCTCTCTTCTCTCTCTCTATCTCATCCTCTTTTCTTCTGTCGTTGAATTTGTGGTTCGTTCTTTTTATTTGCCTTTTTCACTTTTCATGTAGGGCAGTGAGTGGAAGTCCCGTCCCCTCCACGTCGGGGACCAGCACGCCTCGCCGGGGCCGGCGACAGCTCCCCCAGACCCCCGCCACGCTACGCCCCCACGTCACCTATTCCCCCGTTGTCCGTAAGGCTATGCCCACGCCTCCCGGGGTCCCCCAGGGGCGCCTCCCGGCCCGGCCCCCTGGCGCTTTTCTCCGGAGCCCCCCCCCAGGGGCCTCCCCCTGCCGGCCCCCCGCCACCCCACCATGGCTCACCTCGTCAGGGTCGCCACCCGCCACCTCGCTGGGGTGACGCGGGAAAAGGGGGGTCTCCATGGAGGGCGACGGTTGCTTCTACAACCAGGACTACGAGCCACGCCACGAGCCGCCCGCCTATGAGCAGAGCCCCGCATAACATTGGGGTCTTGTGCTTGGCACTCCGAGCATGGCACTAACACTGTCACGGTTAGGAGTTTGATTCCTGCTGGGGCCACCCGTTGTGAATGATGTATACAGTCATTCCAAAGCACTTTATGTCCTAGTAATAGAGCTGTGCTATAGAGATGCTGTCATTCATTCATAACTAAACCAAAAGACATTTATAAACAACGTCTTACTAAATGCAGGCTTTCATTTACAACTGAACGGCCATATCACTCGTTTTTGTATTAATTCTCCTAAAAAATGTTGCTAAGCTAGACTAACATGAAAGTTTAAGTGAAAGTACACACTTGAGTAAAAGTCAAAGTTTCTACTTTTAAATGTACTTAAGTAGTAAACAGTGAACTTTTTTTCTGACTGTCTATATTCTTCTAATAGCAGGTGTTTAATCAAAGATCCCCTGTGGGAGAAGCTGTTGCAGGGGAACAATGGGTTAATTTCATTGGAGGCTTTGTCGTTGGGTTCAGAGAGGAGGATGTGATATTTTTTTGTTAATAAATGTTTAAATATCTATTCAAGTTGTCATTTTTAACTGGAAAAAGTAGCATGTATGGGGGTAATTGTTACTTTACTTGATATTTGAGCTTCACTGCAGAATGGTGTATATTGTGTACAATGTGCACATACACTGAGAATATATTTCAGTGAGGTAGGAGACAGCATGTAAACTTCTGAATTGTTCAATGCGGGACATGCCAATACTCCATTGGTAAAGGGAAGGGTCCTTAAATATGTGGCATTGTATTACTAATCAACCATTTCCTACTGTATTTCCGGTAATGTATGGTCATAGGCAGATAGTGGAGTAGCTCTGGCAGAATACTGGGTACACAGTAAATTCCGCAAAGTAAATTTGACTCAAACTGAGTACATTTCACTCAAACTGAGTAAAATTTCTTTACTCAGTTTGAATCAAATGTACTCAGTTTGAGTCAAATGTACTCTGCGGAATTTACTGTGTAGTACCATTGCATTGGCAGTGTCGGCTAGGCTTCGGGCAACCAAACCTGGCCCAGTGTGTGTGGGTCGCATCTGGGCTGCTTTAGGCAACCGGACGTTCACCGCTTCCGGCAACCCCGGACATGGCCCAGTGTACTCGGGCCGGAATCGGCCAGTCAGTCATTGCCGCCTACTCGGCCGATCCGGACGTTCACCGCTTCCGGCAACCCCGGACCTGGCCCAGTCAGTCATTGCCGCCTACTTGGCCGACTCTGGCAGCCGGACTTGGGCCGACTAATTTCTTCCGGCCTGCCGGATACAGGCCATTAATGGGCCGGAACTTTTTGGCCACCTGGGATCAGATGGCTATCAAGGGCTATTATCGCGTCTTTCTCTGGAATTATTAGAAATCACCAAAACTATACTCGTATTCAAAACGGTATAAAACGGAAATATACCGATGAAAAAACAATCCGTTTTGTACATGTTGACTGCAAGCAACTCACTGATAATCGACGAGTGTATTAGACCCATAGCCATAATTTAAGATATATTTTAAGCACTCGCAAATCTAACACTCCTCCCATTGATTAAAGAGGTGGCGCTCTAGCGCCCTCTGGCGCACTTAAGCGTGGCGGTCAATGAGTTAATAATCTATATCGATTGATAATAAAATTATTTAAAAAAAATTTGTGACCTGCAACAGGGCAGTTTTAAAACCAGAGACAGTGGACAGACTTGTCTTTCTTGCCTGCAACTTAAAGGAAAACTCCAACATTTTGGGAAATTAGCTTATTTGCCATCTTCCCTGGAGTTAGACAAGAAGATACATACCCTTTTCTTCTCGGTGCGTGCATTAGGCTTAGGGAACAGCCGCTCCGTTAGCGTATCTTAGCTTCATCACTGGAAGTAAGTCAGACTTGTACCCTGACGTTCCCTACAGTGCCCTACAGTCACGAAATATGAAATGTTGTGACCTGTGTATTTACCACGTGGAGAAATAAAAAATAATTGAATTCGACAATTACCTTTTCTAAGCAAATATACTCAGAACAATTTTTTGCCGAACCACTCCTCTCGGGCGCAGTCAGTGATTTCATGCAGATAACAAGGGTAATAACTTCCGGTCGGGGGGTTCCAAAATAAAAGAGCAACGTCTATAGCAGCGGAAATACGTTTATTTTGTACATTATCTAACGTTAACACGAACCTAAACTAACTTTAGGTTAGTTGTAACGTTAGTTTCGGTTCGTGTTAACGTTAGATAATGTACAAAATAAACGTATTTTCGAACCCCCCGACCGGAAGTTATTACCCTCGTTATCTGCTTGAGTGTCCGGTTGTTGGTTAGCTCCGTTAGCGTGCAGCATATCAACACCAGCCATGGGAATACTGTTTTCTAAATTGGGGATTCTTTTAATCGTCAAGGTAAGAGGATTTTAAGTCATGGTATCCATAAACTTCAATCGGTTCGGATCCTTTGAATGAAATGAGAATGTTAACAGAATTCGGCTATAGGGCGACAATAATGTGGTCAAGAGGCATGGTTTCTATCTTGAGCCTTAACTGGCGTGGTTTATTATTCACATGGCAGAGCAGTAACACTACAGGTCTTCTCTCACTGAGAGACTGGGGGAAAGAGAAATAAGTGGGAGGGGACACCACTATTTATACTCGCCACCTGGCGGTGTTCCTGAGTGTCTCCGCCTAGAGCGCCCTCTAGTGGAAACAGTTATATATGCAGTTAGACAGTTACTAGTGTAAACAGTTATATATGCAGTTAGACAGTTACTAACAATCCTACACAGAACCTCTGCCTTCAACACTCCCACTTAGGGTTCTGTATCATTAAGGGGTTCCGCTTGGCATCACTCATGCACTCCCTCGCGTACGTGCACGTGCACTGAATAAATTCCACAAATGTACCTTTAATACCAGTATTAGTCTGACCACACCCCTCATCAGCTTACCTTCATAAGCAGGTGTGTGGTCACCTGCTCTCCTCCTTCTCGCTTTCACCACAAGGAAGTGCCTCGGTAGTACCCCACTTGACGTGTTGATTAGTTGAAAAGAGTTGTGACAAGTCTACATTGTGTTTAATTTTTTCTTCTCTCATATCTGTTGTAAAGAAAAAGTTTGGGTCATAATGTATTCTGCGGAGAGTAGACCCGCTAGACCTACTCTTCACCAGCGGTTCTCCATTCCCGCCTCCGTCGTGCGTTCTGGTGCTGGGCTGTTGCCACTTTCATGGTTGCCGACCCAGCCCAGGAGACAGCCGATGGATAGTTTGCCTCTCCGAAGAGCCGAGGAGTCGGTGCCGTCGCTCCAGCGATGGCCTGATCTCGACTCTGGTTCTTCTGGTTCCAGGGAATCGTCCGTTGGTGAACGGTCAGTTGTTTTGGAGCCGGAGGATTTGCGACGCAAACTTTTCGCGTCTGCCCGTTCACGTCGCAAGATCGTAGCATGCAGGCGCGAACGGCCTGGGTTTGGGGAACTGCTGGAGACCAGCGAGGATGCGTCCGGCTCTGGATTTCCGATGGAAACTGAGGACTTCATGGAAGAGGCGGACGGATTCTTGTATGATGGTCCCGTGGAGGAGAGTATCCCTCCTCAGGAAACACCGGAGGGGGGAGAAATGGCTCCATGGGGCTCCCTGTTCGAGGATGTCGAGGAACCACCTTGGCCTCATCAGCAGGATGCCCTACTGTCGGCCACATCAGACTGTGGCTCCTTGACCAGTTGCAGCCTGCTGCATGTGAGGGATGCGGGTTCGGTGGAAGAAGGTCCGCAGGGGGAACTGCAGGCTTTGTTTCCCGAGCTCATGGCGGTAGCCGCCGCCGCAAATGGCGTGCCGCTGCCGCTGCCATTGCCTGCACCTGTCCCTGATGATCTCATAGGTCATCGCTGGCAGCGTCGCCCAGTGAGAGGGGTGGACGTTGTCTACCCATTTTTCCCCTCAATGGGGGCCTATGTTCGTCAGGGTCAGGCGGTTTCCAACATCATGGGACTAACCCCCTCCTACGTACCAGTTACGCAGGTGTCGGGGTTAGTCAAAGGTATGGGGGAGGGCGTGCCTTGGCTTGACAGTCTGATGGCCGCTCTCCTCTGTCCGGATATGGTGTGGGAACCCTTATGCAAGCCGGTCCTCCAGGGGAAATCGGCTAGGCGATTGGCTTATTGGGGTGACCAGTCATTCATCGCTGGTACACAATCGCTGGCTGCGGCGTCTAACATCGCCCACCTGGCTAGATTTGTATCGGGGATTATGACGGGCGGCACGGATCTGAACGAGGTAAAATGCGATCAGATCACCCAGGCGGCAGGAGCTGTCCTGCACCTTTCCCAGGTGCTGGCCATAGCCATGGGGAAAGTGCGCGCCCTGGCTACCCTGGGCCAGCGTCATCTTTGGCTGGAGCAGGCCTGTGTGCCGGAACGGAAGAGAGCCCCTCTTCTGACGACCGCCCTCTCCGACGCTGGTCTGTTCGGGAAGGCCCTGCGGTTGATGACCTCAACATGCAGAGAGATGGCAGAGGAGAGATCCATCCTCCAACCCCATTTTCCGCCTCCCGTCCTTGCCGGTGGAGTCAGAAGGCTTCCGCGACGTCGAGCTGTCTCCGTCACCCCTACCACTGCCTCCGCCGCCGCTGCTGGCCCTTCCAAGAAGGCCAGGAGAAGAGACGGCGCTTCTGCTACCGCCGGCCCATCCACGACCGGAGGAGACGGTAGGGAACGTCGTGACCAGCAGACAGTAACCTACCGTCCCTCCGGGGCTCCTCGGGGTGGCAAGACTCGAGCGGTGCGAGGTGGCAGACGCCGCTGAGAGTGACTTTTCCCCTCTGTGTCCCCTCTCTTTTACACCCTCCCCGGCCCCTCTATGATTTTGTGCCTTAAAACATTATAAATAAAGAAGTTCCCCGACATAAGGGGGACTATGTTTTGGCCGAACAAACTGTGTGTTTCTTCAACAATTCATATGGTGGGGTTGTGTAAATATGAATCTGCACTTTTACGTTGTGAGATGAGTCGTGTTGTGTTACGAGGTTAAGCAAGGTCTGCAACATACACTCAGTAATAGGTTCTATTAGCTTGATGCTCCACATGCAGGTAGAAACTGGTGTTATTCCATTGCTTGAACTAAGTATATGTGTCTCACAATGCTGTGTTGTTTAGTTGCAGTAATACTCGTACACGCACGTTCCACGGCCTAGCCGTTACTCTCGGTCAGCGTTTTTTGCTATGTACGACATAGTCAACGGGTGTAGGATTCACACACATGCGACTTGTTTTTGTTGTAAATCCTGTTCACATTTTGTGGGTAGCGGGCATTGTATTAGCTTACGCTATACATTAGCATTCTACCGGAGGTTTTCAAAATGGCTACGGTTGTTTTCTGTGTGTAGGGAAAAAAGGGTTTTTTGTGAGGGGGTGTCGAATAAACCCCTCCTTCCCACTAGATTGGTTTAGGGGATTTTTATCCCTTCTGCTGAGCCAGTCAGGGCCGAGCCGGTGAGACGTCTTGGCAGGGGGGGGGGGGGGGGGGGGGGGTGTTTATCCTGCCAACTCCTATTACAGAGAGGAGTCAAAAAGGCAGCATTTCCCCCCGTCATAGCGGTGTTGCTATGGCGACGCCTTCCATGAGTTGCGGTGTCTTAAGGTGTCGAGTTAGAGCGTAGGGCTCACGGGTCTGCTGCGCTCGATTTATGTAAACCTGAGTCAGTTGGTCACGTGACTCACGGTTTGCATGTCTTTCTCATGACTACCACTTGTGTGGGAAGGTTTTCTGGGAGGGTCTAGTCTTTACTCTCTGATTAAAGAAGAGTGACTGGATGTAAAATCATGTGAAAACGGGTTTTTTACTCCCAGCTGTGCAGTTGGGTTCATACGGGTGATGCTTCTTCTTTATTATTATAAAGAGTTGGATGTGTCTAGATGTATTGGAAATGGGGGCCCCTGATGGAAACAAGACTAACGTCTTTCTCAGGTCTGCCTCCCCTTACCGATTGTGTGTTTTGAGCCGTACTATGTTGTACCCTTTCTGCAATCTGTTGGTTAAAGTTTTCATTCATTCATTCATGAAGTTGGTTGCATCCCGCCCTCTTGTCGTTCCCCTGGGCGTCTTGGGGATTCAATAAGATGGTCTAAATAGCCTATTATTGATGTGGATATGCCCAACGCACACATAGTGCTAACTCAGGATGTTCTGTTGGACATTAGGTAACTGACTGGCGCGCCTTGATTGCTTGGGGTTAAAACAGCGTTTTTATAAGGCAATCGGGATGGGTTTTTTTTCCTCTTCCGACGCCCTGTGTGGTTGTCGACGGGTTCTCGTTCATATCAGGGGATGATGACGGAATGGATCTGTACATATGTGGAAGGGTCTCACGCCGTGGGGGTGGGCTGCCGGGCGTGGTTCGCACCGGAACGTCTGAGTGGCGCCTTCTTTTTATGTTTAAGATCAACACGCATATCTGCCCCTTCTCCTGGAGTTGGCATGTCGGCGTGGTTAGGGCACGGGACTGGTTCTGGTCGCGCTGGTCCGGATCAGTTGAACCCGTTGTCCGCCGGGGATGCAGATCTGGGCCCTGTTTCATGTACGTGGTTCAACTAAGTCGATCAAGATGTCCATTATCCAGCTTCAGTTAACCCGATGTTCGAAGCCGGGATTTTCCTGTTTCACAAAGGTGGATTCAGTCTCGTTAACTCAAGCCAGACTTGCGAGTCAGGCTAAATGCGCGCGGCCGTTTTAGGTGAAAAGCCAGCACGTATCGATGGCAGAGATCCTGATTCTCAACGGCATTGATTGATTAATTGATTTAAGACTTTATTGACAGATTGCAATACGGCTCAATCGCCTCGCCGACAAGTTAAATGCGTTATCTATAGGCTAATTCTAAGTCCCTCATTACCTCAATCAATCAGATTATATTTCTTTAAACTTGCCTGCTGGATTGAATAATCAAATGAGATCTTGCTAGCGAAAATTATTAGTTAACTGTTATACAGAATTACGATACGGCTCTCTTACCCATTGATTGATGTATAGTCAATCTTTTACTTATCTTCTCTGTGGTGTAACGGGTTCTGCTTTTGACTTTCACACGGACGACCGGGGTTCAAGGCCCTAGTCTTTTCCTTCTTTTTGCAATATAGGAATAATTAAATTTGGTGCACGTTGAGAGCTATATAAAGAATGACATCCTCAATGCATGTAGATTTATAATATGTTAACTTAAAACCAGGCTACTTTGGCGTATAATCATTCATATTATATTCAAAAAAATCATATTGGAAACACCGGGATTTGAACCCCGGTCGCTAGATTGGCAAGCTTGAGCACTACCGCTGGGCCACTGGGCCAGATGGGATAAATTCATTGTTTATACATTAATGAACGAGAGACCCGTGTTTAGAATATCCTTTGTTTTGAATGAAGTTTATCTCTTTATCCTCATTCATTAATGTGACGTCAACGGCTCATTCAATTTCTCAAATCCGTCAAACAGCGCATCTCATCAGACATCTTAATCCCAGTTACAATTAAAATAACCACATCATGTGTACATAGCACGAGCGAGCGCCACCGTCGCCACGGTATATATAACGTGCATTATTTAGGACAAAGTGAATTTAATATCAGCATTTTGGGTCTATTTTACATTTCAAAAGCCCCCTCTGGAAGAATGGAGCACAAAAACGTAATTCAGAATGGTATAATGCAGATCGTAGACTGTGGGAATAGTTTCAGGAAACGGGCTGTCACTTCTTTGCGGGGGCGTGGCGATAGTTCAGGCTAACTTGAACTTGAACTCTGCTTTCGACCAGGCTCAAACTTTTGGATATGTTGTCATGGTGATTTGGAAAATCCACGTACATGAAATCGGAAAGTCAGGCTAACCCAGTTATCCAGCTAAAGTTATCCGGCTAACTCAGTTATCCAGGTGCAAGAAACAGGGCCCTGCTGTTCTGGTACCCTGAGGGACTTGGGGTTTTTTCAGGGGGAAAAATGCTACGTCGGTCCGGGTGTCGCAGGGTTGGGCGCTATGGAACCCTTGTTGGGTACATTGTATTCTACTCTGTCGTAATGGCTTACGGCTGTGCCAGCCTGTACGCGTCCGATCTCGTCGGATCTCGGCCGCCATACAGGTTGGTCTTGGTTAGTACTTGGTTGGGTGACCTCCTGGGAATACCAAGTACGGTGCTGGGGCTGGTTTTCCATTCTTACGCTCTTCTCTTACGCATGGCGAAGAGGGGCCTGTTGGGGTGGTTTTGACCTCCTCGGGGGACCCTGTGCTCCCCGTATCACCGGGCCCGGTCCGAGGTAATGTTTCGTTGACCTGTAGGCCCGGGATAACCCTGTTGGAAACTGGAACACGGGCTGCGGCACTGCAGGTGTGTTTGGGGTTTTTTCCTGAGGGGTTATGGGACCAACCACCGCATGGGGTAACACCTGGGTGGTTGGTTCTCTGGTGTATTGCTGCGGTGTCAACTCCTGGGTTAACCGGTTGAGGGTGCCCCTGCACGTTCATGACGTCTGCCAATCGTGTCAGCCTTCTCTGCCTCGACCCCTCTGGGTGGGTTTTTTTTAGATGGAGCCTTGGTCATGCAACTACGCCAGCATACGCCCCTTCCGCCGGGGCGGCTGTGTTCAGCTGTCCTTTCTGGCGCCTGTCTCGTCCGCAGTCTCCGGGCTAGGGTTCACAGCCTGTTGCCTGGTTTTCCTCGGTGCACTGCCTGCTTCCATTGGTTAACCTTTTTTGTGTGCTTACGGCCATGCTGACTGCCTGTTGCAGGGTCAGTGTGCCAGGCAGTGTACTATCGGGGAGGACGGGGCCCGCGTGGCTGAGGGGCCTTTGTCCGAATACGCTGGCGATGTGGGGGGCGGGGCACTGCGTGCCCACCTGGTGGGGTCTTGATGCTGGCATCATGGACTTCTCCGGGCCCCCGTTCCAGGGGGTCCAGTCCCTTTGGTGGGTCTGGGTCTTCCTTCGCGCTCCGCTGCTACGGCCTTGCCACAGGGTTGGGTTTGCCCTTGACCCCGTGATTCTGGGGGCAGTAACGAGGTTGTTTCCTCCGTTCGTTCCCGGGTGGCATGCGGGTTGTGCGTGTGTGTAGTCGTGGGGTCAAGCCACGGTCTGCTCACCCTGTGCGTTGAGTTGCTTGAGTGCCTCTTCGCACGGTCGGGTCCGTCGCCCTCCCGGTAAACCTCTAATAGGGGGGGTGCCCTCCATTAGGGGGGGTCGGGGGGGCTCGGCCCTCCCTGTTCTGTTGGTTGTGGGGGGCCTTCAGCGGGGTGTATTTGTCGGCCAGTGGCTCCGCTTGGCCTCCCTTTGTGCATGAGTGATGCCAAGCGGAACCCCTTAATGATACAGAACGATAGGTTATGACTATAACCAAGTTCTGTTAATTAGGGGTGACGCTTGGCATCCGATGCCGCTGCAGCCCTTGACCTCACCTTGTGGGGAAAGCTTGGGTAGGAGGAGAGCAGGTGACCACACACCTGCTTATGAAGGTAAGCTGATGAGGGGTGTGGTCAGACTAATACTGGTATTAAAGGTACATTTGTGGAATTTATTCAGTGCGCGTGCACGTACGCGAGGGAGTGCATGAGTGATGCCAAGCGTCACCCCTAATTAACAGAACTTGGTTATAGTCATAACCTATCGTTTTAGCATACTGGATAACTTCTTGGAAAAACATTTTACAAAGGAAATAAAATAATCCAAAAACATGAACAGGGTATGACAGTCAATACTTTAACATTAAACATGACCCTTGCAAATCCCTTCAATTTTAATTTGGAACAGGTTTCCTCATAGTGTCATCCTTTCTTCTCTGATGACAGATCTGATGAGATGATATTTTCTATATTGTTTACATCTATGTTGACACACTGGGTTCCTAGCAATCACAATGGTTCCCTGGTTGCCCTCATAAACAACAGTGTCCATAATGTTTAACTGATGTTGACAAAATGCCCCTCATCTTCAAAAACTACCTTATCTGGTATAGAGAGTACATTCCAATTACATATTAAACAATATACTCGTAATTTTATCTCCATCACTTCTAACAGTTGTTCTGGATAAACACACTCATGTATGGTCAGAGCTAGAGCCGTATATTCGGCTACACTAGTTGATAGTTGTAGTGAAGCTCTTGGTGGTTAGGAAAGTTAGTCAACGACACAGGGTGTCTAGTCAGGACACGGGAGGCAGGAACGTTCTTTGAGGAGTTTTATTATCAATCATCAGACAGGTGCACAGGCAATTGCTACTTTTATTTCCCATTAACACGGTGGGAGTGTGTGAGGGTGTGTGTGGTTCCAAATGGGGAGGAAACACAGACATCAGCGTTACTAATACTTATTAATCAGTATGTTATATACTATACGGTATACTGTTGCTACAAGTAACATAAACCTCATGAGTGGAACTAACAATGGGGATAAGCAGTGCTTTCTTATACTAGTCACAGGGGTAAACAGTGCTAAACAGGTACTAAATACTATAATCAACAACATAGATTATACCCAATAGGCTAGATTATCACTATAAACATACTGGTACATTGCTTCCTAAACAGCTGGTAGAATTATAACATTAGTATAAGCCTTAACCATATAAATCACCGACAATAACTAAGTGTCCTCATTATGCACATATTTAACACTTACTTGTGATCAGGGACGCACACACGAACTGAAGGAATCACTAAAGCCCACTAATATATATAGATGCTGACTATTGACTGACATGTCTAGACATGTCTGAGAGGCATCCAGCTGCAGAACAGCAGAACAGCACCCCACAGTCTTTATGTCTGCCCCACCTTGGGCCTTTTGTACAGCCACACCCTAATCCACGGTGTGGATTAGTTCATGGAAAGGCTCAACTGTCTTCCGGAGTCGTTGTCGGGGCATCCTCTGGGATGGCTGGTAACTCAATAAGCTTGGCCACTGGTCTGGTGTAGGTCAAATCGTCCACCTGCACCTCTGCAGACCGCACCTTCCCGTCGGCACTCCTGATGGTCTTCGTGACCCGTCCTACAGGCCACAGCACTCTAGGTAGCCTCTGGTCAATCACCATCACCACCGTGCCAACAGTGAGGTTCTCTGTGTCCTTCACCCATTTCTGCCTGCACTGCAAGGAGGGTAAGTAGTTATGCAGGAAGTGGGTCCAGAACTGGTCGGCTAACACCTGACTGTGTCGCCATCTTCTCCGGCTGAGGATTTCAGATTCAGGGTACACCACTGGAGGGAGTGAGGAGTCTGGCCGCCCCATGAGGAGGTAGTTGGGGGTCACCGAGTCCACACTTCCCGCTCCCAGGCCCCGCCAAAGTCCGCACTGGGGGCACTTGACGGAGACGCCGCCCCGTGCAGTGATCTACTTGTGGCCTCAAGGAGGTCTTCGAAGGTGGAATGGTCTTCTGTGGTTGGGGTCTTTGGAGCTGAAAGGGTTGAAGTGAGGCCACAGAACACAGGCTTCCTTGTCTCTGTCTCATCCAGAACTTCTGTGACCGAGGGTCTGAGTGGCCAACCGGTGCGTGGTTGTTGGAGGAAGGCGGGACCATGACTAAACTGATTTGGCTTGGCTAGGTCAGACACTGTCATTCCTCTGGTGTCTGCTGGGTTATTCTTTGTGTCCACGTACCTCCATGACCGGTGGTCGGTCAGTTCTTGTATCTCAGATACACGGGTCCCGACGAACACCTTGTATCGGCATGACTCGGACTGCATCCAGATAAGCACTGTGGTGGAGTCAGACCACAACACCGCCTCTTTCAACTTAAGAGTGAGCTCTCTCTGGATCAGTTGGGCAAGTTGGGCTCCTGTCAGAGCGGCACAAAGCTCGAGGCGGGGTATTGACTGTTGTTTTTTCGGTGCTACTCTAGAGCGAGCTAGCATGAAGGATACGTGGACCTGGCCTTGGAGGTCTTCGCCACGCAGGTAGGCGACTGACCCATAGGCGGACTCGGAAGCATCACAGAAGACGTGGAGCTCGAGGGTGAGCGCACTTATGTCGACGTCTGGTGGGAAGTAGCACCGGGAGATGCTGACTGTTGGGAGCTGTGGGAGCTCTTCTTCCCATGTGGTCCAGGCTTGCACGATATCGGCAGGTAAGTGTGGGTCATCCCAGTCGCGGTCTTTGGCCAATAGTTTCTGGACCAAGACTTTGGCCCTTGTGGTGAAGGGCAGGATATGACCTAGGGTGTCATACTGGCTTGCTAGTATCTTGTAGATATTTCTTATAGTCGTCTGGCTTGGGGCAACTGGGCAATGTCTGTAGTGGAGCGTGTCCTCCATGAAGTGCCAACTGAGTCCTAGTGTCATTTCTTGAGTTTCCCCGTGGGTCTGGGAGACCCATCTGTCACTGCTATCTGCCTTGGCCTCTTTGGGCAGGTTGCCGATCACATCTGGCTTGTTGCTGGCCCACTGGCGGATCTCGAAGCCGCCTGTGGCTAGGAAGGCTCTCAGCTTGTTCACTCTTCTTTGGTGGGCAGACTCTGCAGACAGTTATCCACATAGAAACACTGTTCTACACTGTGGCGAACATCCTCTGCTGGTTGGCTAGACTCGATGACATGTTTCTGGAGGGCAAAGGTTGCAAAGCAGGGGCTGCATGTTGTCCCGAAGGACAGGACCTCCCACTGGTACACTGATGGTGGTTCGTCTGTCTTTAGGTTCCTCCAGAGGAACCTCAGTAGGGGCTTGTCTCTGTCCAACAGGCGAACATTCCCTTGATGTCCCCACTTATGGCGACTCGATGCTCTCTGAATCGCAGTAGGACTCCAAGGAGTGAGGGTCCCAGTGTTGGGCCTGGAAGGAGGTAGTTGTTCAGGTTCTGCCCGCCGTACTGGAAACTGCAGTTGAAGACGATCCGGTCTTTGCCATTGTGCCTGACCATGTGATGGGGCAGGAACCATGACTCTTCAGATGTGTCGGCCTGGCTGGGGTTAATCTTGGTGATGTACCCAGCTATCTCTAGCTTATTGATCTCCTCTTGGTAGGTAGATGCATGCTGTGGATCTTGAGTTAGTCTCTTCTCTGTGTTCCGCGGGTTCTTCATTACAACTTCCCTTGAAACTTGCAGCTTGGGCATGGTTTGGACTCGCAGGAGGGGGGTGGCATACCGCTGCACTCCGTTGACCTCTACACGGGTGGTCTCGGCCTTCAACAGCTCCACTGAGTACTTGTCCTGTTTGGATCTGTTCACTAACCTCTCGCTCTTGAAAGGCAGTGTATCCAACTGCCACAGCCGTTCAAATTGACTGAATAGCTCGGCAGACGGGGAGGAAGCAGCAGTGAAGAAGCATTGTGTGGTCTGAAGCTGTTGCTGCATGTACTTTGCTGGACCTTGGAGTGTCCAGCCGAGGTTAGTCTTGACTGCCGTAGGGCCACCGTGGGGGCCCAGATGCACCGGCTTGATCGGTACGATCAGGTTGGCGTGATCAGATCCAATCAGGAGGGTTGGCTGAGCTCCGCTGATTGGTGGAATCGCCAAGCCTCGCAGATGGCGATACTTCTCCTGGAGCTGGGTGACTGGGTAGCTGTACTGAGACAGACCTAGCTGTTCACCGGTGAAGGCACCTTGAATAGGGAACCTTTTCCTTGGTTCGGATGCTGGGGCGATGGCGAAGGAGACACGTGAGCCTGACAGGGTCTTGACATCTTGGCGGATAGTACGAAGGGTCAAGTCTTCCGCTTGACCCTGTATTCCCAGGTGGCGTGCTGCTGAAGCGAGCAGGATGGTTCTCTCTGAGCCGTCGTCCAGCACTGCATAGGTGTTGAAGACTCTGTCCATGTAGTGCAGGTTGACTCTGACGATCTTCAGGAGCACTCGATTGTATCCGTTTGGCTGATCCAGGTAGTGAGTCTCTGCTGTTGAGGTGATGGTGGGCTCGTTCCCACTCCTCTGGTTAACCTCGTGCAGGACGGAGAGGTGTTTGGACTTACAGAGTCGACACGGCTTCTTCAGGTCACAGGCAGAGGCTAGGTGAGGACGACCGCATCTCCAACACCTTCTCTTGGCTTTGATCCAGTCCACTATCTCCCCTCTGGTCAGCTTAGCGAAGCGTTCGCATTGGCTGAGGTAGTGTTCTGACTCGCAGTAGGGGCAGTGTATCTTACCCTTCCCTTGGGTCTGGACAGGATGATATACTTTGGAGGGCCTTTCAGGTGGAGGATCTTGGGGGTTGTCTGTACCATGCATCACCGTAGTGACCTTTATCTTGGGCTGATACTTGGGTTCTCTCCTGTCGTTCTCACTGTGAGCGTGAAGGGAGGGCTCAATGTCCAGGCATCTGACTTCTACCCTCAGCCACTCTGCGAAGTCGGTGAGAGACAGCTTCGTCTTGTCTGGGTTCTCCCTGTACTGTTGACGACGGAACCTCTCTTGTTGGTGTTTGGGAAGCCTGTTGAGGAGGCGCTTCATGTTTGAGCCACAATGGAGTTCCTCATGACCTTCGCCTTGAAGAGACCTCAGCATCCCGACTAGCGACTGCACTCTGATGGCAAATTCGTCGAGGGCTCTATCGTCTCGAATGAGTGGTAAGCGTTCTATCTCCTTCAGAGCAAACTGGTATGGGCGTCCGTATCGCTCGGAGTGCCCTCAGAGCTTTCGAGTAGGGCATACTTGACTCTGCGTAAGCCAGCACCAGGCGGTGGGCACGCGGCACCTTTATATGCTTCAGCAGAATGGCATACTTGTAATGCTCGGAATGAGAAGGATTGAGGAGTGCACTGAGGGAAAGGCGTAGTTCCACGTATTGGGCTCTATCCTCCTTGTTAAAGTCCGGGAATGTTGGACCTTCTATATTGGGGGGTGCATGCTGGTATACTGTGGAGGGATATGGTCTCGCTATGACTGGGTTCCCTTGGTAGGCGAGGTAGGGCACATACGGAGGTTGATGTGCTGACTGGTGTGCAGTCTGAGGCATGTGCTGATGCATGGGCTGCTGCATGACCTGAGGTGTCGCCCAGGTTGGTGGCGGGTAACTCTGCTGAGGCTCATTCCTTTCCTCGTACTTGCGGCTAAGCGAAGCCACATTGGATGTGCTTCGTGGGTTCGGGTAGGAGGTCGGTGGCCAGTATGAGGGTCTGCTTATTGGGGCACTTGCCGTCACCCTCAGGTGCTCCTCGTCATCGCCCTCTGGGGGTTGCTGACTGTCTGCCTGCCCGACCGTACTAAGTACACTGGGTTGATGTGTCTCTGTTTCTACACACCTTACTCTGGAGTACAGCTCTGGCTCCTCTGTCTGTGTCTCGCTCTCACCTGTTGCCTTCGTGACAAACTCGACTAGCATGTGTTTCTGCACTCTCCCGTTACCGGGATGATAAACTAGGAAAGCGGGGCTTCCCTTGTCGTGTCCTACGAAAAATCCTTTTACCCCTCTGGACTTGGACTTTCCCCTGTCATGCAGGTACGCATAACACACTGATCCAAATCGATGCATTCTGGCTAGATTACATTTCTTTCCTGTCACTGCTGTATACGGGGTGGTGCCCGAATGCTTATTAAAGCACCTGTTTCTGGTGTAAGCGGCTTCTTGCACCGCATAATGCCATAGGCTCTTACAGTAGGTAAGTTACTATCTGCTAGCTTACTCATAGCTATTTCGAAAAGGTTATGCCATTCCCTCTCAGCCACCCCGTTCTGGTGTGGGGGATATGGACGTGATGTCTTGTGTCTTATCTTATACCTTCTCAACAGTGATTGGAACTCTCTGTTTGTGAACTCGATTTCGTTGTCGGACCTCAAGCATCCTACGTTACCATAAGGGGCTACGTCTGCCAGGAATCTCTCCATGGCCTGGGGCATGTCACTCTTTGCTTTGAGAAAGTAAACAAACACTGCCCCGGTGCACACATCTGTAAAAGACAGTACATATCCAAAACCTCCTATGGACTCGTTGCTTACTGGGCCGGCTAGGTCCGTGTCAACTAATGCAAGTGGTACCCTTACTCTGTCTGTGGGATTTCTGTATCTCGGTTGAGTAAACTTCCCCGTTTTGCACTCTGCACAACTTTTGTCAGGTCTACGCTTTTCTCCTTCAATGTGCATGCCGTCTGACACTACTTGCAGTTTCAGTAAATCCTCATAATTACAATGACCCATAAGCTTGTGCCATGTCTGAATATCGTGACTGGCCGTCACGCTACACATATCATTATTATCATTACACTTGTCGTTGTCATTACACTCCGTTTGCACATAATATACTCTCTGGTACATCTTTATGTCAAACCGTGTACCGTCAGGTTGTACAAGAAATTTTTTAGCTTTATTGAAGAATACCTTGGCACCGCTTGCTGTAGCAGCTATTACAGAGAATAGTCCTTCCCGTCTACCAGCTCCATGCTGTGCCTCTCCGGGTGGAAAGTGTCGTCAAAGTTCTTGAACCGACTCCTGTCGTCGATGACATGGGACGACGCACCTGTGACCACGATCAGTCCCCTTCTCTGGGCTCGCTGCAGCTGAGCCGGTCCGGCGGTGCACGCCGTCCGTGCCCCGAAAGCGCAGTCTTCTTGTCCCGTTATTCTCCGGGCGTCGTCTCGATCCGTCTCACGTCGACCGTCGCCGCCATCGTGTCCGCTGTCATCATCCTGTCCACAGCCGTCTTTTTGTCCGTAGCCGCCATCTTGTCCGTAGCCGCCATTTTGTCCGTAGCAGCCATTTTGTCCGTGGCCTCTGTCTCGTCAATGGCCGCCGTCTCGTCCATGGCCGTCATCTTGCCCATGCGCGTATCGCGCGCTCTGGTCGTGTTTGTTCATGCACGCTCTGTCTGTGTGCCCCGTGGATTTGCAGAAGCTACACCAGACAGTCTTTGTGCAGTCGCTTCTCCGATGGCCTTTCTCTCCGCATCGCCAACACGCCAGTTCCGTCGTTGTCCTGGGCCTCTCCCTTTAGCACCCTCTCTCCCGCCTCCGCGGCGGCTGGGTGGGTATCTTCTGAGGCCTCGAAGTTCCTTAACTTAGCCTTGAACTGTCCCAACTTCATGTCCGTTGAACCGTGTGGTACCAGGAGTGTGAACGGTTTGTACAGCTCCGGTAGTCCTCTCATCATCATCGCCATCATTAGCCCATCGCTTGGTGCTTCTCCGGCACTCCTCAATGGCGTCGTGATCTGCTCCGCTCTGTTGACGTATTCGGTCACAGTCTCGGTGGGCCCCTTCCTCAGGGCCGTTAGTGCTATGTAGAGGGCCACGGCTCTGGGTCTTCCTCGCCCGATGTAATGCTCTCTCAGCACCTCCAGGCTTTCTTGGCCTCAGTCTTTAGTGTCGCGGAATATCAGCCCCAGGCTGGTATCGTCGAGCAGCGGCACTAACTCACAGTACGCATCTGCGTTACGCTGGTCGTCCAGGGCTTGCTCTTCCGCCGTCAGTTCTCCCGTGGGCGCTGCCAGGATCGTCTCCTTCAGCCCCGCACCGTGCATGCAGCATAGCATGCACTCTTCCCAGAGCTCATAGTCCTCTGCTTTTCCATTGAATGATGGCCATTTGCCCCTTCCCTTGTTTTCCATCCTCTTCGTTGGTGGTAGGCTTAGCTTTAGCTCTTGTTGGCCTAGCGTCTAGCCATGCGGTGCTCCCGGCGCTAACCTAGCCTATACTTTATCTAAGCTTGCTACAGTACCCTTATTATTTCGCCCGGCGTTATCTGGGCCCATAACCTGTTAACAAAATTCGGCTATAGGGCGACAATAATGTGGTCAAGAGGCATGGTTTCTATCTTGAGCCTTAACTGGCGTGGTTTATTATTCACATGCAGGGCTTGACATTGGCACCTGCCCACCCGCCAGATGCGGGTAGAATTCCCCTGGGGCGTGTACTTCCTTCATTCTACCCGCCACAGTGGCTAGTGGTCTGTCTGTCTGTGTGTATGTGTGTGTATGTTTATGTGTGTGTTTAGCGTATTTTTCTCCATGGCCATGTGCATTCTAAAAAAATAAAAATCTCTGCCTTTGATTGGCTATATCACGTTCATTATGCAAAGACCAGCCCTGATCTGCCTCTGATTGGCTGTTTGACGGAATAAACAAAAAAGCAATGTGAAACCTGAAACCTCTCTTCAAAGTTATTTTCACACTGAGTCGCGTCGTCGCCAATACACATAATCAAGCTGGTGGGCTCGTTGAACACAGCTGCCTACAACCATCCTTACAGTACTGGCAAGTATTTTCATATCTTGACCAGCGTTGCAACTTGCAAGACGCTTATAATGAAACAGCGACATTGTTCATCAATTGATTCAACCTAGAAGCTACGTGCGTGCTCTCTCTCCCTCTCTCTCTCTCTCTCTCTCTCTCTCTTTCTCTCTTTCTATATCTGTCTGTCTCTCTCTCTCTGTCTCTCTCTGTCTCTCTCCCCCCCTCTCTCTCTCTCTCTGATTGAATGAAAACTGTATGAACAGATTGCAGAATGGGTACAGTACAGTACAGCTCAATACATAGAATTGTTAAGGGGATGCAGACCAGAGAAATACTTTCATCTTGTTTACATCAGGGTCCCCCATTTTCAATTCATCATAACATTTATGACACACATGACATACAGATAGACAGTACTGCTACATCTATAAATTTATGACATACCAGATTTGCAAATACAGTACTGTTTGTGATACAACAAGTGTCCAGAAAAGAGTGTATACATTTGACATATAAACTGTACATTGGAGGTCGTCTCTCATTCATCACGGTGGTGAAAAAAGTTAGTATGGAGCCCATTTTCACATGACCATTTTAATAATCACATTATTACCATTGTTGGGTTATGATCGGCGTGTGTGGGGATTTTTGGCTGGTGAAAATGCTGAGGGGCTAGTGACTTTGGAAAACCACTAGCCACAGTGGCTAGTGAGCCAAAAGGTTTATGTCAAGCCCTGTTCACATGGCAGAGCAGTAACACGACAGGTCTTCTCTCACTGAGAGACTGGGGAAAAGAGAAAGAAGTGGGAGGAGACACCACTATTTATACTCGCCACCTGGCGGTGTTCCTGAGTGTCTCCGCCTAGAGCGCCCTCTAGTGGAAACAGTTATATATGCAGTTAGACAGTTACTAGTGTAAACAGTTATATATGCAGTTAGACAGTTACTAACAATCCTACACAGAACCTCTGCCTTCAACAGAGAATGTAAACAAACACGGCGTAACGTTAGTAAGTATCACTGCATTGCGTGAAATCACTGACTGCGCCCCGAGAGGAGTGGTTTGGCAAAAAAATATTCAGAGTATATTTGCTTAGAAAACGTAATTGTCTAATTCAATTATTTTTTTATTTCTCCACGTGGTAAATACACAGGTCACAACATGTTTACAGGAACGTTTTGGAGTTGTATTTGGAGTGTATTTCGTGACTGTAGGGCACTGTAGGGAACGTCAGGGTACAAGTCTGACCTACTTCCAGTGATGAAGCTAAGCTACGCTAACAGAGCGGCTGTTCCCTAAGCCTAATGCACGCACAGAGAAGAAAAGGGTATGTATCTTATTGTCTAACTCCAGGGAAGATGGCAAATAAACTAATTTCCCTAAATGTTTGAGTTTTCCTTTAAAGTAATGGCTTTGCTTGTCCAAATGACAATACTGACCAAATTGAGATTTATTTTTCTCTTGTCCATTTATTTTGTTTGCTTTCTAATTTAAAATACAGTTTGAAACCGTCTGTACACAGTAGGCTATGTGTGCTATCAGAGCTAGTCTCCAGTCGCGAGTCACGGTGCAGTGCTTTGTCCACCAAAAAAGCGCCAAAAGAAAGAAAATAAACTAGCAGAGCCAGAACTATTCAACTCCCCTGGAGCCACAGCCAGCAGAGAAGACTGTTTACTTTAGCTTTCAAGCCAGCTGTGAGGGGCTGTAACCAGGGAACAGCCGGGCAGATTTTTTTACTAGCCAAACATTTTAAATAGCTTTTTTAGTATATCGCCATGTGTTATTATTACATATAATACTCTCATATGCTATTTTCAATTAATATAATAAACAACATAAGGAATATTAGCATAATTTTGAGTGGACTGAAGGAATGAGTCAGCGTTAATAGTTTTAAATGCAAATAATTTATTGAAACATAGAAGTGGGGTCGGGACACACACACACTGTGTTTCAACTCACCACCCCCGCATCATATTGTAGTCTGTCTTCAAACTTCCACTCCTCTCGAAACTTTTTTATATTTGAATTAGTGCTGTCAGGCGATTAAAAAAATGTATCTAATTAATTACAGGATTTATAATTAATTAATCTAATTAATCACATTTTAATCGCATAACCATTTTATGCCTGATATTCTATATTATATAATCATATTTCAAATTGCATGTGTCCGGATGGCAGAATTCAGTACTGTATCTACAAAACCTTCTGTTTAATCATCTTCCATCTATTAATTTGCGCGCAGATTGATTGATTGAATGAAAATGTTATTAACAGATTGCAGAATGGGTACAATACAGTACGGCACACAATTGTTAAGGTGATGCTGACCAGGGTGCAACTTGCACCGTGCAATCCATTCTTTGTGGATCTAGCCCACAGTATTTCTGACACTGGGAATACATTCCCTGAGATTCATAGATGTCCCTAGAATCAGATACCAAGAACATGCAAATGGACCATATTAAAAAATTAAAAAGTCTGAAAATGTGTATTCTACATTATTATGGAATGAATGAGATACAAAAAAAATATTATAAAAAAAAAAAAATTGTAATTAATTTTGAGTTAATTTTCATAACGCGATAATTTGCTGTGTAATTAATTAATCTAATTAACGCGATAAACTGACAGCCCTAATTTGAATATCAACATTATCTGTCCATACTCAGTAATCCTCAGTTTACTATAATATACTCCTGTCCTGAGTCCTGACTA
The DNA here is from genome assembly GCF_963971535.1 of Notolepis coatsorum. Lineage (NCBI taxonomy): Eukaryota > Metazoa > Chordata > Actinopteri > Aulopiformes > Paralepididae > Notolepis > Notolepis coatsorum. The sequence goes on along the minus strand of NC_140175.1, from coordinate 58,424,432 downwards.
GTGACTCTGTCGTCTTTCCAAACGCACGCACACACACACACACAGGGAAGGGGAGAGTGCCCCCCCCCCCCATTTCCCTTTCCTCAGTGCTGTTCACTGTGGCTCTGCCTCGTCTGATCATCAGGATTAGCTTGTTAGCTTACGTTAACGTTGTAGTGATTGGTACATAAACGTTCATTTCGGGCGATGTGGGCATAAAGGAATGGCGACGGTGCAAAGCATGTAGCTGCATTGGACTCATTGTGAGAAAAAAAAAACATCACAGACTTATTTCGCATCTGTAGGCGCACTGCTGTGTTAACGCTGCTGTGTTGACGCTGCTGCTCTGTTTTCAAGAAAGTGAAACACGGAGTGGGCGGATATCATATGACTTGCGGAGTTGCTAGAGGGTTTTTCAAAATAAGAGTATCATATGAACCTGAACGTTGCTAGCTGCCGGAGCCCAGATATTATGACTGGAGCTGCGCTTATTGGGGGCGGCAATGAGACCCGCACAGGATTTTCAAAATAAGAGTATCGATATGAACTACACGCCAGCTGGCGGGCAGACTATTATTTTTAGCCGCCAGATGGTAAATATACACGCATTTGGCGAATGGCGTGCAGTTATTTTGTTCCCTGGCTGTAACACTAAAGATGGACAAAGAATTGCTGCAAAATAAACATATACATCTGGTCTAAAATAAAAATTAAAAACATTTTAATACTACAATATTGATAATTATCGATATCGAGTGATATGATAACATTAGGTTGATGGTGTCAGAGCCTCAGATGGAGGGGGAGAGGGAGTTCCACAGCCTGGGGGCAGCTACAGAGAAAGCTCTGTCTCCCAGTGTGGAACGCCTGGTGCGGGGGATGGTGAGGAGGTCGGAGTTGGAGGAGCGCGTGCTGGAGTGTAGGGGTGGAGTCAGTGTGCGAACCATACCATGGTCTTCGGGGGCTTTACTGTGACGCTTGCTGACATAGGCTATAGGTATGAGTAACGTTACAGAACCACACATAGTCCACACCACACAGGTGTCTGCATGCATGATGAAGATGCACATATTGAAATACACATGCTCAGATTAACCCCTCTGATCCAACACAAAAATTCACACACAACAGTCCTATTTACACATAAACACACGGATGAACCAATACCGAACAACAAGTCCACGACCAAACACATCGAGTCTAACATTATTATAGTAGGCAAATGCAACATTATCGCCACCCACCTGATGGTGACACACAAGTCCTATTTACACATAAAGACACGGATGAACCAATACCGAACAGCAAGTCAACGACCAAACACATCGAGTCTAACATTATTATAGTAGGTGTGGTATCCTTGACTGGCATTTCATAACAAATATGTGTGTATAATTAGAAAACCATAATGCAAAAGTCTGGTGTGCCATAAGGAGTGATACTAGCGTGACAGGAAACAGGTAAAACTGTTTGAGCCCCTATGAAACCCCTGCTGTGTTGAACTGTATTCAGGAGACAGTCAACAAACCCCCATTAACTACTCAGTACACTAGAATAAAGGAACTGAAAAGTCACACCCAACTGGTAACAGATTTCAGCAGCAAAACAGCTGAACAGATTACAGGCAGAGAACAGTTGGTCTGATTACAGATCTGCCCTGCCTTTGAAAATGGCTCAAGGTTCATGAAAATGGTCACAAACAAGATCATATTAATTGAACTGACTTATTAGATAAAAGGTATTTGAATGTCATTTAGAATGTCAAACTGGTTATAAAGGTAATAGTGTCATTTCACTCCTGGTGTAAACCATATATATAAAATAAGTCTCAATTACGAAGGTTTACAAAGGTCTGGTAAATCCACGTATCATGTTTAAAATATAGACAACTCCACTTTGGGATAATGCTGACTTCTTACATTAAAGGTACAAATTTAGAAAAGGTTCTAGTGTTAAAAACTGTTAAACTCATCAAGAGCCACAGTCCCCCTGGACTGAGAAGATCACAGCCCAAAGGAGGGGGCCATGGCCCCCCTGGGCCCACAGACCATACCCGAGGAGGAATAGCAGGGACCAATGGTGGAAGACTGGTTCTGGCTGGAGGGAGGAAACAAAATGGAGACAAGACACACACAGGGGAAACTGGGGAAGCAAATACATTGGGATGTAACACCCCCACACATAAGACAAAAACATGTTTGATGTCACATATAACATCACAAAAATATGTTTTTAACACTTTGGACACCAATGACGAGTTAACTCATTGTTACCCGCCAATCGTTGAGTGCCTTAACTCGTTGTTATGATCGTTATTTCTTTTATTCGCTATTGCCATTCATAATTCATCGGGGCAGCCTGTGCAGGCTGTTCTGAATGTGTCTGAGATCGCAGACTGTCAATACCGCCGCCTAACGCCTTGCGGCCATTATTGCACTCCATTTGAAATTATGTAGTTTGTTTTCTGGGCCAAGCTGAGCCGTGCAGGCGGGGTCTAAATACTCCGGCAAGACAATCGCTTACAACGATGCATCAACTAGGCCCCCCCCCCCCCCCTCGTTCATATGCAATGCCGGATAATGTGGGACAGACTACCGCGACCAGTACTTGGAATGGCGATCAGATAATTGGATTATTCTTTTTGCATTACATCTGAGACAAGGTAAGGACTATATATTACCAATCTTGCGTTGATCCGATTTTTTTTTCCCGTGATCGAAGCCTGTCTGTGTGGAATGTGTGTGCTGTGTCCCGTTGGTCACATCACGGCACGGATGGGCGCCCCGCTCTAAACCACATTTCATGCTTGCATGAGGAAAGATAATACCGATAATCTAGCATTGATTTCAGGATGATTCGATAATCAGGCGAAAAATGGTAACGTGATAAGTGGATTTCACTAAAGGGCTGTTTTCGTGTCTTTTCCTGGGATTACTCAGAATCACCCAAACTATACTCATATTCACCACGGTATAAAACGAAAATGTACGGATGAAAAAATTATCTGTTTTTTGCATGTTGACTGGAAGAAACTCACTGACAATCGACAACGTTATTAGATAGCTATAATATTTAATATAGTTTTCAGCACTGCAAACACAGCATTCTCCTTATTGAATAAAGCGCTGGCACACAACGGCCCAATGCCCATAGCGCCCTCTGGTGTCCAATGTGTTAACCAGTAGATTCTCGTATCCCTTCTTGTGCTTAATGTTGAGGTTATAGTTTTGCACAATGAGCGCCCAACGCATGAGATGCTGATTGTGGTTATACATTCACAACAAGAATACCAGCGGGTTATAATCGGTGTACGCTACAACCGGTAAAGCGATTGAAAATATTGCAAAGCATACAACATAGCCAATGTTTCTTGTTCAATGGTGGAATAGTTCAGTTGGTGTCTGTTAAATTTCCAAGAGGAATAACAAACAGGGTGACTGACAACATTGTGATCCTCCTGTAACAAAACCCCTCCAGCTCCCACCGTGCTGGGATCCACCTCCAGCTGGAACGGCAGGGAGAAATCTGGAGCAGTGAGAACAGGGGAACTGCATAAGAGGGCTTTAACACACTCAAATGCATTTTGACAATCAGCTGTCCAAATGAATGGTTTGGACGGGCTACACAGGCTAGTGAGAGATGTGACAACAGAAGAGAAATTCCTGCAAAAACCACGGTAATACCCAGCCATCCCAAGGAGTCTACGCAATTCCCGCCTAGTAGTAGGCACTGCAAAAGTGGTGATTGCAGATATTTTTGCATCCACCGGACATCCTTGTCCTACCTGCTTACCAAGATAGGTAACCGTAGCCTTGCCAAACTCACACATGGCAAGGTTAAGGGTCAGGGAGTGTTGGATTTTGCGATATATCAGCCAGTATCACCTCGTCACCTGTGGTTCCGTGAAGTTTCTGCGTTGTGTTTATCTCTTACTCCGAAGTCGACCTTCCCCGTACTGGCTGTACAACTGTTTCAACCCCGTTAATGCAATCCGACTCAGAAGAATTCGACACTGGAGAACGTGTTACGTTTCCTTGAAAACATTTTGTTTATTTCCATAAACATACTCTGTACACGATGGAAACCTTTCTGTTAAGTCTTTGAATAGTCTATTGAATTAGTTAATTAAATCGATCTCTCCTGTTATCTGTTCGAAGATGGCTGAGGCCTAGTCATCAGCCAGAAAGCCTCCCCTGTCAGTCGAGGCTAGCGATGTCATGGCATTTCCCCTCCCATGGCGAGGGTGAGAAGCGATCTCTGTGGTCAGCTGCGTTTCATAGTCTGCTTCAAACCGGAAGAACTCCCTGCTATAAAGTGTAGTCCTTAGAAACGGCTGATAGCTTCCCATAGCAACCATGCAATGCATCTCCACCTATGACCCAAATCCTAGCCCCTAGCATCACCATAGCAACAGCGATGTTGATATTAAAGGGGACATGCATTGCTATTCCTAGCACTATTTGGGCAACTTTAAACAATTCCTGTGAGTCTATTGAACACACCTGTAATCTTTTATAAAAAAAATGCATTGTTTTATATTTCTAATCAAGTACTCAAAAGCCACATTTTTCTCACTTTGGATTTCAGGCTGTGTTGGCCTGGCTCTGCCCATAAGCACTTTGATTGACAGTCATCCACACAGTCTGCGACCAGTGATGCCAGTAACGCGTTACTAAGTAACGCGTTATTGTAATCTGATTACTTTTCCCCGAAAATAGTAATCTAACGCGTTAATCTTTAAAAGCCAGTAATCTGATTGCAGTTACTTGTCCAAGTGGCTGTGCGTTACTATTTCGTTACTATCTCATCATAAATTCATAATGCAGGCGGAATGCAGTATTTTATTTCGTTTTCGACAGTCAAAAATACATTTTGAGCTGTTTTTCTTATTTGGGAGTGACGTGGTGTGGCAGTGAAAGGGTTAAATACAAGAATGTGTCCCACGGCGTGACTGGACCCTCTGTCTGTGAGTGACTCTGCTTTGGTCCAATCACATTCCCCATCCACAGTCTGCGAATCAGAGGCAGAGTAGGGCGGGTCTTCACAGCACGTCATGTGACATATGCGCCAATCGTGTGACAGCAGGGCTCCGTCGTCGGAGAATTCCACCCCAAAACGCTTGGCAAAATTAAAAGTGAAACCGCAAGATGACTTTTGCGGTTTCTGTTCAGACTTCCATCCCAAAACGCTCGTCTAAACGTAGCCTCAGGAAACAAAATACTGTCTACCGCTAAAAACAGCACATCCAATTGCATTGAAAGCATTTGGAATCACAACACTAGCCGACGCTTCGACTAGGTACAGGAGGGTTGATGGTGGCAGAGCAAAAGCTCTTATTTGCCAGATTTACAGTTCTGTATCGTTAGTGGCTTAGCTTGGCTTCGCCTTCTGCACTATCTCGCGTACGTGCACGCGTACTGAATAAACCACAAATGTACCTCTAATACCAGTATTAGTCTGACCACACCCCTCATCAGCTTACCTTCATAAGCAGGTGTGTGGTCACCTGCTCTCCTCCTTCTCGCTTTCACCACAAGGAAGAGGTGCCTCGGTAGATCCCCACACTTGACACCATGATGGAAGAAATTGGATTAGGAACAGCTTGGGAAACAAGGATACGTTGACATCATATCTTTATTTTCTCTCTCACTATTTTCGAGAAAATACGGCGATATTGTCTTCGTACTGGAGTGTCTAGAAGATGATGATCATTCTACAAACCCTCCACCGGTTTTCGTATTGGGAGCACGCCGCTGCATGCTTCTCAACTGCAGTTCCTTGCTGTGTTTGTTGGGGTGAAACCTGTCAGGCCACAGCTGAACTGTCGGACATGCCGCTGTTGTGAGGAGCGGTGCGTTCCAGGTTGGGTGAGTAGTGTTTGCTGGCGGGCTCCACTTGTCTGTTAGTGCTATGGGGGCTACTAGACAAAGTTTATGGAAACCGGCCCCAGGCTAGGGTCCTTTGTTTAGCCGTCTAGGCGACAGAAGGCCTTGGTCTGGCGACCATTATAGTTTTAACTAGTGGGCCGCGACCATTGACACTGGTGATCCCTGTGTGTTCTGGACGAGTGGATTCTCTCTGTCACCGTGTTAAGACCCCATCTTTCATATCCAAATGAGAGTATTCCTTCACGAGGGGATATGTGCATGTAATGTGCGATAGCGGCAGATTCATGTTCAAAGTCAGCTATACAGGCCAGTTGGTACTGTGCTGATTCCGCCGGACGTGTTAATGTCGCCGTTGTGAAGCGGTGTTGACGTCTTGTTTTCTCTTTTCTCTTAAAAAGTGAGGAGGGTTCAGAACGGCGGCCTGTCTGGGTGAGTGTTATGTCATTGTTTACATGTTCATAGCTTACGGTTAGCCGGTCGGTGGCCTGGCGCGGGGTAGCTTAGGCTTCTCGCGCGCCGCCGGGAGCTCGCTCCTGATCGCGTGCGTCGTAGGTCGGCGTCTCGCGAGCGGAAGCGATAGCACCAGAACGGTTGGAGCAGCCGTTAGCTTGATGCTATTCTGTTGAACGTGCTTTGATTTTTAACATGTTTTACACTCTTGACCACGACGTCATCTTTGACAGGGGATGTTCGTCAACCCTGCCTGAGCCTAGACGGGGATTGCGTCAACAAAGAGGGCTGTGTTCTACGGTGGCTTATGACTGCACTTCGCTGATCTGCGTTCCGGGCAGGTACGGGGTTGGCCAGACCCTCATAACACGTCTTCTGGTTTTACCTTGCTAAATGTATTGTGAATGACGGTGTTTTTTCCCAAAACGTGTGTTGTTGCAATGCATTTGAGATACGTTGCGGGTTGTGTGTGAGCTGTTTTTGTCACTGGCAGTAGCTTCTCCGTGCAGGTCGTGATGTATTGATCTGGTTGTTGTGTGAGAAACATCATGGTGTTTATGTGTACCGTGTACTCACTACTAAGGCAACTAACCTATGAAGCTATGCTTGGTGACGAGTGAGTAAAAGAATGTTCTTTCTCAGACTGTAATGACAATGAACAGTGAGTTCACACATTAACAGGTTTTCCTGTTTTAACTGGCCGTGTTGAGGGTAAAATAGGAGGATTGTGTTTTTCCCCCCCCGGTTCCCTGGGGACTTTATCACCTCCTATCAGACATGTTGTGCATTAATTGTGTCTTTTGTGTGGTAGGGATACGATGTAACTCTCAGCTTGATTGCTGAGGTTGTGCTAAATCTGCTGGAGAAACTTATTTCCTAAAGGGAAATTGGTTTGGTTGCTGTCGTGTGCTTAGCAAGGCCTGTGGTCGATACTAATCAAGAATGATGTATTCTCTCATTGTGATGATGATGGGTTGTGTGTGTCATGTGACCTACAACTGGGTTGTACTGGCCACAGAAGCACATGTGTATGTTGGACCGGGGTTCTTAGAGCCCTCTCTATTCTGTGTTTTTCCTTAGTAAAAATCAGATAGCAGGTTAGCTCGTGCGCTGTGTGGAGCTGTGAAACGCTTCATAGAGCTGACTATGACTGTGTCATATTCTCTTTTTGTCGTTACGTCGTATCATGGGTGTGGGGTCGTAAAGGGGTGAACTGGTAACCTTTCCTCTCCCCATTGTTCTGTCGGTCAGGGGTACACCCCCTGTCCTTCAAGGTTCCCGTCACGTGGCGGTTCGGCACGTTACGGGGGGGGGGGGGGGGGGGGGGGGAGGGAGTTCCTGGTCCCACGGCCTGGTATATTGGGCGTGTGCACCGCAGGAATTCCCCCGCCATAGAGTACGTCACCGTGCGCGTCTCTGTTGGTAGGACTTCCGTGTGCTGTTCAGGTCCATGTGATGGATCTGTTTTCAGGGGGGGTGGTCAGGGCTCCTCCTCACCAAGCGCCTACTCAGGCCTTCTGTGAGTTCGGACTCCTTCTTCCATGTGATCCATGTGAGGAAGCCTCCATCAGAGTACAGAGCCTTCCTCCTCAGATTGTCAAAGTGAGTGGACCCTCTAGAAGGGTCCTTTTCTATTGTATGTATATTCGATTCAATTCGTTTATTGAGTGTGTATGGGTTCGGTGCCTCTTCCCCGGAGGCCCTAAAACCAGTTTTTTACATGGCTCAAGGTGCAATATATTCTTTTCAATCTGTACAGCTCGCGTGGGAAGTCTCTCTGGGGATCCCCGTCTCTTTCCTATGGGAGGGTGGTGGGATGTAAAAATGTGAACATTTTTTACCCCGGCTGTGTAGACTGGGATACATACTGTTGATGCTTCCTTCTTTCTATTCCAGAAGTGTTGGAGTTAGGGAGTGTCACACCCCTCTTGTCGTTCCCCTGGGCGCCTTGGGGATTCAATGGCAGGTCTAAATAGCCTGTTCATTGATGGGGGTGTGTCCCGACGCACGTATAGTGCTAGCTCGCTGTAAACAGGCGATTGACTGGCACGCCTTAGTTGCTTGTGGTTGAAACAGCGTTTTTATAAAGCAACTGAGATGGGGGTTTTTCCTCTTCCGGCGACCACATCCCATGACCTGGGTGGGTTGTCGACGGATCCTCGTTCATGTCTTCTGAGGAGGAAGGCTCTGTACTCTGATGGAGGCTTCCTCACATGGATCACATGGAAGAAGGAGTCCGAACTCACAGAAGGCCTGAGTAGGCGCTTGGTGAGGAGGAGCCCTGACCACCCCCCCTGAAAACAGATCCATCACATGGACCTGAACAGCACACGGAAGTCCTACCAACAGAGACGCGCACGGTGACGTACTCTATGGCGGGGGAATTCCTGCGGTGCACACGCCCAATATACCAGGCCGTGGTCCCACGGCCTGGTATATTGGGCGTGTGCACCGCAGGAATTCCCCCGCCATAGAGTACGTCACCGTGCGCGTCTCTGTTGGTAGGACTTCCGTGTGCTGTTCAGGTCCATGTGATGGATCTGTTTTCAGGGGGGGTGGTCAGGGCTCCTCCTCACCAAGCGCCTACTCAGGCCTTCTGTGAGTTCGGACTCCTTCTTCCATGTGATCCATGTGAGGAAGCCTCCATCAGAGTACAGAGCCTTCCTCCTCAGATTGTCAAAGTGAGTGGACCCTCTAGAAGGGTCCTTTTCTATTGTATGTATATTCGATTCAATTCGTTTATTGAGTGTGTATGGGTTCGGTGCCTCTTCCCCGGAGGCCCTAAAACCAGTTTTTTACATGGCTCAAGGTGCAATATATTCTTTTCAATCTGTACAGCTCGCGTGGGAAGTCTCTCTGGGGATCCCCGTCTCTTTCCTATGGGAGGGTGGTGGGATGTAAAAATGTGAACATTTTTTACCCCGGCTGTGTAGACTGGGATACATACTGTTGATGCTTCCTTCTTTCTATTCCAGAAGTGTTGGAGTTAGGGAGTGTCACACCCCTCTTGTCGTTCCCCTGGGCGCCTTGGGGATTCAATGGCAGGTCTAAATAGCCTGTTCATTGATGGGGGTGTGTCCCGACGCACGTATAGTGCTAGCTCGCTGTAAACAGGCGATTGACTGGCACGCCTTAGTTGCTTGTGGTTGAAACAGCGTTTTTATAAAGCAACTGAGATGGGGGTTTTTCCTCTTCCGGCGACCACATCCCATGACCTGGGTGGGTTGTCGACGGATCCTCGTTCATGTCTGGGGGATGATGACGGGATGGATCTGAACATATGTAGTGGGGTCTCACGCCCTTGGGGTGGGCCACCAGGCGCGGTTCGTCCCGACGTCTGGGTGGCGCCTTCTTTTCATGTTAAGATCAACACGCATATCTGCCCTTTTCCTGGGGCATGTCGGCGTGGTTAGGGCACGGGACTGGTTCTGGTCACGCTGGTCCAGATCAGTTGAACCCGTTGTCCGCCGGGGATGCAGATCTGCTGTTCTGGTACCCTGAGGGACTTGGGCTTTTTTCAGGGGGAAAAATGCCAGGTCGGTCTGGGTGTCACAGGGTTAAGCGCTATGGAGACCCTGGTTGGGTATGTTTTTTACTCAGCACTGTCGTCATGGCTTACAGCCATGCCATTCTGTACGCGCTCGATCTCGTCGGATCTCGGCCGCTACACAGGTTGGTCCTGGTTAGTACTTGGTTGGGAGACCGCCGGGGAATACCAGGTACGGTGTGCTTAGGGGCTGGTTCTCCATTGTTTTTCGCTCCTCTCTCACGCATGGCGAAGAGGGGCCTGTGGGGGTGGTTTTTTGACCTCCTCTGGTGACCCTGTGCTTCCCGTACCGCCAGGCCCGGTCCGAAGTGATGTTTGCGACCCGTAGGCCTGGGTTAACCCTTTTTGGAAACTGAAACACTTGTACTGCGGTATAGCCGGTGTATACCCGCAGGTGTGTTTTGGAGTTTTTTCTTGAGGGGTTATAGGAACAACCACCGCATTGGGTAACACCGAGGTGGTTGGTTCCCTGGTGTGTTGGAGCAGTGTCAACTCCCGGGTTCACCGGTTGAGGGTGCCCCTGCACGTTCATGACGTCTGCCAATCGTGTCAGCCTTCTCTGCCTCGACCCCTCTGGGTGGGGGTTGTTAAATGGAGGCTTGGTCATGCAACACCGCCAGCTTACGCTCCTTCCGCCGGGGCGGCTGTGTTCAGCTGTCCCCTCTGGCGCCTGTCTCGTCCGCAGTCTCCAGGCTAGGGTTAACAGCCTGTTGCCTGGTTTTTCCCCGGTGCGCTGCCTGCTTCCGTTGGTTAACCTTTTTTGTGTGCTTACGGCCATGCTGACTGCCTATTCTGCAGGGTCAGTGTGCCAGGCGGTGTACTATTGGGGGGACGGGGCCCGCTCGGCTTACTGGCCTGGTTGGTTCCGCCTGGGAATACCAGGTGCAGTAACTGAGGGGCCTTTGTCCGAATACGCTGGCGATGTGGGGGGCGGGGCACTACGTGCCCACCTGGTGGGGTCTTGATGCTGGCATCATGGACTTCTCCGGGCCCCCATTCCAGGGAGTCCAGTCCTTTTGGTGGGTCTGGGTCTTCCTTCGTGCTCCGCTGCTACGGCCTTGCCACGGGGTTGGGTTTGCCCTTGACCCCGTGATTCTGGGGGCAGTAACGAGGTTGTTCCTCCGTTCGTTCCCGGGTGGCATGCGGGTTGTGCGTGTGTGTAGTCGTGGGTCAAGCCACGGTCTGCTCACCCTGTGCGTTGAGTTGCTTGAGTGCCTCTTCGCACGGTCGGGTCCGTCGCCCTCCCGTGACGTCCCTAATAGGGGGGCTACCCTCCATTAGGGGGGGTCGGGGGGGCTCGGCCCTCCCTGTTCTGATGGTTTTGGGGGGCTGTCAGCGGGGTGTATTTGTCAGCCAAGTGGCTCCGCTTGGCCTCCCTTGTGCAGAAGGCGAAGCCAAGCTAAGCCACTAACGATACAGAACGTTAGGTTATGACTATAACCAAGTTCTGTTAGTTAGGGGCGATGCTTGGCTTCGGACGGCCGCTGCAGCCCTTGACCTCACCTTGTGGTGAAAGCTTGGGAAGGAGGAGAGCAGGTGACCACACACCTGCTTATGAAGGTAAGCTGATGAGGGGTGTGGTCAGACTAATACTGGTATTAGAGGTACATTTGTGGTTTATTCAGTACGCGTGCACGTACGCGAGATAGTGCAGAAGGCGAAGCCAAGCATCGCCCCTAACTAACAGAACTTGGTTATAGTCATAACCTAACGTTAATTTACATGTTAAAGAGAGACTGATTGTATGTTTAAAGAGAGACATTTATAAAAACAATTTAATAGTTACAGTTGATATAATTGAATAGTTCAGCCTGCATTTGTTAGATGTGATACACTGGTTTTGTAAAACCACTGGCTGGCTGCTCTAATGCTGTGAGCATCATAGACTGTTGCTTTACCATACTTGATGGTACAGAAGCTGAAGCACTAGTTTAACAATTTTACGTTATGTGCAGAGAAACAAGTTAAAAACAATTTATGCACTTTCAATAAAGCGTTTAAAAAAAACTGTTGGGGGAACGACGACGACTTCGTAACCTAGTTACTTTCAAAGTAACTAAGTTACTCTGATAATCAAGTAATCAGTAAAGTAACTTAGATTACTTTTTAAAGGAGTAATCAGTAATCAGTAATCAGATTACTTTTACAAGTAATCTGTGGCATCACTGTCTGCGACTGGCACAGAGAGAGATAGAGAGAGACTGAGGGGGATACTAATACATTTCGCCGCGGGGGGGCATAATCCCACAAGACTATGCATTGGTAACTTGTTTCAAATGACAATATATACCTGTGATTATTATTGTACGGATTGGAATACGGGCGTGCGCGTGGGAGCATGCGCAAAGTTATTACAGTGATATGCTGGTGCTCGACTGCGAGGGAGAGAGAGAGAGGGAGAGGGACACACGGAGCACTGTGTAAACGCTGCATGTGTGTGAGAGAAGACGGGTCCCTCTCTCTCTCTCTCCATCTCTCTCCCTCTCTATCTCTCCCTCTCTCTCGCTCGTCCGCTCCCTGCTCGCAGTCAAAACTTTTCAATCTGACATTACAAAAAAACAGAAAATCCAACAAAATCAGTGTTGTTGCTATCATACTGCTAGCCTGTTTTTTAACAATAATTTGTGATGCCATCACAAACACTGGCATTTAAAGGGTACAAATAAAAAAATTCCTGCACCAGAATGCAGGAAATTAAGTCTTTGTAACAAAGAAAATCCTTGTGGGGGACCCCAGACCCCCTGCTTAAAAAGGGGCCTGACTGGGGCTATATTTTGCACTATATTTCCTGGCCTGAATGATTTACTCAGTCCGGCCCTGGTTAAAAGCCTCCAATGCTTATTAGTGTGTGTGCGTTTGAACGTTTGCATGTTTCAACCATACATTTCCATTAAAAAAAATAAAAATAAAAATAATATATATAAAAAAAAATTGATACCTCGTATAATAGTGGGGGTCGCGGCTCTCTGACACCGTTATTTGGGGGTCGTGGCCTGACAAGTTTGGGAACCCCTGCATTAGTCCAACTGCAGCCCTTCACAGTAGGCAAGACTTCCAGAGGAGGTGGTTACAGGTGTTTCACAATCTAGTTGCAAATAAGAAAAGATAAGGTCCTAACGTTAGTGTTTGAGCCAGGATGACTTGGGAGGGGTCAAGATGACCCCCTTTAAAATATGTTTTACGGGGACACTGATATATTTGATTAATTTTCTTTGTCCCTTTCCTCTCCCACCTTCCTCTTCCCTGTGAACAGTTCAATATATACAAATACAATGTGTTCATTCATTCAAATGGAGTGTTTATTAAAAAAAAAATATCGTTTCGAAAATGTTCAAAGGTGACACTTTTAGTGCCAACGACGAGAATTCTTGTTATTTCATGCCAACCGTTCAGTGCCAAGGACGAGAAACTCGTTATTAATCTTTTTTTTTTTTTTGCGATTTCCATTCATTTTCCATCAATCTAGCCTCACGTTACCACTGGGACTCTCTCTGAGCTCGAACTGGGAAAATACAGCCCCCTATCGTCTCCCAGATGGTAATGCACCCTTTGGATTGGACTGAATGAAAACACATGGGGAAAAGAAAATCCGGAATCCACATTTTTCTTCTCAGGCATGTAATCCGAGCCGTCTTTGTGGTCCCTCAGAACAGCGTGGAATATGTGTTTCGAGCACCCAGCGTTGGATCAATAAACGTGATCGATATTTGGAATGGCGATCAGGAATTGGAATAATCTTTTTGGAGAACATCTGATCTGAGGTAAGGAATCTATTTGACCAGTCTTGGGGTAATCAGAGCTTTTTTCACAGATATATCAACGTGGGCCCTATATGTGTATGTCTGTGTGTGTGTGTTGATCAGGAAATAGATAATCGATTTTTTTGCCCGCTTCTCTAGCGTGCATAAGTACACATATACTATCGATAATCTAGCGTTTATTTGAAAACTATTCATAAATAGGCCGAAAAATTACAACGTTTTTGTGTATTCCAGTAAAGGGCGATTCCTGTGGAATCTCTTTTTTTCCTGGAAATTTCCAAAAACGAGCGTTTTTCAAAATGGTATAAAAACAAAAATGTACAGATGAAAAACCAATCCGTTTCGACAATGTTGACTGCAAGAAAGTCATTTATAAGCGACGGGCATATTAGACACAGCCATAATTTAAGATATAGTTTATGCGTTCGCAAATGTGCTCGCCCTCTCATTGAATAGAGCGCTGGCACTCAAGCGCTAAATCGTGCGCCCCCTGCTGGGACTGAAAGTGTTAAGGCGCAATCACATCCCTGATTTATAATGCATGTCCCCTTTAAAGCACCTCTCAGGATCTCACCCAAATCAAACGCTGTGGCTACCCTGCCCCCATCACTTCTCTGCTGTGGTGGTAATGACCTTGGCCCGTTGGGTATGTTTGGGGCTTGGGATTTCAGCTGATAAAGGCCCTTGTCTGCACAGTCTGACTGAAGACACACATACATCTGTTTAAACTAATATCTCTATAGATATGTCAGAGTAGATGTCTGCTTCTACAGATATTTACATTATGTACACATTGAAAAACAAAACCAGATCTCACAGGAGGCTTCAGCTAAGCGGTCAAAGACAGTTTGTAAGGTTGTCATGTGGTCACCCCAGTTGGTCGAATAGACAACCAGGTCATCGAGATAGGCATTGCAATTTTAAACGCCACCCAGGACTAGATTCACCAGTCGCTGGAAAGTGGCCGGAGCATTACGCATTCTAAAAGGCATCACAGTGTATTGCAAAAAGTTGTCAGGAGTAACAAAATGCAGTGATTTCCGAGGCACGGGGTCAAAGGGATCTGCCCGTAACCTTTAACAAATCTAGTTTGCTAACATAGGTGGCAGATCCAAGGTTGTCAATACAATCTTCCATCCGGGGCAGTGGGAAGGAATCAGGCATGGTGACAGCATTTACCTTTGGGAAATCAGTACAAAATCTAGGAGTTCCATCCGATTTGGGAGCAAACAAGCAAGGTGAACTCCAGGGACTGCAACTTGGCTTGGCTAAACCATGTTTCAACAAATAATCAACCTCCTGTTGCATCATGGCTCTCTTAGTGATGTTAACCCAGTATGCATGTTGCTTGATAGGCACAGCATTGTTAACATTAATACCATGGGCCACAGAAGTACAGAAGGGAACATCACCAACCAGAGCCATGTAGGCCTGAATTAAAGTTGTGATGTCCTCTCGCTGCTCCTCAGGTAAGTGCGCCAAGTGAGTGGGCAGGTTCAATAACATCTCAGTGTTGGAGTTGAGGCAAAAGCTGAGACAGCCAGTCCTGCTGTCTGGTCTGACGTCTTTACCTGCAGACTATCTCTAGATAAATATGGTTTTAGCATATTGATGTGGCAAACACGAGAGTGACATTTACGATCAGGTGTGCGAACTACATAGTCAGTGTCACTTACTTTCTTGTCTATTGCATAAGGTCTGGAAAAACGAGCGGAAAGAGCAGAGCCAAGGATAGGTAACAGGACTAGAACCTTATCACCTGGCTGGAAAGATTGAGCAACAGCTTTCTCATCATAGTGCCGTTTCATAGTTCTCTGGGAAGAAGACAACGCTTCTTTTGAGAGAGCACGCCTGATGCAGTCGCTCTCGAAACTGGCTAACAAAATCAAGAACATTAGTGGGTGTGCTGGCACCCTTTGACATGAACCGTTTCTTAACTCGTTATCGGGCGCCATGCATTAAGAGCCAATAACGAGATTGTTTGATCTTTTCCCTTTGATCCCCGCTCTACAGGCTCGGCCAGAGCTCTCTGAATCAATTTGGCACAGCCAAAATAGTCCGTTAAGTACCCACTCATTAAATGCGATCCATCGATGGCTCTCCCCGCAGCAGATATCTTGTTGAGTTCAGCAGCGATCGTCTTCGCATCCATCTCTCAATCTCAACGCAAGACACATTAAAAGTGTCACCAGATGCCAACAGGTGTATGTATAGGTATTGTGGGGGCGTTGCGCTCCGGGCTGGCTACCCCCACAAGGTTTAGATTCGATTCAAATGCAAATTGTTATTACGCCTCCCGTTCCACTGAAATCATGTCGTGAACAGCCTACTTTTAAACAAAGGTTGTTACTATTTTTAAATATTCTAACTGTTCGTTTTTATAGTATATATGTGCTTATACATTCAATTTATAATAATATATAAAAAAAAAAAGAAAAAAAAAAAAAAAAAAAACGTTTTCACGTGTAGACGAAAAAGGGGCGGGCCGAGTTGTGGTCGCAAGCGCTGCCAAGTGACACATATGCTGGAATTGCAATGCCAATCGAATCTCACCAGATGGCAGTATCGCGATCGCCGATGTGATCATTGGAATTATTATTTTTGGATTACCTTCTGGCTAAGGTAAGGACCCCCTATGTCTATTTTACCGAACGTGAAACATATTTATGTAACGATCACAGTGGCTTACTGCAGGGGTTCCCAAACTTTTCAGGCCGGGACCCAGAAAATAAGGCGTCAGAGAGCCACGGCCCAATGCACATCGTCAGGCTTTTTATAATTAATTTTTTGCCAGGCGACCGATTTTTTAAGCCAAATATCACTTCAATCCTATTAAGTTAGTTCAAGTTAGTTATTCATTTATATGTGCTATTTATGAGAGGGCTAACTTGTTGCAAAATAATAATGATAATAATAATAGCCTCATTAAAATACTATTGTTGTTTCGGTTGTTTTCAGCGTTTTATGTGCATAATCTGTTATTTAGTTTGAAATGTTTGTTGAAATAAGTAGATTTTTCGTTTTTGTTTATTTATTAAGTTAATATAAAACCATATAGTCACATTTTAGAATACAATAGAATAGAATTTTAGAATACAACTAGAAACACTGTCCTGGTCTGCTTCTAAGTTCAGTGGCCTGACAATTTTCTCTATTTATTTCTTTATTTTTTTTAATCATCTCGCGGCCACCCCGACTTTGGGAACCACTGGCTTACTGTACCGGTCATAAACAAGGCTTTTTCTAACAATCTGATTTTCGGGGTAAGACCCCCCCCCCCCTATGAGTTATATCTTTAATCTTATAAAATGTTCAATTGTTATCACTATCAGCTCTACATTTAATTTTTCAAAATGTTCAGTTGCTATCGCATGCACTCATCTGTGTTTCACTACACACATGGGTGCATGCTTACCAGCTGTTTGCCTCTTTTTAATGCAACATGCAACACTAATATCACCGACATCTAAGAAGGGAGATCCCCCCTTGAATTGGCCCTTCTAAGATTTCTCTCCTCCACATTGCCTGTGGTGCATTTTTTCCTATTGTTAGGTTTTAGTGAGTTTTTCCTTACCTTCGCATGGGGTACGTCTGGGAGTGTTGCATGCATGCATTTATTTTGAGCTTATGGTCCTTATGGTATTCTTGTTTTTTCTTGACTTACTGTGTTACTGTGTTTTTTTTCTTCTTGACTTGTTTAAAGAAGACGTGTCTCTGTTAAGCACTTTGAGCTGCACTCCGTGTATGAATGGTGCTATATAAATGAAGATTATTATTATATGTACATGTTATATACCTTTGATTTGGGAGTGTTTGGGGGTTCAGGGAATCAACCAGAACGATTCAGGCTTATTGCACATAACGCATACTCGCGATCTATGGAAAAAGACTGGATTTTTTCAGAAATGGGCGATGTTCAGCGTGTAATAAACTACAAACTACAGTGTGTAGAAACAAATGCCAAATGTTGGACTACAAATAGTGTCTGTCAAATGAGCCAGACTATTTTCTCCATAGCTATAATATAGAATATAGATATAGCTCTGCAAACATTGTGACGCATCGTGAAATTAGGAAATGGAAAGCTGGCGCTAGAGAGCAGAGATGGCGAGAGCCCCCTGGCGGTGAATGAGTTAAAAGCCCAAAACTGACACAAATCCGTAATTTGAGATAAAAAGGCATTACTATGTAGATCTGCCATTGCCACTTCCGACTGATTCTGTGTGAGCACGTCACATATAATAGGTATTATGTTTCTCATGAATGCATCAAAGGGGGGGGGGTGTAATTTTTTGATGCTCTGATCGTCATCAACGGCATTCGTATTGAATACTACATACGTTGATCGACTGGATCGATATGAAATCATTGTAGGATCAAGGTGGAATTGACGTCAGATCAGGGGTATCCCAAAAAGAATATTCCAATTGTCTGATCGCGATTTCCAGTATTGGTGTCCATCGGGTCCCCGACATAATCCGGCACAACACATGCATCGAGGGGCCATGGACGCGTTCCAATGTGATCGGGTGAACCACTAGGCTTGCCTGGACCAAAATTATCTGCCCGGACAAAATGAGATGTAACACACTGTATGAAATAAGGCAGGATGTGGCCGATATTGCACTGTAGGGATCTCAGGATGATTTCCTATGGTAACACCGAGGTCCGTGACATTGCATAGAATAAAGAAATCGATAAATAAAAGAAAAAACGATGAAAACCCGACTATACTCGGGTATGGCGCTCAACCGCTGGCAAGATAACCCGACTATCATCGGGTCTGGCACTGAATGTGTTAAGGAAACTAAACCCTTGGGGGCGGCTACGTGGCGTAGTGGGCAAGGCGCTCGCCACGAATGCAGAGACGCGCTCCACATTGCTTTCAGTTTAGCTGGTCGTTCATACTAATACACATTGGCCGTATTAGGGGGTGGGAAACTGATGGGTGGGGATCGGGCGTTGTGGACAGCGACTCCTACAGGTCGGTTGGTGCGCCTGCGCAGTAGAATCAGGAAGTGTCGGGGGCAGCGTGAGCCTCCCACGCGTTACTCCTCGCCACTGAGAGATCGAGCTGCGCAGGTGGAAAGATGCGACTGCTGTTACCTCAAGACCGGAGGGGACTTGTGCTATGTATGACTTAGTCCACGTTGCAGCCGGCTTGTGGGAGGCAAGAAACAGCGTTCGTGACAGGGGAGGGTTGAATTGGATGATACGAAATTGGGATGGGAGAAAATATAGAAAATGGGAGAAAAAGTGGATCAAAAAGAAAAAAGGAAACTAAACCCTTGGAAATAAATGGCCTGAAATAAGGGTCGAGAACATCCTGATCATGGTTCCCTTCTCTCTAGTGAACTCTACAAAGGTCTGGTTGGCAGCTCTCTTGTGATTACGAAACCTCTGCCTATAAGCTTCGGGCACAAGCTCATATGCACGAAGGATAGCAGCCTTCACAGTATCATACAATAAAATCTTCTAGGGAAAGTGTTGAACAAACCTCTTGGGCTTTACCAGTCAATTTGCATTGAAGCAACTAGGGATTGGAATTGTAATTGTTTCCTGACTCGATCATTGATAACGTTAACAGTAGCACAGCCGACAAGGGGTCAAATGACCCCTAGGAATTTTCAATAAATGTATCCTTGTCACTCGGTCGAGCTCCAGCTCTGTCACTCAATGACTTTACCTAAAAGTACCCGTTCTATCTGGCACGGTTTCTGAAATTTCAAAATTACTTCAGGAAAATGTAATTAGAACGTTATTCCACATATGGGCCGTTGGAACAGACGAAAATCACAGCACTTTGCGAGCGTCTAGCGCAGGGGTGGCCAACCCGTGGCTCGCAAGCCGCATGTGGCTCTTTGCCCGTCAATGTGTGGCTCTTCCATCCATGAAAAAAATTATATATATAATAATAATAATATTATTATTATATATATATATTTTTATGTCACTCAAACCTACATTTCATTATGGTGAACCTCATATTTTTATATTCAGAGGTAATTATATAGTTTACACTGTTTATTTTTCTCATATTTCTCATAAGCTGTCAGGTCATCTGACCCATTCCTGGCGGGAATTAGTTGCATTTTCTCTATGGCTGTGCTAGTGTTAACTCTTTCAGGGCCAACAGCGCCCTCTGCTGATGCCCTTCTGGGCCAATGCTGTATCCAATGGCGGAAAGGACTTATTTGCGAGTGCATAAAATATAATAGCAATAGATCTAAATAACATGTGTGGTCGTCAATGAGTTGCTTCCAGTCAACATGCACAAACAGATAATTTTTTCATACATACATTTCCATTTTATACCGTGATGAATATCAATATATTTCTAGAGCATTCTGTCTCATCTCAATAAACCCCAGCAAAGCTAGCTTAAATGTATTTCCTTAGAAATCGTGCCATTTGTCGCTTGATCTATGAATCGTTTTCAAATAAACGCTAGATTATCGCTATTATGTGTACTTATGAGCAGCAGGGTCTGAAAAATTGGTTCTCCGTACTTTGGTCGGCGCGACCTCACACACACACACACTCCGATGGCGGTGATAGGAACATCTGATTACCCCAAGACTCGTAACATAAAGGCCTTACCTCACATCTGATGTCATGCAAAAAGATTAATCCAATTCCTGATCGCCATTCCAAATATTGATCGCGTTTAGTGATCAAACTTTATATCCAAAAACACATAGATCCACGCTGCTCCCAGTCCCCACAGTCAATGCAATGGTATCCAGCTGCATCCCCCAGAAGTAAAACCTGGACCGGACTAATTTGTTTGCTGCACTGTCCCAACCAATCCAATCCAATGATGTGCAATACCATCCGGGAGACGATAGGCAGCAGTATTTGCCCTTTGCGAGCTCAGACCCAGTTCCAATGATAACGTCAGGCTGTATGAATGAAAAATGAATGGATATCGATAATAAAAAAAATATGGATTAAAACCCGGATTGTCTCGGGTTTGGCGCCCAGAGCATGGCGAGTTAACACGGACTATCTCGGGTTTGGCCTCCAGTGAGTTAACGAGCAATGAATCGATCAATTGTAACAAAAAATACCAAATTTACAAAATAATAACAAATGCATTTGTTTGCTCAATCAATGGGTTTATTTACAGCAGCAACATATTGCATTTGAACACTCACAACATTGCATAGCATATTAAACATAATAAACGTAGAGGCCGCGGCCGGGTAGCGCAGCGGACTAAACGCCTGTCTGCCACCGCAGAGACACTGGTATCGAATCCAGCTGTCAGCGGTGGCTCCGGCTTGGCCGGTCGTCAGTGATAAGAAAAAGTGAGGAGATCCACCTGCTGTGTCTACCTCTCCCCCTAGTGTCATGTCCTTTTATGGCATATTGTCACTTGGTGTGTGTGTGCGTGAGCGCGTTGCCAGTGGCTGTGTATCTGGACATCCATATGTCAGCCATGCATGAGTGAGTGTGTCTTATCGATAACGATCTGTGATCGATGGAGAGTGAGGTACTTAACCTGTATCTGGCCCGGGGCTTTATAATCCTTGGCCAGTCATATATTCAGCAACGTGTGGCATTTTGCGTCAAATGAGTTGAATTATTCAATCTAGGCTAATGTGTTCTGGCCTTGCTCTGTGGGTAGTTTTGCTTTTTAGATAAGACTATGTGTTCCGGAATGTGTAATGGGGAGGGGCTATGTGTTTTGGGGGCAAACAAGGATATCAGAGCCTGTGTGTGTGTGTTTGTGGAGGTGCCATTGATAACGATCTGTGATGTGAACTGTGGTGCAGGGCTGTACACTGTGACGAGGTTATCGCAAATTGCCCCTTAATTTGGCCCGTGCGAGTGGTAAATAATATTTGGGGGCAACCTTGCGAGTAGTGATTTCAACCCTTCATTCGCATTTCACTCCTTAATTCATCCATACAAATTGGATAAAAAAAAATAGTAAAACATTAGCCTACAACCAGGGCTGTACAGTGTGACATAATGTCGCGGTGCTATGAAAAAATCTGTCGGCGATAAATGAAATTACTGCGTAGCTGCGTGTGAAAAAAATATTTGCGTGTGAAGTGAATCTGGGCCACGCTATTATACTTGGTAGTTGTAGTCTATCGTGCCATTAAATACCATGTCATATGCGTAGAGTCCATACATCCAACACCAAATCCCAGAATTTCTAGCGAACAATCGAATCGAAATGGAATGTGGCCTATTGCATCGCCAAAGAAGAACTTCCTTTCAATAAGTTTAAGCCGCTAATTTTGCTCTGCAAGAAGAACAGAGCGGATATCAGTCCATCTTATGACAACCACGTCCGATGTGGAGAGATGATAAGAGACCATAGCCGATTAAATTAAGTCGTATCTGGCAGTGATGATTGACAGGGACACACTTCTAACATTCAGCCATGCATATTAGGACGTTTTTCAATACTTAAATACTGTCTACTTAAATGTCCCTCCGGGGATCAATAAAGTATCAACCTATCTATCTATCTAATAATGAGACAATATGCAAATAAGATAATACTAATAATTGTCACGGTTCCCCGTATGAAAGTGGCTTGCAACTGGTAAAATCACTGTTTATTTCTCGTTTTGCATAGTATTACATTCCTCTTCTATAAACAATCAAAGTCCCACCGTAAGAGCCTCATACGGGTCAATTAAACCTTTTTGATTCGAGTCTTTCCTTCGAGCTAAGTTGAACTTGTTATGGTTTGTAAACAACCCCAACAGCACAACACAGACAGGTAGTTCAGAGTTAGCCAAAAACTAAGGGCGTATTTATTTTCAAACAGAAAGAGCGAAAAAACAACATGAAGCATTCAGGGGGAATGTCCTGGAGCAGAGTAGGCTCTGCGGCTCTGCAGCTCGGCCCAGAGCAGAGTTGGCTCTGTGGCGCTGCGGCCTCTGGCTCTGCGGCTCTGCAGCTTAGCCCAGAGCAGAGTTGGCTCTGTGGCGCTGCGGCCTCTGGCTCAGCGGCTCTGCAGCTTACTGTCAATCCACTCGGAGAGGAACAGAGAAAAAGAGGAATGTCAACAACCGAACGCAGGGATTACGAGGCAGTCCAGTAATAAAGCTGAGTCCAGAAATAACAAAGACGATACCTCTTCAGTGTTAACGAAACACACAAAAAACAGATATATCTTGAGTCCAGGAAAAACGAGGAAAAACAGAGCATCAAAAAATACACTTCCAAAAACTCACCAAGGGGCAAGGTGAGATACGGGGCGCGGGTCCACGGGAGCAGAGAGGGGCGACAGCGGCGAATTCCAAGGCGTACTGGAGAAACAGATGGAGAACAACACGGGAGGAACAAGCTGCAGGCGGAGGTAAGCAAAACGACCTGACAAAGAACCTTCAGAAACCCCGAGTATATAAGGGCTCCCTTCGAGCTGATTCAAAACTCCCTTCAGGTGTGTGGAGGTAATTGGTACCTGGAAGCGTGTGGTAATGGACCAATCCTCACAGTACCCCCCCCCCTCCACGGGAGCCACCCTGCGACCTGCCCGGCCTCGGCTTCCCCGGCTGGGACCGATGGAAGTCGGTGATCAGGGCGGGATCCATGATGAGCTGGCGGGAGACCCAGCTCCGTTCCTCTGGACCGTATCCCTCCCAGTCCACCAGATACTGGAACCCCCGTCCTCGCCATCGGACGTCCATGAGCTGGCGGACCTTCCACTGGGGGTGTCCGTCCACCATCTCGGGAGGAGGCGGATCTGGAGCAGGAGGCATCAGGGGACTGAGAGAGACAGGCTTCACTCGGGACACATGAAAAACAGGATGAATGCGCATGGACGCAGGAAGATTAACACTCACCGCCGTGGGACTGAGCACCTTCTGGATCTCAAAAGGGCCGACGAACCGGGGGTTAAGCTTCTTGGCGGAGGATCGAAGCGGGAGATCCTTGGAGGACAACCATACCCTCTGCCCAGGTTGGTACGTCGGCGCAGGGATCCGGCGTCGGTTAGCTCCCTGACTGGCGCGCTCCGATGCCCGGAGCAGTGCAGTCCTGGTGATCTCCCAGACTTGACGACACCGGTCGAGATGATCCTGCACGGAGGGAACTGCCACTTCCGACTCCTGTGCAGAGAAAAGAGGGGGTTGGTAGCCCAGGGATACCCCGAACGGCGAGAGGCCGGTGGCGGAACTGACCAGGGAGTTGATGGCGTACTCGACCCAGGGGAGGAACCGGCTCCAGGAAGCAGGTCTCTTGGCGGCAACATAACGGAGAGCAGACTCCACGCTCTGGTTCATTCTCTCTGTTTGTCCGTTAGTCTGTGGATGGTAACCAGACGAAAGACTAACAGTAGCCCTCAATCCCTTGCAGAAGGCCCGCCATACCTGGGAAGTGAACTGGGGACCCCGGTCCGAGACGACGTCCTGGGGGAAACCATGGAGGCGGAACACATGGCTTGTCAGGAGGACCGCTGTCTCGGAAGCTGAGGGAAGCTTGGGAAGGGCCACAAGTTGAACCCCCTTGCTGAAACGATCCACCACAGTCAGAAGGACTGTGTTTCCCTGGGATGGTGGAAGACCAGTGACGAAGTCCAACGCCACATGGGACCAAGGGCGGCTCGGAATGGGAAGTGGCTGTAATAGACCGTAGCCGACCGCTGAGACAAGATAGCCCCTAGTCCAGTATCCGAGGCGTCCACCTCCACAATAAACTGCTTCTTGGGGTCTGGGTGGAGCAAGACCGGGGCGGTGGTGAACCTCTTCTTGAGGGAACGGAACGCAGTGCAGGCCGCTGGAGACCAGTCAAACGGCAGGGAGGGAGAGGTCAGCCTGGTAAGCGGTTCCACCACTTGGCTGTAGTTCCGGATGAACCTCCGGTAAAAGTTTTCGAAACTGAGGAAGCTCTGTAGCTCCTTCCGAGAGGAGGGTTCCGGCCACTCCTCCACAGCCTGGATCTTGCGAGGGTCGGCTCGGGTCAGGCCGCTCTCCACAATGAAGCCAAGGTAATCGACGGAGTCGGAGTGGAAACGGCACTTCTCTGCCTTAACGAAGAGCCGGTTGTGGAGGAGGCGCTCCAGTACTCGGCGGACATGCTGGACATGTTCCTCGAGAGTCTTGGAGAAGATGAGGATGTCGTCAAGGTATACCACCACAAACTCCTCGAGCATGTCACGGAGGACGTTGTTCATGAGCGCCTGGAATACCGCCGGAGCGTTGGTGAGGCCGAACGGCATCACCAGATACTCGTAATGACCCCTGGGAGTCTTGAAGGCGGTCTTCCATTCATCGCCCTCTCGGATACGGACCAGATGGTAGGCACTCCGGAGGTCCAGTTTGGTGAAGATGGTAGCCTGGGTGAGGGGATCGAAGGTGGAGTTCATGAGAGGAAGAGGATACTTGTTCTTAATGGTGATCTCCTAGAATTTGGTCGATAGTCAATGCAGGGCCGAAGATCTCCCTCTTTCTTCCCAACAAAAAAGAAGCCGGCCGCCACTGGGGAGGACGAGGGCCGAATGAGGCCTGCTGCCAAGGACTCAGATATGTACTTATCCATCGCTGCCTTCTCAGGGACGGTCAGACTGTAGAGGCGGCTGCCGGGAAGGGGAGCCCCAGAGCGGAGGTCGATGGCACAGTCGTAAGGCCGATGAGGAGGAAGGGCCTGAGCCCGGGACTTGCTGAAAACCTCCCCGAGGTCGTGGTACTCGGGGGGAATAGTTGAGAGGTCCGAGTTCGGCACACAAGGGGAACTCCGGGGCGAAGGACTGGACGCCGCCTGAAGAAACTGGGCATGACAGGAGGAGCTCCACCCCATGATGGTGCCGGAGGACCAGGCGATGTGGGGCTCATGCAGCGCGAGCCAGGGCCGACCCAGGACTACTGGGACAGGAGGGGATCTGGTAATAAAGAACTGGAGTCTCTCAACGTGGTTACCAGCAATGGTGAGGAGGACAGGACAGGTGCGTTGAGTGATGTCAGCCAGGCGGTGCTGATCCAACGCGAAAACCTCCAAGGGCCTCTCGAGGTTCTCAACTGGAATGTTGGCCTGGGTGGCAAACTCAACGTCCAGGAAACTCTCATCAGCACCCGAGTCAACGAGTGCAGCCACCGTCGCCCGCTGGTTTGCCCAGGCCAGGGTGACGCTCGTCAGATGGTTAGGAGGTGCATGGTTGTGGGAACAGGAAAAACGGCTCACAAGGATCTCCCGGGGTCCCAGCAAGCCTAGTCTTTTGGCCGGGTAGGACAATTGAAGATACGGTGTCCGTCCCGGCCGCAGTAGAGACAAAGGCCGGACCTGAGCCTGGACTCCCGTTCGGCCGGGCTAAGGTGTGTGCGTCCCAGCTGCATGGGTTCCTCCTTGGTCACAGATCGGGAGGGAAAGAGACCACCAGTCGCGGAAGAGGCAGGACGGTCAGCAGTCCAGTCACGAGTACGGGGGGTCTGGGGAATGTCTGGGGGTCCCAGTCGGGCTCTCTCACGCCTTCTCTCCCGGAGGCGTCCGTCGATGCGAATGGCGAGGCTGATCAGGGCCTCGAGTGAATCGGGCTCCTCCCGGGTCGCGAGCTGGTCCCTTACAGCGTCGTTGAGCCCCTTCAGAAAGGTGAGATGAAGCCCCCGATCATTCCAACCACTCTTGGTTGCGGCCAGTCTGAACTCCAGCGCGTAGTCGGTGACACTGCCACTGCCCTGCCGGAAGGCGCCCAACCGAGCTCCCGGGTCCTGGCCACGAGCTGGGTGGTGGAAAACCCTTCGGAGCTCTGCCACGAAGTCTGGGTATGAAAAACAAAAATCAGCCCTCATTGACCAGGAAGCAGTAACCCACAGTGCTGCTCGGCCTGTGAGCAGGTTAGTCATGTAAGCTACTCGGGCTCCCTCTGTCGTAAATCGGCTGGGTTGATGAATGAAAACCAACTCACATTGCATGATGAACGTGGCACAGTCCTCGAAGTTACCGTCGAACAATCGTGGGTTGGAGAGATGGGGCTCCCGAGGAGCGAGGTCGGGAGGTGCAGGGTCTGTCGCGGCGGCGGGTGGTGATCTGGCTGGGACTTCTGCCACAGGTGGGGTTAAAAGCAGGGCGTTAAATGCTGCACTGAGAGCCTGTAGCTGGTGCAGAATATCAGCCTGCTGATTACCCTGGGTAGTCTGCTGGGTGGTTAGAGTGTCAAGAGAATTCTGAATAGGCTGGACCTGGGCCCGGAGGTCCTGCACAGCAGCCGCAGCCGCAGCCGCACCTAACTGTTGGGTGTGGTCGTTGGTCAGCTGGATCTGGACTGTCTGTGTCGGCTGGGGTCGACATGGTCGGGTCGTAATGTTATGGTTTGTAAACAACCCCAACAGCACGACACAGACAGGTAGTTCAGAGTTAGCCAAAAACTAAGGGCGTATTTATTTTCAAACAGAAAGAGCGAAAAAACAACAAGATGCATTCAGGGGGAATGTCCTGGAGCAGAGTAGGCTCTGCGGCTCTGCAGCTCGGCCCAGAGCAGAGTTGGCTCTGTGGCGCTGCGGCCTCTGGCTCTGCGGCTCTGCAGCTTAGCCCAGAGCAGAGTTGGCTCTGTGGCGCTGCGGCCTCTGGCTCTGTGGCTCTGCAGCTTACTGTCAATCCACTCAGAAAGGAACAGAGAAAAAGAGGAATGTCAACAACCGAACGCAGGGATTACGAGGCAGTCCAGTAATAAAGCTGAGTCCAGAAATAACAAAGACGATACCTCTTCAGTGTTAACGAAACACACAAAAAACAGATAGATCTTGAGTCCAGGAAAAACGAGGAAAAACAGAGCATCAAAAAATACACTTCCAAAAACTCACCAAGGGGCAAGGTGAGATACAAGGCGTGGGTTCACGGGAGCAGATAGGGGCGACAGCAGCGAATTCCAAGGCGTACTGGAGAAACAGATGGAGAACACGGGAGGAACAAGCTGCAGGCGGAGGTAAGCAAAACGACCCGACAAAGAACCTTCAGAAACCCCGAGTATATAAGGGCTCCCTTCGAGCTGATTCGAAACTCCCTTCAGGTGTGTGGAGGTAATTGGTACCTGGAAGCGTGTGGTAATGGACCAATCCTCACAGAACTGAACATTTCACTGTCAAAAGCGCAAACTTAAACAAGGTTGCATCGCAACACGGTTTTCAAAATAAAGGTCACATATACTAATACCGTAGTAGGCCTCTCAATTCTTATAAAAAAAAGTCCCGGATATACATAAACATTAATTGGCATAGATCTCTATAAACGGCCCAACACATTGATCACTTTAGGCACACCCTGAAACCAGTAACATCACAATTATGAAGCGGGTAATTACCCATAAAAATAATAAACCTTTCATGGGGTTATTTACAATAATAATAATTAATTTTATTTATAAAGCACTTTTCATTGTGAAACAAAGGTATGCAGAGTTTCTTGTCCTCCTGATTAATGCAATGGTGTGTGTGTGTGTTGTGATGATCTCATTCAAGGAGCACTACAAGCGTGCAGACACACACACACTGTGAGGAATCCTGCACGCAGTCTAACGAGGGGGCGTGCCGTTTTTCACCTTCACGCACCTGTTGGGAGTTAGCGATCAGCTCGGGAGAGTACTTGTATTGCAGACTCCCCTCCACTCCTTGTCGGGTCGTTCTTGTTGCTACCATCACCTGCCGCGTCTCCGGCGTGAGACGTCGTGCCAGCCATCACCACCTGTCGTCGTTTCCTGGAGTGGGACACCGCCTTCGCTCTCTACTACTCCACGGGAGGATTCCAGTGTTCCCACTCCAGACGTCGAGCCGGCTATTTCCCAGCTCCCTCTTCATGATCCCCATTCCTGGGGTGAGGCTCGTCATCGCTCCCTATTACTCCACGGGAGGATGGCCGTGTTCTCACCCCGTTCCCCTCGGAACCCCTGTGTTCTACTGCCGCGTCTCCGGCGTGAGACGACGTGCCCCCCGTCACCACCTGTCGCCGTTTTCCTGGAGTGGGACACCGCCTTCGCTCTCTACTACTCCACGGGAGGATTCCAGTGTTCCCACTCCAGACGTCAAGCCGGCTACTTCCCAACTCCCTCTTTGTGGTCCTGGTTCCTGGGGTGAGGCTCGCCATCGCTCCCTATTACTCCACGGGAGGACGTCGTGTTCTCATCCCGTTCCCCTCGGACCCCCTGTGTGCTGCGTTGCCCGTGGGCAGCGTCTGGTCGGGAGGAGGAGGATTCCTTGGCAGAGCTGAGCCGCAGAGCCCTACTCGCCCTGTTTTTGGCTAATTCTCATACCTGTCTTGTGTTGTGCTATTGGGGTCGGTTTCAAACCATAACACGCAGTTTGTTGTTTTTGTTCTATTAGTGATTTACACACTTTCTCAGTTGGTTCATTATAAAAGATACAAACCTGAAAACAAAAGCACTTAAAAGTTAAATAAAAGGACCACAGTAATGAGGCAGGAGGAACATATTTTTTTGCACTATAATGGTAAAATTGTTATTTAAAAATGTGCCCCTAAAAAATATTCTGTGCCCCTAAATCTCATCTCATTCTGTGCCCCTAGTGAAAAAGCTTAGCATACAGCCCTGTGGTGACGTTTGGTGTAAACACATTTGGTGTAATTTATTTGAATTATAATCCTCACTCGAAGGTTAAGTGGCACTAGAATGTCCAACGAGAGAGAGAGAGAGAGAGAGAGAGAGAGAGAGAGAGAGAGAGAGAGAGAGAGAGAGAGAGAGAGAGAGAGAGAGAGAGGCGAGGGAGAGAGGTTTGGGACCTTGTGTGTGTCAGGGAGTGAGAGAGAGAGATCCCTTATTGTCAAGGAATGTCTCTGCTATATTTATGTGTCATATTTCATCACTAGCTTCGCCGTCAACCATACTGATAGGCATCAAATCTTTTTCAATATATGAACAGACTTGGGTTGCAGCTCCTCCTCGCAAACACAGAGCTGATGGTGGGTTGCTGCAGTTGAGACGAGGATGAGCCAGCCAACATATCTGAATGCACTTGCCTCAAGTGGTAGAGCATTGCTGTTGTTGTTGTGTTGTATGTAGCAGCGCAGTGTTTGCAGGTAGCATTATTTTCTCCTTTTTTTTTTTCAAATGGTCCCACACAATGCTTCTCTTTGCTCACTTCATTTTGTCAAGTTTCGCCACTAGCTAAACTTCTTCTAGACACAAGGTAATTTCCTTTTCATCACAGTTAAATTGCGCCCTCTCTGTTGACTGAAACATGACATGAAAATACACTAGACTTCACTAGGTTCACCAGGAGAACTTGCATGTATATCAGAAACAACATGTAAAACAAGCGTCCCCTGCTCCACAACAGCTTACTTACCACAAGACACTTTATCTCACGCTCTCAGTGCTTCTGAACCAAGAGTTGGAAATGTGTGATGAGCCCCCATTTATGTTACAACCCCTGATGTCTAAGGGTAAAGGGCTGTAACATAAACATTGGTTGATGGAAAAGGATGACCAGGTTTGTAAACCAAATTATATTTATTGATATTAAAAGGAAGCACAGGTAACTCAAGGGTGAGCCAAGGCCACAAACGTAAGGTTATCCTATAACCCTAGTTATATTAATACTGGCTGAGCATCTCGCTCTGCCTACTGAGATATTACATTATCTCCAGTACCTACTGTACTCTGGGAAACAAAATCAAATGCACCCACTTGCATGTGACCACGCCACTCCCATCCGTGACTCTATATTACGCCGGAAGTGGTCACGCCTCACCCTTCCAAGTTCGAATTCCATACGCAGAAAACATCCAAGGGACCTCAGGGCGCTGAAGAGCGAGACGCTCAGCCAGTATTAATATAACTAGGGTTATAGGATAACCTTACGTTATATACCATACTGGCCAATTGCGTCTCGCTCTGCTTACTTAGATAAAGGGCAGAGCGGATGCGTGGCCACATCAAATACACCCCCTGAGGGCCCGTAAGCCCCTGCCAGGGAGGAGGGGAGTCCCGCTCACCCGCCCGTCCTAACGAAGTGGGGGGAGGCAGTCAACTACAACCAATGCGCGAAAAACCCAGGCACCCCCGAATGCACAGCGCAAGCGGGACCACGTGTGACACAGCACCCCGCGGTCCACACCCACACACTCCCGCTAGCCCACCTGATGGCGGGATGCAGGAGAGGCCCTGGACCTCAGGACTGCCTGGGAGACAGAACCCCCAGTCATGTCCATGAGGTAAAACCTAACAAAATGATGCAGAGGTGATGGCCAAAAGGAACGCGGTCTTAAAAGACAGCCGATCCAATGGCGCCTGCTCAAGAGGCTCAAACGGGGCCTCCGACAACCGAGGACCAGGACCAGTTGGAGGTCCCAACTCAGAGACAGAGAACGTTCCACAGGCTTGAGACGGCGAGCGCCAAGCAGGAAACGTTCCACGAGAGGGTGGCTGAACAGTGTACCGCCCTCAAAGCCCACGTGACAAGAGGATATAGCCGCGGCGTATACCCTCACTATCGAGGCCGACAGCCTATCCAGGATAGACTGGAGGAAGGAAAGAACCGAGTCCAGGGGGCAAGACACTGGGTCCAGGCCCCCAACCTCACACCACTCCTGAAACATACGCCACACACCACTCCTGAAACATACGCCACTCCCCAGCGTAAACCGTGGTAGTGGACGGAGCGTGCGCGTTCTGGATGGTGTCAACCACAGTAGGGGTAAGACACATCCCCTCCAGATTCACCCTTTCAGCAGCCAAACCATCAATGGCTGCCCCAGAACAGGAGGCAGAAACAGAGTTCCGCATGCCTGAGAGAGGGCCCGCGGTGACCACGGAACAGGCCATGGCGGGGCCACCAAGAGCTGAATTAGGGCCGGGAACCACACAGCTGTACCCCGGTCCGGCGCGATCAGGATGAAAGTCCTGCGCACCCGACGTACCAGCTCCAACAGCTGAGCTATCAGGTGTATGGGGGAAACGCGTACAGAATCCCGGGCGGCCATGGATACATCGATAAGGCATCCACCCCCAGAGAGGGGTTGTCCCTCCGACTGACCGAGAACCACAAAGGGCACTGGTGGGACTGTCTGCTCGCCACCGTGGCCACCATGGCCTCCCCGAATCGGTCCCAGACCTGTCTGACTATGTCTGGATGTAGTCCCCACTCGTCGGGGTGAGGACCGCCCGCGACATCAAACAGAGTGAGCAGATACCATCATACCGAGCATACTGGCTGAGGACCAGAATGTTGTCTAGGTAGAATAAAATTCGTATCCCCTGACGACGCATTGGGCCCAGCGCGGTCTCCACGCACTTGGTGAATGTGCGAGGAGCCAGAGAGTAGCCGAACGGCAGCATCTGGTACTTGTACACTATGCCCTCAAACAGGAAGCGTAGGAATTTCCTGTGAGGAGGGAAGATCGGGATGTGAAAATACGCATCCTTCAGGTCTATGGAGGTGAACCAGTCTACCACTCTGACAGCGCTTAACAGGTGTTTGACAGTCAACATTCTGAACCTTCTCGCCACAATCAGCCGATTGAACGCAGACAGGTCCAGTATACTGCCCTGTCAAGGCAGACCGCAGTAACTCAAAAAAAGTCAGAATTGAGTTATGAGTGAAATTGAACTTGTCAATAAATGTTTTATCTTGTGACCAAGTTTCAGATGTTAATGTCGCTCAGTTTTGGAGATATGGGGTTTTAAAAACTGCAGTAACTACAAAATCACACTCAAAAACCAGGCAGACCGCAGTAACTTCCAAACAGTGAAAAATGGCTTTAAAGTGTTTTGACTTGCCATACAAAATGTGTTATAGGTAGATAGATGATAGTACCCAGATTTAACATATATTAATGAAGTAATCTTTAGGCATACAAAAATATGACATAATTATTTTAATTAACCCCCAAAAAGCAGATACTGCACTCTGCTGCACAGTTCCCTTAAATAATTATACAGGTAATGTACAGGCAAAGTGCAGTAACTTCAAATACAATGTTGTTTTCCCTCCAGCTTTCATAACTTACCATGCATAGAATAAATATATTCTATGTAGATGCAGGCTGCCAGACAGACCTGACTATGGAGGATCTTGAGAAGATGGAGGATATTCTGAATCACTCAGTAGTGGAGCTGAGTGACCTCAGGCAAAAGGTACTGGACAGAGAATTTAGTCCAGATGCTTTTCAGAACAACGAAGAGAAGACTAAATTTTACGCAGGATTGCCCAATTTCTTAGTTTTGATGCAAGTGTTTCAGCTATGTGAGCCACACATCAACTATAGCTCTTTGTCGGCGCTCTCCAAATTTAAACAGTTCATGTTGGTCTTAATTCGGTTGAGACTAAACCTTCCACTCCAAGATTTGGCCTTCAGGTTCAATGTTTCCTGTTCCACTGTTTCTCGAATTTGGCACAATATAATTGGCATAATTCATGAAAGATTAGAGTTTATAATAGAATGGCCAGAGCGAGAGGTGCTGCAAGCTACAATGCCAATGTCATTCAGGCAAGCATTTGGATGCAAGGTTGCCGTAATAGTGGACTGTTTTGAAGTTTTCCTTGAAAGGCCATCTAATTTGCTGGCAAGAGCACAAAACTGGTCCAATTAAAAACACCATTACACAGTTAAATTTCTCATTGGCATTGCTCCTCAAGGATATGTCACATACATCTCTCGTGCTTGGGGAGGGAGAGTGAGTGACAAGCAGATAACTGAATAGAGTAGCCTTCTAAATAATTTGTTACCCGGAGACATTGTTCTGGCAGACTGTGGCTTTATTATAGGGGGTAGTGTAGGGTTTTACTGTGCTTCATTGAAGATGCCTGCTTTCACACAAGGGAAGAGCCAGCTATCTGCATATGAAGTTGAGCAAACAAGAAAACTCGCTAATGTGCGTATTCACGTGGAAAGGGTCATAGGATTAGTGAGAAGAAAGTACCAAATTCTGCAGAGTACCCTGCCCGTTGAACACATGGCTGTAAAAACAGGCGAGTCACTGGTGCTGATTGATAAGATTGGAGTAATTTGCTGTGCATTATCCAATCTTTCGGACTCTGTTGTCCCACTGGAGTAAGCAATATTCTATTCATCCAAAGGTCAAATAGGAAAATAAAATGCATGCCCTGCATAGTTTTGCATTGAATGATTTGAGGTAGATTTATGATTATAAATAATGGGTCGATGTGCTGAATGCTCCGCGACGCTGGTTGAAGTGGATCTAGGTAGCCAGCAGGCTGAATGCTCCGCGACGCTCCCGGTTGCTAACGCCGGTGCCCGGCTGGTGCTAACTAGCTAGCCATCGCTCCCGAGAGCTAACGCCGGTCCCCGGCTGGTGCTAACTAGCTAGCCATCGCTCCCGAGAGCTAACGCCGGTCTGTCTGTCGAAGACCGAGGGAACCGCATCAGGCTTCAGCTGATTAGTGGTCTTCTGGACAAACCTTCCACCCCCAACAACATAATCCGAGGCAATGAAGTGTTCTCTGGGGATCTTCATTCCCTGTCCAACAGGCTGATCACGCCGCCTGAGTGCAGCCAGCCTGAGCCAACATGCCAACAACACTGTTTTTTTCACTGGTAGTTTGTGGAAATTAACCAACTTTCCTCTCTCTCACATGGTAAAATTAGTTTGAACAGCCAGGAGCAATACAAACAGAACCACCGCGGTCCCGTTGTTTTGTAGGCAACATTTTATTTACTGACTGACCCATTCACTATAGGCAGCTAACCAGCAGTGTATACACCAAACAAACCCCATGACGTCAGCCATGACGTCAGCAACAAAATGGCGGCGCCCATGTTGAAAACAGGGATATTATATTTGATTTTTCAGACAAATAAGATAGATTTCACATTTGATTATAGAACCCTGTCTTACACAAGGTACACAACAAACAAACTAGGATCACATTGTTCACTGCTTCATCTCCACTTAACACTTTGAGCGCCACGCCTGGTTTTCCTTTTTACCGGCTGAATGCCACCATCGGCGCCAATGTTAACGTTAATATCGCCTAATCTATGTTTTAAATTATGTGTCTAATCTGCCCATCGCATTATCAAAGACTATTTTCCAGTCAGTGCTGTCAAGGCAGATTGTTTTTTTATCGCGTCGTTTCCGTTTCAGAGCAGTTAGAAAAGCCCCCGTTTTGATATAAAAAACAGCTCATTCTGGAGCATTCTATGAAAATCGTCTTTTAGTGGAATATTCCACAACGTTGATATTCGTCGGCCTTTTTATGAATCGTTTTCAAATAAACGCTAGATGATCAATATTATACGTGCACGCAAGCACATTACGGCCGCGCACGGATAATCGCCTCGTTGATTTCCTCTCTGACTTTTACAGTGAAACCGAAAGAAGACATTTCACAAAACAGCCTATATCTTCATCAAACTTACTCTGATTATCCTAACACTGATAACATAGAGTCCTTACCTGACATCAGATGGTATCCAACTGGTATATTCCAATTCCTGATCACCATTCGAAAAAATCGATACGTGTATGGATCCAACGCGATACTGTAGAACTCCATGATCAACGGGGATCTGAGGTTCCAGAATTAACTGTGGTAACCCCGGCTGGATCAGTGGACTGGAAAATGTGGAGTACCGGATTTCTTTCCCCATTCATTTTCATTGAGTCCATTCCAAAATCACTTATGTCATCTGGGAGACGACAGGGGGCGCTTTTTTCCACAGTGATCGCTGGCGCCGCTCGGCTATACTCGGGTAGGCTCGGGTGATGCAATAATTTTTCAGATCGCAAAAAAAAAAAAAAAAAATCAGAGAAATCTCGTGAGTGGCTTTCAACCACCTATAAAAAAACACGAGAAATCTCGTGCGTGGCACGGAAAGAGTTAACAATTGTGTGTATTGAGCTATACTGTACCCATTCTGCAATCTGTTAATAACATTTTCAATCAATCAATCAAAGGATAATTATCGGGATAAACAGGAGAGGATTCGGGACAACTGCTCGTTGTTCTGGACGTCTGGCCACCATCAGACACCTTCATGGCAGCTAGTTAGCATCATTTTACAACAGCGTTATGTAGTTAAACATGCCTTGCGTTATTATGATGACTTACCCAGCCATACAATCACAATGTGTTGTGACAACTTCTCCATTTCGTTTCGCCACGATCCACGTTTTTAGCGGTGTTGCACCAGACCTCTGAGAATGGTTTACCTGCAGTAGTGGCAAGGTAGAAAATAGTAGCTAACGTTTAGCGCATAGCCTGACGCCAGTGGTGTATCCATGTACATTAGAGTTGAAATAGCAATATAAAAGAGTGATTCTCAAGTAGATTTACTCACCCACGCAAAAACAAGACGACAGTCATTCAATGCTGCTTTCGATCCGAGGTCGTTGACCCAACCACACACCAAATAGTTATAAGCCTCCAGACTCTTGTATGCCTTCATCTGGCTAGACGTGTAGTAGGAGGTCTGGAGGACGAGGTAATTTGTTATATCAATCGCCTCAACACCAGGCAAATCGGTCAAGACGCGAGAAAAATCGATTTTCCTCAGCGTGTACGGATCATATCCAATATGTTTTGATATTTTCTGATGATACCTAGTGCGTGTAGGCTCATCCAACGCTTTTGCGTATTGACTTTCCATTGTTTTGAATCACTGTTCTTGACTTCCTGCCCCCCAGGTGAGTTTCGCGCCTCATCAAAATCACGTGACTGCAAACAAGCTATTGAGCAATGTTATTGGTTGCTGCTTAATTCCATCCCGCGGCAATAAGCTTCATCAGCCCACTCAACCACCTGCCGGGCCGACTCGCCCTCCGGCGTCGGCTTCCGGATGGGATACCGTTCAACCATGCCAGGGCAAAGGACCGATGCCACCTGCTCCTTTAAGCACGGCACACCTGTCCTGGGCCCTGTCCTCAGCCCATCCACCCGTATAAAGGGTAAAAAAGCCTCAGCAAAACCCTCAACATTAGACACCGATTGACCTTCAGCAATGGAACGGTTAAGAGGAGGGAAGAGTGGTGACAGCCCCGGCGGGGCACATGGGAACGGCGCCCCAAGCATTTTAGCATTAGCATTAGCTGCGCGCTAGGATATTTGGAAAAACATCCAAAAGTGAGTCATGATGACCACGTTTATCCTATGCTTCATAACAAATTTCCTGTCCGAAAGTGCATTCGAGCTGCTTCCGCGTGTGGAAACGAATGAGGAAGGGTGAGGCGTGACCACTTCCGGCGTAATATAGAGTCACGCATGGGAGTGGCGTGGTCACGTGCAAGTGGGTGCATTTGATTTTGTTTCCCAGAGTACAGTAGGTACTGGAGATAATGTAATATCTCAGTAGGCAGAGCGAGACGCGATTGGCCAGTATGGTATATAACCAACCTAATCTAGGGTAAAAAGAAAACAACACCCAAATGAAATGGCAGCTCACCCCATCCGTGCTTCCTGAAAAGGGAGAAAATAACACACATTAGGGATACATACAGGCAATGTTCCCTCAAAATATTTTTATTATTGTCTATTTAAAACTGAATCAAAACATAAACAAGGTGGCCTGTTGGGATGTCCCTCTGACTCTGTCTACCGGGGGAAGACAGAGGGAGTTGTTATTGAGATATGAAATGAGGAACAAACAAATAAGACAAATGTCTCAACACTTGAGGAAGCCTAAAGTTCAATACACAGTATATCCCCGCAATGGCCCCTCTGATGCCTGTTTGTTAATTCAAGAAAATACATTAAGGTACTGTATTTGAATCAGCTAGTTGACCAAAAGAGAGGGGTGGGGGGGGGGGTACAGTACTAATTTATTTATATATACTCCAGTTTAATCACTTGTACATTGTATATTGTAATGCCCTTTACTGGGACATTTGCAACTTTGGTTAGATGTAAAATTATTTTTGTTGTACTGACATCTAATCCCAATACAGGGGAAGTACCAATATATCTTTCACCCAGAGTGAAAATTGTGTAGTCCGCCGAGGTGGGAACGGGGTGAAACGATACAGCCTTCACGGCCAATAGGGACATTTTATTTCAATGATGCAGTCATCAGACACCATCCCATCTGGAGAGCCATGAGCAGGCCGCTGTCAGAATAGAATAGAATAGAATAGAATAGAATAGAATAGAATAGAATAAAATAGATCTTTATTGTCATTGTTACAGTTGTTACAACGAAATTTAAAATGCAGCCCTAGGTGCTAGTACAAATATAAAAACACAGTCCTAAACACAGTATTAGTACTACAGCCCCCTCAGCATCGACGGGGCACCGGTTGAGAGAGTGAACAGTTTCAAGTACCTCAGAGCCCACATATCCGAGGATTTGACATGGACCACACACATTGACAGTGTTGTGAAGAAGGCACGACAACGCCTCTACTTCCTCAGGCGCCTAAGGAAGTTCCAAGTCAGTCAGAAGATCCTTAGGAACTTCTACTCATGTACAATAGAGAGCATCCTGACTGGCAACATCACCTCCTGGTTTGGGAATAGCACTGCACAAGACCGTAGCAGACTACAAAGAGTGACACGTTCAGCCGAACGCACAATTGGAGGGGGGCTTCCCACCCTCCAGAACATTTACAACAAGCGGTGCAAGGGGAAGGCTAAGATAATTATTAAGGACTCGAGCCACCCGAACAACTGCCTCTTTGCACTGCTGCGGTCAGGCAAGCGATACCGGAGTCTTAAGGCGAGCACAGAAAGACTCAGAAGAAGCTTCTATCCCCAGGCCATCAGGCTGCTAAACGAACAATAAACACTATGCAACAACCATCAAATGCACACAGCACACACACCCACACGCACACACTCACTTAAACAAACAACACTGTAACTGAGGGGTACAATTCCCTGACTGTATTGATAAGTATGGTATTATTAAACCACTACCTCTTGTACTTTAACTTCTGGCCATCCAGTACATGATATAGATATGATGAACACTTTCCCACCTGATGAAACGAAGTCCACACAAATGTACAAATCGAATATTTTATATAGCAAAGGGTATATACAACGTTCACTTGATGACATTTATGATTTGAAATGCACTTGTATGGCAAATGAGTATTCGTAGGTAAATCAACATTGAATGTCCAATCTCTGGTTACGCAGGGAGTAAGTATACAACCCGGTTCTTTAGGGAACTATAGCGATGGTACTTAAATGATTATAGCTGGATACACTAAGGGGGGGGGGGTGTCCCGCTGGTTGTAAGACAGTAGGAGGGGGGGGTTAGAAGAGCCGCTGGCGGTATCCCATCTGGCCGACGGTTTCTTGGGAGAATTCAGAGTCCTGAACACGATGCCCACAGAACCTCGGTCCGCAGATGAATACAGCTGGACCCTCTGGTGGACGGTAGCTGCCGGTCCACAACGGAGAGACGTGAGGCGACCTCACTGGTGTAGAGCGCCGTCTCACCTGGACTCCTCTCCGGGGGGTAGTTCCAACACTCAGCAGTGTTGGCCGTTATCCATGGAATAATCAAAGCACCCAAAGCATGTAGATAATCCAAGCCGTGGAAGGCTCGCCGTCGTCCGGGTAAAGTAATCCAATGTACAGGTCCACTCGTCCTGGCCCGGAGCTCCTCGGATGCAAGCACCACTAGTGGTCTGCCCAGCCTGGTTAAGACTCCAGATAACGTCAGGAACGATGGGGGTGCTGCTCACTTTATAACTCTAACCGAACGATGCACCATACATAATAGACTATTATTAGCTTAATAGAAATACGTCCAACTCGACGGTATAGTGCCAAACTATGACAATTCAACTATTAATCCACACGATATCTCAATGCCTATTCTGAGGCCAAGTAGGCCTTACTGCACCACACGTGCGTCGTGGGTGAGGCTTCGCGTCTGTTACTCGGTTGGAGGGTAAAGAACTAATGGACTAAAAGAAAGTTCTACTTTACTTGCGCCATATATATATGCGCTGTGAACAAATAGTACCATTCGTATTTCGCCAGACGTATTCCTACGCGGAACCGGGCTTGCCACGACATGTTGGGCGGCACGATTGAACTTGAACCTAGGGGTATGGCTGCTGGCGCCAGGTTCTCGTCCAATGGTGGAATGAAACTATTATGGGCTGTTTAGTAGACTAAAGGGATATTCAGTGCATATTGTACAAGGAATATACAGGGGATATCAAATGATATACAAATACTATTAAATATATATCCATAAATAAATATATATATTCGGTTTAATCTGATCCTTCACAACAGCCGCCCCCTAATTAGTCCCACCTAATTAGCTAAGCAGAGACAGATTAACCGCACTGTCTACCACTCAAGGTCCGCTGTAAGGGTCAGTCAACTCACAAAGTCATGGGGTCATGGTCATCATCGATAGTATCTGGGAGTCGGGGCAGTTCTATTAGCCTCGCCACGGGTCGTGTGTAAGTTCGCCCTTGGGCGAGTACTTCAGCTGCTCGGACCTTGCCATCGGCACCGGTGATCACTTTGCTTACGCGGCCAGCCGGCCACATAGCTCTGGGTAGTGACTGGTCGATAATCATGACGACTGTTCCTTCTGTCAAATTGTCTCTCTCTTTTACCCACTTCTGACGGGTCTGTAGAGACGGTAGGTAGTGGAGTAGGAAGCTGCTCCAAAACTTGTCAGCTAGTACTTGACTGTACCTCCACATTCTTCGGCCGTTCGCTTCTTCAGGCCTGTACATTGTCTGGGGTAGCGCGGGGTCCAGCCGCCCCATTAAGAGTGTGTTGGGGGTGACTGGGTCGACATCTGCTACATCACTGGAGACGTAACCGAGGGGTTTTGAGTTCAATACTCCCTCGATCTCCGTGAGGACTGTCATTAGGACTTCCTCCGCCACAGTCTGGGCCCCAAGCACGGCGTACAGGGCTGTCTTTATAGAACGTACTTCTCGTTCCCAGGTTCCACCGAAGTGGGGTGCGTTCGGGGGATTAAACTGGAAGTCAATCTGGGATGGAGCGAGGTGGGTCTTAAGTTCTGGGCCCATAGCTTGGAAGCTCTCCCTCAGCTCTCTTTCTCCGCCTTTGAAGTTTGTCCCGTGATCAGACAACAATGTAGACGGTTTTCCTTTCCGTGATGTGAATCTTCGGAAGGCCATAAGGAATGAGTCTGTGCTCATGGTCGGAAGGAGCTCGATATGTATCGCTCTGGTGGTCATGCATTTGAATACAATACCCCACCGCTTCTCGGTTCCTCTTCCTCTCTTTATATACAACGGGCCAAAACAGTCCATGCCTGTGGAGTGGAATGGCTTGTCGCCGAGTCGAAGGCGACAGGGGGGTAAGTCAGCCATCCGTGGTATGCTGGGCTGCGCGCGCCACTTTCGGCAGTCTAGACAGGTTCGCTGGAAGCGTCGCACCGCTTCTCTTCCTTGAAGTATCCAATAGCGACGTCTGATCTCCGCGAAGACTCTCTCTGCTCCTGCGTGGTGTACATCCTCGTCGTATTTCTTTATGATCAGCTCTGTGACCTTGTGTCGGCTGTTCAAGACTATCGGGTACTTAATGGCATCCGGTAGATCGGGGGCTCTCCGCAGGCGACCACCCACTCTGATGAGATTATGGGCGTCACTCTCGGGTGCCAGGTGGAGCAGTCTGCTGTCTGATGGGACGGGCTTTCCTCCCTGTAGACAGTCTAGCTCATCGGGGAACGAGTCTCTCTGGGCTCGTTGTAGTAGAAGAAGTTCTGCTTCTTCGTAGTCAGCTGCTGAAATGTCAGTGGTGTACTGAATCTCTGGGTGGTGCCACAGGAATGTCTTTTGCTGCGCACTCTCTAGGGTAATGCAGTCATCTATGTTGGGGTCTGTGGAGGCGACTGTGCTCA
The DNA here is from genome assembly GCF_963971535.1 of Notolepis coatsorum. Lineage (NCBI taxonomy): Eukaryota > Metazoa > Chordata > Actinopteri > Aulopiformes > Paralepididae > Notolepis > Notolepis coatsorum. The sequence continues at coordinate 58,383,093 of NC_140175.1, read as the reverse complement.
GTCCACAGAACATAGGTTTCTTGTTCTCAGCCTCCTCGTTACTTGCTTCCCGTGGGGTGGGCGTAGGCCACTCTTCTTCCGGGAGCTTGAGGAATTCTGGTCCGTCACTGTAGATGTTGCGACGGGTGAGGTCATCCAGAGACATTCCCCGGGTGATGACGTCAGCTGGGTTGTGTTTGGTGTCCACATACCGCCAGCTCGCTGCTTCTGTTAACTCTTGAATCTCGGTGACTCTGACTCCCACGAAGACTTTGTATCTGCATGAATCAGACTTGATCCATGTGAGTACTGTCGTGGAATCTGACCACAAGATTGTTCTGTGCACCGGAATGGTGAGTTCACGTTGGATTAACGTGGCTAGATGCGCTCCTGCTAGGGCTGCGCAGAGCTCTAGACGCGGGATAGATTGTTGCTTTCGTGGGGCTATTCTTGAGCGAGCCAGGATGAAAGCAGTGTGTATCTTTCCTCCCTTCTCTTGGGCACGCAAGTAGGCCACGATCCATAGGCTACTTCGGAGGCGTCGCTGAAGACGTGTAGATCAATCTTGCATGTCTCTGGCCTCACTGTGGATGGGAAGTAGCTGCGGCGTATATTGACGCCTGGGAGTGAGCGGAGTTCCGTCTCCCACTCTCTCCATGTTGAGGCAAGGTGTGCGGGTATGGGGTCGTCCCAGCCCTGGTCCTTGTCCCATAGTGCTCGTACAATCATCTTTGTAAGGTAGAATACATCCCAACGGGTCATATTGTCTGGCGAGTGTTCTGTACACACTCCGTCTGGTGGTCGGTGTCGCCGTCGACCTTCCCTGCTCTGGAGTCAGGGGTTTGTGTCTATAGTGGAGCGAGTCCGTTTTGAAGCGCCAGACTAGTCCTAGTGTCATTTCTTGGGCTTCTCCTGGGATGGTCGCCATCCAGGTCTCGCTGCTGGCAGCCTTGTCCGTGGGGGAGAGGCTGCGCAATACGTGCGGGTCACTGCTGGCCCACTGCCTGAGATCAAAGCCGCCTTTGATCAGGGAGGCGCGCAGCTTGATTAGGAGAGCCTCGGCTTCTTCTTGAGTCGAAACGCTTTGTAAACAGTTGTCCACGTAGAAACTGTTCTTCACACTGTGTCGGACCTCTTCATCTGCTGCTGGGTCCTCTGCGACGTGTTTCTGTAGTGCAAATGTAGCACAGCACGGGCTGCATGTGGTTCCGAAGGGGAGTACTTCCCACTGGTAGATGGCTGGGTTCTCATCTCCGATCCTCTCTCTCCATAGGAACCGCAGCAGGGGCTTGTCCTCCTCCACTAGTCTCACCTGCAGGAACATCCCTTTGATATCCCCGCTGATAGCCACCTTGTCCTGGCGGAAGCGCAGTAGCACGCCTAGTAGGGAGGGGCCGAGTGTGGGGCCGGGCAAGAGCTCTTTATTCAGATTTTGGGATCCGATCTGGTAGCTGCAGTTAAACACAATGCGATCCTTGCCGTTGTGGTGGACCTTGTGATGCGGCACGTACCATGATTCGGTTGTCTGATCGGCCTCTGTAATGTCAATCTTTGTCACGTGTCCCGCTGTGATTAGCTTCTCAATCTCAGCGCGGTACACACCCTCTTGAGCGGGGTCTTTGGCTAGGCGCCGCTCCGTGTTCAATAGATAGCGCTCCGTGGCGTCTTTCTTTGCGTGAAAGGTGGGCATTCCCTCTCGCCTCAGGAGTGGAGTTGCGTATCTCATCACTCCGCCGACTGTGACTCTCTTTGTCCCTTGCTCGAGTAGGTTGATGGCGTAAATGTCTTCTTTAGAACGAATATCTTTCTTTTCGTTCTTAAAGGGCATTGTCTCTAGTGTCCATAGCCTCTCGACATGCTGCAGGAGAGTGGTGTCTTCTTCTGTCGTTCTGGAGTGGAGGCAGCTAGTGGCTGCTGTTCGGTTGAGAGATTTAGCGAGGGGGCCTTGTAGTGTCCACCCTAGGCGGGTCTCGACTGCTGCAGGACAGCCTCGGGGTCCTGTATGGACCCGGTCAATCGGGACTATGAGTTCTGCATGGTCGGAGCCTATCAGCAGGGTCGGGGTAGCGCCGTCTATGAGCGGGATAGGTAGTTGACGCAGGTGCACATATTTATCCATCAACTTGGCGATAGGGTAGGTGTACTGCGATAGTCCTATTTCTTGGCTGGTGAAAGCATTTGTAATCCTATACCGTCGCTCTGGCTGCCCGTTTGCTGCGATAGTGAAGGAGACATTCTCGCCCTTTATCGTCTTTAAATCTCTTCTTATTGTCCGAATCGTCATTTGGTTCTCGCTCCCCCGCAGTCCCAGCTGGGCCGCAGCGGACGCGAGCAGAAGGGTCTTCTCTGACCCGTCATCAAGGACGGCGTAAGTGTCCATGACTTTATCTTGGTAGCTCAATGTCACACGGACTACCTTTAAGAGCACTTGGGCGCCGCTGCTGCTGGCGGGGTCAATGTACATGACACTTGCCTTGGTGCCGCTCGATGGTGCAGGTGAAGGCCGTCTTCTGTTACTGTCGTGTAGTATATCTAGATGGGCTCCATCGCACCGACTGCACCTTTTCTTTAGGCGGCATTCGGCTGCCATGTGACTGCGCGCACATCGGTAACAGCGCCTGTTGGACTTTATCCATTGACTCACTTGTTCTGCATTCATCTTTGTGAACAGGTCACATTGTGACAGCCAGTGTTCTTTCTCACAGTAGGGGCACACCATCTTCCACTTCTCTTTTCTCGAGGGGGTACTGTGGCTCTTACTGCTCGGTACTGACTCTGATTGGTGCATGACAGTCACCGATCTTCTTCCATCATTTATTCTCCTGGGTCCCTCTCTGGAGCTTGGCGTGCTCCGCCCGAACGTATCCAGTCGTAAGCTGCTGACTTCTCTCGCCAGGAAGTCGGCTAGATCAAGGAGGGATGGTTCGGGGCCGTTAGGATCCCGGTAGTCCCTCTGCCGCCTAAAACGCTCTTGTCTTGCGGGTGGCAGCTTCTCCAAAATCCTCTCGACGTTAGAGTTGGCGTATAGCTCATGCATGCCCTTTTCCCGTTGCGCTCCCAGCATCCCCACCAGGGACTGCACTTTGATTGACAGGTCGTCTAATGAGCGATTGTCTGTTGCTGGGGGTAGGCGATCAATATGCCTTATCTCTTGGATTACGTAATCCCATATACGTCCATATCTCTGGTCCAGCGCTGCTAGGGCCGCGGTGTATGGGGTCGTAGAGGTGGCATAGGCTAGCGCTATATTGTGCGCTCGCGGTACTTTCAGGTGCTTCAGTAATATTGCATACTTGTGGCGTTCATCAGCGACATCCACCATCATTGTCTCTAAGCACATCCGGAGCTCCGTGTACTGTGCTCGATTCTCATAGGTGAAGTCTGGAAATGACGGCGTGGCAATGTATGACGCCGTGGATGGCTGATACATCGGCGAGCGTTGGGGGAGAGACCTCCTAGGCGAGTCCCCTCTGGCGCCTCTCTGTGGGCTGGTACCGACAGGGTACCATGGCCCGCTGGTCCAGGTGCTATTCCTCGGGGCTGGTCGTGCGTCGTGCTCACCCGTGAATAGAGTCGGGGGTCTGTAGCGCAGCGCCGCGGGGGTATAGCCTGGGCTGTACTGGACCTCCTGGTCCGGTGGAGTACTGTGCTGTCGTCGGGCTTGGTTCTCCTCCTCTCCCTCTTCTTCCTCTATCAGGTCTTCCAGATCCTGTAGTCGTTTATTTAGCTTCTCCGCAGTGTATGCCGCTCCTTCCTTGTAGCTGGGTCTCGCTTGGACCGGTCTGGGAAGGGGGTCTGCGGGGGGTATAGGCTTGGTCTGTTGGTCAAGTTCAGGGTCGCTTGCTCGGTTAGGAGACGCTGCCCTTGACTGTTGTCTCGACGAGTTCCTTGAACCCCTGGCGGAGGGAGAGGGTGTTGCCTTGAGGATCAGCTGCTCCATTAGCTGTGCTTGTAACTTGTCGCGCTCGACTTCGCGCTTGGTGAGATCTGCTTCTCTTTGGGCACCGGCAGCGGCGCGCTGGGCGTCGGCCCGGTCTCTTGCCATATTCTCTTCCGTCTGAAGGCGTCTCATCTCCAGGCGTATGCGCTCTTCTTCGCTCCGTTGCTGTGCTTGGAGTCGATCGCGTTCGCCCTGAAGTCGATCGCGTTCACCCTGAAGTCGATCGCGTTCGGTAGAGGCTGTCAGGCTGACGAGGAACGCCTGTTGTAGCATCCTCTCCGCTTCGCTGGGGGAAGGCGGTTGTGGAGGTGAGCCGCTCCTGGGTGAGCCGCTCCTGGGTGAGCCGCTCCTGGGTGTACTCGTTGGGGAGTCCTGGAGCTCTATTTCCTCGGCGCTCTCCTCATCTTCTTCCGTGCAGAGTTCTCTCTCTGTAGGGTTGTCTTCCTCCCGGGGCTGGTCGGGGACTACTTCTTCGGTATTGGCGGGGGGTAAAGGCATGTCAGCTCCCTCCTGGTCCCCACCGTGAGCTTGGTCAGTTACATTAGAACCTACTAGGGCCTCTGTGGTCGGAGAAACCTGGTCGTTAAGGTCAGACATAATTTTACTTTCTACTTTTACCGCGTTTACCGTTTGTCGAAGGCTAGGTAGTTGACTGACAGCGTAATCCTCTAAGTACTGAGGTGTCTGTCGTCTGCGCCGCGGGCGTTCTACGTTAGGAGGACCGTTTCGTGGAGTGTTCATCATAGGCCATTTCAATATTAATAACACTATATTAATATTACACTAGTTACCCTCCGGCTCGAAGGACCAATTTGTAACTGAGGGGTACAATTCCCTGACTGTATTGATAAGTATGGTATTATTAAACCACTACCTCTTGTACTTTAACTTCTGGCCATCCAGTACATGATATAGATATGATGAACACTTTCCCACCTGATGAAACGAAGTCCACACAAATGTACAAATCGAATATTTTATATAGCAAAGGGTATATACAACGTTCACTTGATGACATTTATGATTTGAAATGCACTTGTATGGCAAATGAGTATTCGTAGGTAAATCAAGTAAGTATACAACCCGGTTCTTTAGGGAACTATAGCGATGGTACTTAAATGATTATAGCTGGATACACTAAGGGGGGGGGGTGTCCCGCTGGTTGTAAGACAGTAGGAGGGGGGGGTTAGAAGAGCCGCTGGCGGTATCCCATCTGGCCGACGGTTTCATGGGAGAATTCAGAGTCCTGAACACGATGCCCACAGAACCTCAGTCCGCAGATGAATACAGCTGGACCCTCTGGTGGACGGTAGCTGCCGGTCCACAACGGAGAGACGTGAGGCGACCTCACTGGTGTAGAGCGCCGTCTCACCTGGACTCCTCTCCGGGGGGTAGTTCCAACACTCAGCAGTGTTGGCCGTTATCCATGGAATAATCAAAGCACCCAAAGCATGTAGATAATCCAAGCCGTGGAAGGCTCGCCGTCGTCCGGGTAAAGTAATCCAATGTACAGGTCCACTCGTCCTGGCCCGGAGCTCCTCGGATGCAAGCACCACTAGTGGTCTGCCCAGCCTGGTTAAGACTCCAGATAACGTCAGGAACGATGGGGGTGCTGCTCACTTTATAACTCTAACCGAACGATGCACCATACATAATAGACTATTATTAGCTTAATAGAAATACGTCCAACTCGACGGTATAGTGCCAAACTATGACAATTCAACTATTAATCCACACGATATCTCAATGCCTATTCTGAGGCCAAGTAGGCCTTACTGCACCACACGTGCGTCGTGGGTGAGGCTTCGCGTCTGTTACTCGGTTGGAGGGTAAAGAACTAATGGACTAAAAGAAAGTTCTACTTTACTTGCGCCATATATATATGCGCTGTGAACAAATAGTACCATTCGTATTTCGCCAGACGTATTCCTACGCGGAACCGGGCTTGCCACGACATGTTGGGCGGCACGATTGAACTTGAACCTAGGGGTATGGCTGCTGGCGCCAGGTTCTCGTCCAATGGTGGAATGAAACTATTATGGGCTGTTTAGTAGACTAAAGGGATATTCAGTGCATATTGTACAAGGAATATACAGGGGATATCAAACGATATACAAATACTATTAAATATATATCCATAAATAAATATATATATTCGGTTTAATCTGATCCTTCACAACAAACACACTGCAGCACCCACTCTCCACACTTTAGATCACACAAACACACTTTATATTTATTGATAAAGGATTTGCACTACAACTCGTACACCTACTGTAAATTGTACCTAAATTGCACCTCATCCTATTTCTGCCTTGCACTATATAGTATTGTATATTAGTACACTACACAGTATTGTATATTATATGGTAACTCAGTTACGTCTATTCTGCATCGAACATTGTACATGTCTATACTGAACACTGTGACCTCATTTTTTTACTTCTAATTTACATGCTATACTATGTTATTTTATTTCATACTTATCTTGTCTTGCACAGTCTCTGGAGCGTAACAGTAAGAAGCATTTTGTATAAAAGTATTATGTACTTCTGTATGACAACTATTAAAGAAACTTAAACTTAAACTTAACTATTAAATATAAAAACAGGAGTAAGGCATAAATAACATTAACATAAACAGGGGGGTGTAAAAGATAATTGCACTAATGTTGTGTGTGCGTGTACGTGGGGGGGGGGGGGGGGGTGCAAGTGAGACTGTTGTTTAAAAATTTTGCTGAGTTTTGTGCACATATGGCCCTAGGATAAAAGCTAAACTTCAGTCTGTTAGTCCGGGTGGGCATGACGCTGAAACGCCTGCCCGTGCGCAGCCGGGTGGCGTGGGTCTTTCATTATTTTTACTGCTTTTTTAAGGCAGCGGGCGTTGTATAGTCCTTCCAGTGAGGGGAGAGGGCAGCCGATAATTTTCTTGGCCGAGTTGACGACCCTCTGGAGCGCCTTCCTCTCTGCGGCTGTGAGGCTGAAGAACCACACGTTGATGCAGTAGGTGAGGATGCTTTCCACGGAGCAGCAGTAAAAAGACACAAGCAGGTCTTGTCTGAGGTGGTCATTTCTCAGTATTCTCAGGAAGTAGAGTCTCTGCTGTGCCTTTTTCACAATCGACTTGGTGTTGGTACTCCAGGTCAGGTCATCCTCCAGGTGGACACCCAGGAACTTGATGACCGAGACTCTCTCCACGCATCCCCCATCGATGTACAGGGGCTGTATGTCGGTCTTCTTCCTCCTGTAGTCCACGATCATCTCCTGGGTCTTTAGCTTATTCAGCTGCAGGTTGTTATTTTTGCACAGGGCTGACAGCTGCTCTACTTCATCGCGGTATGCGGTCTCATCGCCTTTTGAGATGCAGCCCACCACGGTGGTGTCGTCAGTCATCATGCCTGCAAAAAAGAAAAATTGTAAAATGTATGAAGCACAATCTCAGGAAGCTCATACAGAACCAAGTGTTTCACTGTAATGTACATGTACCATGTGACAAATAAAACAAAACTTTAATTCATTATATTGTTTAAAATATATTTATAAATCAATACTACTGAGTAATAATGCTAATCAGATGTATGTAGTGTACAGAGTTGTAGTATTATTATGTACAGTGATACAGGTATAAAGACACTATGGTAGTGGTCATACTGGCCAGCAGCGTAACTAGTAAGAGTAGGTAAGGGATGTACAGATATAGATATAGTATCTACAGATATGTAAATGTTTTTGTAAAACAGATTGCAGAATGGGTACAATACAGTACAGCTCAATACACACAATTGTTAAGGGGATGCAGACCAGAGAAAGACTTTCATCTTGTTTACATCAGGGTCCCCCATTTTCAATTCATAGTGATATATATTTTTGGTCATACACTTACAATATTTAGCAGCTGGGAAATACATTATTTGATGTATTCAGGGCCATTTCACGTTGATTAAACGTTACACATTACATCCTGCTAAATGGACGTTAGCTAATGTTACGCCAGTGTTGAAAAGCCTTGAGGTCGCATTCAATTTTCGAGGGACCATAACGTTAACTTGACAGCAATGTGGATATGCTTTATTTGAGCAGTTGCTACTGTAACGTTACCTTAGTTGATTGTCGTTCTGACATAACTGCAGTAAACAAACTAACGTTAAACCTAAGTTAACTTACCAGTAAATTCAGTACAGCAAATCCACAGGACAGCCTGATCACAATAATCGACGGTCCAGTTACATTTCCCCCAACCAGAGCCTAACTAGAGTCACAGTCTGCGAATCAGAGGCAGAGTAGGGGCGGGTCTTCGGGGGCAGCATGTTGGGTTGTCTCAACGTAAATAATAATACTGTCAGTACATCTCAGCTGATTATCCATAAAAAACGCACGTTAATCGAAAATACCACACCGTTACTGTACCAATGACAGTCAAATAATCAACAGAAAAGCATTACATTGCAAAATAATATGTCCATGTCTGTAGTGTGCGGCACACACACACAGCGGTGCGCTGGATGGATATAATTCCAACTTGACTTTGCGCCTCCTGGCGGCACAAAACAGAAGCCGCACCCACCCTAATAAAATCATTTGACGAGGGCGTTAACGGGGCGGTAGAGGCCGTTGGAATGACGGTAGAAGGGATATTCATTTCCAATGCTGGATCTGTACCTTATTTTTCCCGTTTGTCCTTCTCAGTTCTCCAGTGGTTGTACACCTTGTTTAGGCTGATGGTGGTGGCACCGTCTGTCTGCTTGCAGCCTTGACTTGATTCGCATCAACTCGTCTAGATGTTCCACTTGAAGACGATTTATTGATGTTGTTTTGATACGATTCATCAAGCTAAACTCTCTTTCACAGTCTGCACTGGATGCTTGAAATGTCCCACAAATGTCCACAAGCTGTGAGACATTCCTCAGCTCCTCACATCTAAGTGTTGCAGCCACCATATGTGAGAATGTGCTGATTGTATTTAGTTTCAGTTTGTGTCTCACAATGTACTTTAAATCAGCATATTCACGGTTGATGGCATCCATAGACTCTGGGTGGAGAATGGCCTGGTATTTCTTTGCCAGCACAGCAACATCTGATGCTCCGTAGTCAAAAGTGATGTTGGCTGGACTCAATGCTGCAATTGTGAAATGCAGACCACTCTTTTAAACCCTCCACTGGAAAACGAGCAGAATAAACAGGATAATATCCCTGGTAATAGTATCCCCATCAGCTTCTGAGGCCCTTATCACCTCTTTGACTCTGTCACGCCACTGAGGCCACTGAGCATCATTCAGGTACTGTGAACGCAGCTTCTCGATCTTGGCTGGATGGAAGGCACTGCCCTTCCATCACTGTCAGGTAACATTTTTGGGGAGAAAGGCAGAGTTGTGCCAGCTCGCTCAATACATCTCCAAGAGCAGTGAGTGTAACCTTGTACTTTGGATCACTCAGCTTTTTGTAGCAGTATTTTTCCACTGGATCTCCTTCATCACTGACTCTTCTGCAGTATTCTTCAAGAACAGTGTAGTTTCTCAGAACAGCATTTACAGCTTGGTTGCGTGACAGCCATCGCACTTCATTCAAAGGCCTGAATGACAGTGTATCCTCATCAAGGACCTCTGCTAGTTCCTCAAATCTGCCCTTTTTATTGCTGATCGGGAGAACATGTTGTATACACTTCTAAGAAGAGTTTCCACTTCTCGCATCAAAGGCACATGTTTCCAAGCATCATCAATGCCCAAGTCCTCTTTGTGGGCCACACAGTGTTGTTCTGTGAGATGTGGTATTTGGCGTCTCAATAGCTGCAACTCCATTGTGCTTTCCTAGCATTACTGAGGCACCATCAGAGGTCAGCATCACCATTCTCTGCATGTCTAATTCATGTTTGGAGTAAAACTGCGTGATGGCCTCAACAATAGCTGGAGCAGTGCATGGCGTTAACTGAATGATGCCACCAAACTCAGTTTTGTAGTTCTTCCTTTGCCTCCCTGTATTTTATATACAGAACTAGCATTTTGTGCACTGTGGTGCCTGTGCTCTCATCTACTATCAAGGTATGAAACGGGGCATTTTCAATATTGCACATACTCTCATTCTGTACAATTGCATTGATTGACTTCACAAACTCAAAGGCATAGTTCTTGCTCCGCCAGTGTTCTGGGATACTCACATATTTTGCCACATGATCATGGATCTGTTGAACAGACAGCATTGATGTGTTCATTTGTATGCCGAGTAGTACATTGTCAATGAGCACTTTAACTTGCTGGCTGTCAGATCTGTTCTTTTGCAACTGCTCAGATTCAGATTACTTTTGAAGTATTCTTCATTAATATCTATAGTCTCTGTGATCGTATAGTGGTATTTACCCTTCTACTCTGCGTTGTTTGCATTTCAATTGTTCGGTTTCAGGAAGGAAGCGCAGATGAGATGTTTTGAATAAAGCAGCTGTGTTTATTCCATTTCAATAAACACAAACTATGAATCAAACAAGTATTGGATCTTCTTCTATATCGAATCCTTGTCTTCAGTTTGGCTGTTGGTCCATTGTCTGATCGGCTGATGCCCTCAGACTCGTTCTCCGGTGTTTGTGGTCTCAGGTTGTCCCGACAACACAGGCCCTGTCCTTTGTTTGCTGCGGGTTGCCAAGGCAACTCTGGTCTCGGATCCTCTGAGCTGGGAGAGCTTGTTTTTCTTCTCTCAGGATCGTCTTCCCAGCGTCTGTTTTTCTTCTCCTCCTGCCACAGTGCCTTAAAAACCTGCTGGACCCGCCTCCCACAAACGTCATCCCTATGACGCTCACAACTGGCTCATCCAATCACGGTTCTGTGGCTAGTTTGATAACTGGGGAAGTTTGTTTCAGACACTCCTCTTCCCCGTATTAGAGGAGATTAATTTTATCCTGGTTAAAACAGTACACGTCTCAATTCCACCATAGACACATATATATTGTTTGGTAATTTTCAAAGACAAACACATTGCTTCTTTTATTATTGTTTGTATCTTCTATTATACCTGAAAAAGACTTTATCAGATTAATTACAATCATGTGGTTATTGTAATTTCTAATTCAAAACACAATCTACCAAGGCTAAACAATTCTTGTATCGTTTGATCATCCTCATTACCTGTTCTTATAATCAGCGAGAATGTTATGTTTATTTATATGTACTTTACATTTTAGACTATACATATTTAGCCTTGCCATAGATATTGACTTGTTTGCCTATATGCATAGATCATTTAAAACACTTTTCAGTAATTTAAGGAGTGGTCTCCGTCTCAGTATATCTGTTTGAAAAGAGATAAGATCACCCTTCCTTTGAACTGTGGTGCTGTGTAGTCATAAAATACCTTCTAACACTTACACAAACACGTTTTTCTGCTGGTCTCAGCTTATTTGAAGGCTAGACACATTTGTCCTTCCCTGACTTAATAACTAATTAACTTCAACAAATAACGTGCGACTTTGTTACAGCTTTTACCAAGGCTGACTCTTACAGTTTTGGCCTTCTTGCTTTTGTGTTCCTTGTTTTTCTCCGCATATTTCAAGGTAACTTTGGCCATCTGTCACCATTTTGACTGAGGTCAGTTGACAGCATCTTTGTTGACTCAAATGTATGGTTAACCTAACATGTGATTTGGCATGTCTGAGTCTCTGTCTTTAAGATAAATGAACCTAGTCCTTTTGGCCATCCTATTTCTTTGCTATTACAAATATGTACATATTTTCTATTGTTAATTTAGATTATTTACGACATTCCACCCTTAGTGGGTTTCATAACCCACTATATAGCACCAATATTTTCTAAATCAAACATGTCTTTAACCATATATTTACCATAATATTGCTAATATTTTTTTTAAATAAAAAAAATCCACAAATCACACTACAAACTCCATTTTCGTCTGTACAGTTACAAAATCATCATTCACTCCTTCCCCACCCTCGTTAAACTCCTCCATTCACACACATTTTATCAGTTATGTTTAACGACACCATTTCTATCGGAAGGTAATCAGTCAAGAATTGGCTTCCAAACTTATCAGCTTTTTTGTTTAGACTATTTTATCCATGTTTTATTAGCTTCAATGTGTCTGTTTTGTGTAATTGACTCTGCAAGAAAAGATTAATACATTGCACCGAAAAGATTAACATCGAGGGAGATTTAAACAAGCTAACATAAATAATTTTTCTCCTCGAAAGGACCACTGAGATCTCAATTATCATTAGCTGTCATCCCTGTCAGTTATCCCTGTTCGAACCTCCTGAGGTCTTTACTGCTAAATTGTTTTTGACCGTTGCTCCTTGTTGTATTTTGTGCTAACCACAGTTTCTTCTTTGTTGTGGGCAGTCTTGGTACTGCTCCGATTTTCCACAGAAGGAAACGATTTTCCCTCTGTCCTTTTTGCTTTTTGGATTTGTTATTTACAAACACACAATTTGATTGGAAGATCACATTTTCGCTCAGATACATCTCTACTGTTCTGCATTGACAATACATTTTCTCCAAATTAGTTATCTATATATTCCACGGCTTCTTAGGTTAATATTCAATTAAATCACCGTTCTCTCATTTATTTTTGTGCTGTACTATTTTACTAGATCAAATATCTCAAGTTCAACACAACACTACATCCACCCTTGAGAGTGGAATAACCATTTATAACACTATCATACCTCATTTCCAGACAGTCTCCTCGGTCCGGACAGCCAGCTCTCGACGAGGCCAATCACCAACATCTACCTATATGCATGGTAACAAACCACAGTCCCCTTAAACACACATCTCCCACACACTCCGCCAGCCTTCTACAAGCCCCCATAAGCCAATTATCAATTACACACGTCTGCACCCCACATGAAATCTGGCCAATGGCGACCAAAACCTATAGAGCTTACCTATTGGACAGAGAAATACGTTTCCCCAACACTTACCATACCCCAAAACCGTGACACAGCCCCCCAGATTCTACTTCTGGACTCTCAATGAGCGGAAAACAAAATCATGAACCAGCTCTCGTCCACCCTCCATGTTTCCAGCCCATTATATTAGACATATCTACCAGTCCCGCTGTGTCACCACCACCTGCTATCCCCGACCGGCGAGAGAACCCTCCCAGCCAGTCAGTTCCTAAAAAAATAGAGAACGGAGACGAAAACAAAGAAAAATGCAAAAAACAAACGAAAAATGTGAGTGTCATATCAACACCCCCATCAAACAGACTCAAACTACCATCTAGAGGCATAAATACCCCCGTAAACACTAAGAAAGAAAAATTAAAAAATTTAAAAGAAATAAAATATATATATATTATTATTATTATTATTATTTATTTTTTTTTAAGTCTCCTTGACCACCCTTGGATCAAGTATGTATAATCACTACTGAAGTAGTCCTTTGTTATTACTCTGTCTAATATTAAAAAAATGTCCATTGTTCCTGTGTAAAACCACCATTTTGTTAGTACGATTAGCTCATGCAATTGCCAGTTACTTCATCCCCTTACAGCCCCAACTTACCAGTTGTTAGTCTTCCAAGCCGTTTTAGAAACTTGCATACATAATCTAACCATCTAACCTATCTATATATCATCTTTTCTATTTTTATTCTAATCAGTCGCATTCCTTATTTAATTTATTACTTTTATTATTATTTCCTTCCTGCGCGTTATAGCTTCTCCTGTACATTTCCTCCACGTTCTATTCAGCCTGTGGCCTTTGCAGACACGACCTCTTTACACACTCCCTCTGAAAATGCCCCAACATCCCGCATGTCCAACATGTCTGTCTTCCGATGGACTCTTCCTGTCTGATGGACTCTGCCTGTCTGATGGACTCTGCCTGTCTGATGGACTCTTCCTGAGCCCGCCACCCTTTGCCACATGATCGGGCCAGGTGTCCCAGTTCACCACAACTCCAGCAGTCTTTCAGCTGGTACCCCACAGTCCTCGACAGGTCCACCCCTCTCCGGTCCCCTCCTGGCAGGTCCTGCTTTATAGTGCTGTGACAAACTGTCAAAAAGGGCTTTAGTTTTTGAGATACCCCTACCAGGAGGAGGCTGACACAAGATTGGTGTTACATGCAATACACCTTGCACAGTCACATTCTCGTCTCATTGTCAAATGTGATGATACAGATGTACTGGTTTTGCTTGTGTACTATTCAAGCAAAGGGATGTTTGGATCCTCAACAGTGTTCATGCACTCTGGACATGGCACAAAGGAAAGTTCCATCGATCAGAAGCTTGGAGTAGCACTTTGTGAGTGTTTACCTGCATGCCACGCCCTCACAGGTTGCATTACCACAAGCAGCTTGTACAGAATTGGGAAGACAACTGCATTCACAAGACTGAAGACCCATCTGAGTGCGTTAAAAGAAATGGCCAACTTTAGATTGTCTGAAAGCCTAGAGGAGGCTTTTCCTGTGGCAAGAAAGTATGCCCTCCTCCTGTATGGCCAAAAGAAAATGGAGAATGGACCTCCTTGCACCAACCTGGATGAGCTGAGGTACACTAGCATCTACCACAGATTCATCAGCTGTAAATCTACCCCAACAGAAGATGCCTTCCAGCAACATGTGTTGAGAGCCTTGTACCAAACAGCAGTGTGGCGTCACAGCCATCTGGCCAAGCCTCTTCTCTGGAACCCAGTTGGTAGAGGGTGGAGGCTCAGAGAAGATGGGACCATTGAACATGTGATGTTCCAGAAAGCACCAGCACCTAAGGAAGTTCGAGACATTACCCACCTGTACTGTAAAGATGGAAGCTGCAATGATGCCAGCAAATGCCAATGTCTTTCAGTGGGCTTGACTTGCACTGAGTTTTACTCTTGCTCTTTCCCTGACTGCCCAAATATGATACATTTTGTCACTGATGATAATGTGCATGAGTGACGGTGATGTGTTGCTAGAATCAAGAATCAAGAGGTTTATTTGTCACATACATACCAGGGCATACAGTGACATGCGGGTGGTCATGCCTGCATCGATTGTGCAATAATACAATAATAAAATAGACAGACAAAAAAACGGGTAAGACATAAGATGTGCATGATAAAAATAGACATGTCAAGACAACCTGAGAAGGCACTGGTTCCTATGTACACTATTATACAATATACAATTTTAACTCCGTCGTTATGGTTTACTTACTATATCTAAACTATACTATACAAGAACCACATATGTTCTTTCCTTAAAGTGACTTTTATATTCTTCATTCCTTTAAAGTTACTTTTCCATTTAGTTTAAAGTGATTGTATAAAGTGGTTGCAGCATGTGTGTGTGTGTGTGTGTGTGTGTGTGTGTGTGTGTGTGTGTGTGTGTGTGTGTGTGTGTGTGTGTGTGTGTGTGTGTGTGTGTGTGTGTGTGTGTGTGTGTGTGTGTGTGTGTGTGTGTGTGTGTGTGTGTGTACTTGTGAGTGGAGAGTTCAGTGTTCAGATGGCCTGGGGGAAGAAGCTGAGCCGGAGTCTCTCTATGCTCGTAGCGTGTGTCCGTAGGCGCTTGCCTGACCGCAGCAGCTTGAACAGGCTGTTGTTGGGGTGGTTGGGGTCTTTATTTATTCTGCAGGCTCTGGATTTGCACCTGAACTTCCTTAACTGTCTCAGGTGATGGAGGCGCTGTTTTGCCTTTTTCACCACAGAATCTATGTGTGTTGACCATGTCAGGTCCTCTGTGATGTGGACTCTCAGGTACTTGAAACTGCTCACCCTGTCCACGATAGCCCCATTTATCCGCAGTGGCGTGTGTCACCTGCTGTATTCTCCTAAAATCCACGATCAGCTCCTTGGTTTTACCAATGTTCAGGAGTAGGCTGTTATCCCGGCACCAGCGTGCCGGTTCATCAACCTCCTCCCGATAGGCCTTCTGGTCATTATTAGAGATCAGCCCCACCACCACTGTGTCGTCCGCAAACTTCACTATGGAGTTGGAGCTGAACCTGGCCACACAGTCATGTGTGTACAGTGAATACAGCAGGGGGCTCAGAACGCAGTAGATTTAAATAAAGGTGTTCTATTTCTATTTCAACCTGATTCAATTGGATCTTTGTTTCCATATGAAGTATCATAAAATGTATCATATGAAATGTATAATTTATTAAATGTATCATAAATATATTAATATTATAGACCAGAACATTATCTCAAGTGACTTTACTTTGCAGTAACATTGAATTTGTCAACATGCTTCTCCCCACTGATTATGGGCTTTGGACTGAAGACTTCATTATGTCAATGTTTAAATGTCTTTCATTTAGGACACCTCATACTTTTACTGATGTAACTCCCTGACCATGCATGCTATATTTACACATGTGGTATTGCTGGATTCAGCACAACCACACCTTTCCAGAAATCCCCTCATATGTGTTTCTATGACAATCCATGGCAGAGCCACTACAAAGTAAATGAGAACATTCTGCATAGATATAAATTGTTTACATTTCCGCTTATTTTAAGTATGTGTACATAGGTATATATTTCCTACAGGCATAAAGATATTCACATCCAGGTTGTTCTATTATGTTAAGCAACTGTCTGACTGCTAGCATGTCAAGTTTGAAAGCTCTTGGAGCTTGTATTATTAATCTACATGAGTTTATATGTCTCAACTCCCATACGGCCAGGCTATATTTTGGTTATTTTTTCCTTTGTGGGTGTATAACAATATCTATCAATTTAACAAGTTTTGCAGTAAAATATTTTTATACAAGAATCCATTTCATATATGGGAGACCTTAGAGATGAGGAAAAACAATGTTGTGTTTTGTTCTACCTCCGGTAGGGGTATCTCAACATTTTGGGGGCATTGTCACTAGGCTATTATGGAGGAGAGAGGGGCATACCTGTTCTTTCCAGCCGCCGCTCCTCGGGCTCTCTGTTGGGAGGGGCCTGGAAGCTCACCCCCCCACGGTTTTCTCCATGCCCTCGCTGCTCAGCTCCCCGTTCAGGTAACGGAGCAAGTGACATCTGTCGTTCACCGAGTCCTTGTTCTGCAGTACGGAACATAACTTCCAAAATTACATCACTCATGATCTCAGTCTGTTCCGCCAGTTCTCGTTCTAGCATCTCCCTCTCGTGTGTGACTCGGTCAACCGCCAGCTGCTTCTCCACCAGCTTTCTACGGACTGTCTCATGTCTTTCGGACGCTTCCATGAACACTCTGTTTATCTGGAGAGAGGCATGTCATCCTCTCTTCCTCCACCCTGGCCCTCGCTGGCTGGCTCCTCGTCACCGGCCCACGCCTCTCATTCTGGCTCTGGCGTCGGGGGACGTCTGGACAAGGGAAACTGGTGGGCTGTGGAAACTGTTCGTGTATATTTCCATACCTGCTGACGGTCTCTGTTCCAGCCGTACGGCCAGAGTGGACTTCGTGGGACTGCTGTAACAACGCCGCTCTCCTCCGTCGCTTTCTTTGTCCCTTGGTTAAATTGCAGTCACCTGCAATGGACACTCCAGCGTGGATCGGTTCTGGTTGGACTAAAAGTGGGCTCTCTGTTGGGAGCATGCTGCCACCACCGGCATTATTTATTTTCTTCGCCCTTCGTGCTTTCTTTTTCTGTTTTTTGATTTGGCTATGCAGCCTATAACGACCTCCCTTCCTATACTTATGTACAAGGTTTTGTAAAGGCCTGAATATCTTTGGCCATTGCTTCTTCATTTTTATTGTGACATCTCCAGTTATTGAAATATACAGATTGTCTACTTTTGCTATTGTTATTACATCTAAACCTTCAGTTGTTTCTATCAATGTTTTACCAAGGTGAACCTCCTGTGTATCCGTCATTCTCTCCACTTTCAAACACTCCTGCAATTACCGTTTGGAAAAACAAGTTTCTCTGTGTCTAAAGCTATTTTTACCTTACTTGAGTTAAAAATCACTCACACTATCAGATTTTTACCGGTGCAGACAGGGATTGATAAATCGCTTATCATTCATACTTATACCAAGGCTTTTAATAGCCGTTTCCCCAGTTGGTATTGAAATCGCCAGAGCCCCACCTGTCCTGCCGAGCACCTGTGCAGAAAGAAAGCAAAAACATATACACTTAACATCAGTGGCATTTCCCTTTTCATTTCCTCAATATCTTATGCATTGGAAATGTCGGGCATCTCTATACTAATTTTTCTAGAGAGATTTGGTGTGATTTATTTGAACATAACGATACGGCCTTAGCTTTGTCTATGTCCGTTCGTCCAACCGGAAAACTGGAGGTTCCAATCATTTGTGTGTTCCTCTCACATGATTCTCTGGGGAATACAAACATTAGTCCCACACAGCCTATCAATTGTCTAACAATTCTGGTAATTGGTCATTCATCTGTTCCAATTTCTTTTTGCCTTGATAATTTTTTCATTCTGATCTCATTTCATACTTTAAATGACAACTCAGCGTATTGACTATGTGTAAATGTAATAGTAACTTCTCCTTCTTGCTTTCTCTGTTTTGCTTCTCAAACCCTACTATGGAAATAAAAAATGTTACTTCTTCCTACATTACCTTCCACATTTACATATTAACATCTCATCACATTCTTCATACAACATCATTTTCATTATACATTAACACATTTTCCCCCTACAACGCCAAAAATCTTGGTGTTGACTTTTCCTCCAACTGCTACCAAGGGAAAAACACATTTTTAGTGATTTAAATCACTAAACCCTTGACCGTCATATAGCCCAGTCGTCCATGTCATTAAACTCATAGACCCCAGCACTATATCTACAGCAATATCCTCACAGATCCTTGATTTCACAAAGACCCGCCATTTCTCAGCCCAAAGCGTTTTCCCTACAGTTTCGAACCCGAACGAAAACACCCCAAGCCCCTATTTCAAGGAATATTACAACTCGTCCCACCATAACCGTACCTAGACAGGCCAGCGCCCATCCGGTACCTACTTCACATACACAATAATAACGCAGTTCAAACAAACAACCAACCAATAACACACACAACCCGACGTAAAGCCAACCCTGTCACCAAGGACCCTAACAGGAGGGGGAGATAGGGGACCGTCTACATGAAAAAATATATCCCATTCCCACTCCTCAACTAATCCAAACAAAACCAACCAATCGTAAAACCATCCCCTACATAACAAACCCTTCTGGACTTCACACGCCCATTCAAAACATACATGCTACACCCAAGGCTGAATATCACCAGGGCCAGTCAGGGAGATGGAGGGACCTCTAAACGGAAACAACATCCTAGACCCAACTTAGCAGTCCACCACCTGAACTGGAAATAGTTAGCATAATCATTCGAAAAGCAAGCATTGGAGGGGGGCACACGGGGAGGGGGGGAGGGGGGGAGGGAAGGAGAGACAGGGAAAAACACAAGGAGACAGAGGGGGGGAGAGGGAGGGACGGAGGGAGGGGGAAAGGGAGGGACGGAGGGAGGGGGAGAGGGACGGAGGGGGGGGGACAGAGGAAGGAGGGAAGAGAGAGAGGGATAGAGAGACGGAGGAGGGGGGGACCTCCCAAATGAACATTAACATTATCAAAACTTTAGAATCAACTAGCAGACCTTACCGTATCGCCTGGTAGCTTAGCACATTACCTTCGTTAGCTTCGCATCGCTAGCTCAATTAGCTTAATCATGTTATCGCCCGCTAGCCTAGCGCGGCTAGTTAGCTTAGCTTAGCATCCCCCACGGCACTCTAATAACGTCCCCTAAACGGCCCCACGCACTGCAACGTTTGCGCAACACAGTTATACCCCGCAACATAAATTTAATCTCATTAAGCGCTAGTTTACAGATCATATATTATCAACTTCACATTAGCTCGCTCGTCCGTTTGGCCCCGCCTGGCCGAAATACACAGTATTTTAAACCCAACGCTCCCAAAGTCGCTTCGACCAGTCGCTCCCAGTGACGTCATCAATTCCTAAAAGACCGCTTCATTCGATTCCTATTTCATTACACAACGACCTTAATATCACCGAAAATTCCAACGTACACTACACATCATTTTGGCCTCATCACACTCGCCATTCATTCAATATACTTGATATCACAACGCAGCGTCCACATTTAATCCTGTTCGCCCCGCGGCTAAGTACATTTACATTTACATTTAGTCATTTAGCTGACGCTTTTATCCAAAGCGACTTACAAGTTCTGTACGACAAGACAGCAAGAAGGGTACAACTCTATCAGCTGAGTAACAATGTTCATCAAGTGTTGCGTGTTACAGTGTAGGTTAGTTTATTAGGACAAGTGCATGACAGTAAGGTTAGTCAGGGTTAGATTTTTTTTTTTTTTTTTTTTTTTAATCATTTCAGATAATGGTTGAAGAAGTGAGTCTTTAGTCGACGGCGAAAGATTGGACGGGATTCGGCTGTCCTAACTGGGATGGGTAGTTCATTCCACCATTGTGGGGCAAGGACTGAGAATAGGCGGCTTCTCTTTGATGACCCTCCGGGAGCTTGGATAGGAGTAGGTCTGAGGCGGCCAGAAGATGCAGAGCGTAGGGGTCTTGAGGGTGTGTAGTTAGAGACCATTGACCGGAGGTAGGCGGGAGCGGTTCCCTTTGCTGCACGGTATGCTAGGTCGAGGGCCTTGAAGCGGATACGTGCAGCAATGGGGAGCCAGTGCAGGTCCCTAAGAAGTGGGGTGACATGGGCCGACTTCGGTAGGTTTGATATCAGGCGGGCCGCTGCGTTTTGAATGAGTTGAAGAGGCTTGGTGGCAGTGGCCGGGAGGCCAGCTAGCAGTGCGTTGCAGTAGTCGAGGCGGGAGATGACTGTTGATTGGATGAGGAGTTGGGTGGCTTCTTTTGTCAGGAAGGGGCGTATCCTTCTGACGTTGCTCAGGAGGAATCTGCAGGTTCTGGTTGTCGCTGCGATGTGAGCAGAGAAGTTCAACTGGTCGTCGAGGACAACACCAAGGTTCTTGGCGGTCGGGGACGCGGTCACAGCTGCATTCTCGACTGTGATGGAGAGGTCGGTCAGGGGGGAGGATTTGGCCGGCAGGTGGAGCAATTCTGTTTTGCTTAGGTTCAGTTTGAGGTGGTTGGTCGTCATCCAGGCGGAGATGTCGGACAGACAGGCCGAGATCCGCTCAGAGACGTGGATATCTGAGGGAGGGAAGGAGAGGAAGAGTTGAGTATCATCGGCATAACAATGATATGAGAAGCCATGAGACGTGATAATGTTACCCAGTGATTTAGTGTAGAGGGAGAAGAGAAGGGGTCCTAGGACCGAGCCCTGGGGGACACCCGTCCGGAGGGGGCGGGTGGCCGACAGAGTCCCTCTCCATGACACTTGGTAGGAGCGGTCGTTGAGGTATGATGTCAGCCATGTCAGCGCAGATCCAGCCACTCCCATTCCTGCGAGGGCCGCGAGGAGGATCTGATGGTTGACTGTGTCGAAGGCTGCAGATAGATCTAGGAGAATCAGGACAGAGGAGAGGCCTTTCGCTTTTGCTAAGTGAAGTGCCTCTGTGACCGCAATGAGGGCCGTTTCTGTGGAGTGGCCAGTCCGGAAGCCAGACTGATTGGGGTCTAGGAGGTCATTCTGTAAGAGATAAGCAGTAAGTTGGTTGGATACAGCACGTTCAAGTGTTTTAGAAAGAAAGGAGAGAAGAGAGACAGGACGATAGTTGGCTATGACGGTGGGGTTCAGGGTTGGTTTTTTTATGAGGGGCGTGACTCTGGCTTGTTTTAGGGAGGTGGGGACCACCCCCGAGTTGAGTGAGGAGTTGATGGTTGCAGTTAGGAATGGGAGGATGTCCGGTGCTATGGTCTGGAGGAGTGGGGAGGGTAGCCGGTCCAGCTGGCATGTAGTCGGACGGTTCGACGTTACCAGTGTCAGGGTCTCGGCTTCTGTAATGGGAGAGAAAGATGACATAGTGAAGGATGAGGTTCTCGATTCAGCGTTTGGAATGGGTGGGGGTTGGGAGAAGGAGCTGCGGATGTTCTCCACTTTTTCCTCAAAGAAGATCGCAAAGTCTTCGGCAGAAAAAGATGAGGGAGGAGGGGGTGGGGGGGGAGTGAGGAGGGAGGACATGGTAGCATGCAGTTTGCGAAGATTCTTGGCAGAGGCCTCGATCCTATGGTGAAAGAAAGAAGCTTTGGCATTAGTAATGGTTTTGGAGAATGTTAACAAGAGGTTGTGATATGTGTCGATGTCAGCAGTGAGGCGTGATTTTCTATACTTCCTCTCAGCCGCTCTCAGGACCTGTCTTTGTTCTCTCACTGCATCCGTCAGCCATGGACTGGGTGGGGAACGGCGGGCAGGTTTCTCAACGAGGGGACAGAGCTTGTCAAAGGAGGTTGCAAGGGCTGAGAGGAGGGTGGAGGTTGCCATCTCTGTGGGGAGAGCAGAGAAGGTGTCACTCAAAGGTAGAGCGGATATTATGTCAGAGGAGAGGGTGGAGGGGGATAGGGAGGCCAGGTTACGTCTGAGTGAGACGGTTTGAGTTGGGGTGAAGACCTTTCGGTTAAGCATGAGAGTTAGTGAGAAGGATATGAAGGAATGGTCAGATACATGTAGGGGAGTTACCGTGGTGTTAATGATGCTGGAGTTACGGGAAAATATGAGATCCAAGGAGTTGCCTGCTTTGTGGGTGGGAGGCATGGCAGTGGGAGTCAGGTCAAATTGTTGTAGGAGGGAGACCACTGGGACCGACTGAGATGAGTCAGGCAGGTTGAAGTCGCCCAATAGAAGGAGCGGGGTACCATCTTCCGGTAAGGAGCTTAGAAGCATGTCCAGCTCATCTATGAAGTGATCGAGGGGACCTGGAGGGCGATAGAGTGTAACAATGGTGAGATTGAAAGGATTAGAGACAGATATTGCATGATATTCGAGGGAGGAGAGTGACAGTTCTGGGAGTTGTGTTAGGTTTGAAGCCCATGAAGGAGATGTCATGAGGCCAGTGCCTCCACCCCGTCTGGAGGGTCGAGGTGTGTGAGTGAAGTTATAGTTTGTAGATAATGCTGCAGGTGTTGATGAGTTATTGGGAGTTATCCAGGTCTCAGTTAGAGCCAGGAGCTGCAGATTTAGACTATGGGCGTAGGCAGTAATGAAGTCAGCTTTCTTGACTGCTGATTGACAATTCCATAAGCCTCCCCGTACTGTGACAGGTGTATTAGTGGCTGTAGGAGGGTAGGAGAGATTTGCCGGGTTGCTAGCAAACTGGCGTGGATGGGTAGAGTCAGTTCTGGAGGAGCAGATTGTGGATATAGGTATGAGGCACATTGTGGTGTCAAGAGTGGCAGGGAGAAGGTTGTAGGGAGGAAGCGAGATAGTAGGGGAATAGCAGAGTGGGAGGGAAATATAGGATTATGGTGTGCTTAGCACTGGGTGGATCGGTGGATCCCTCTGCTGAGAACTCCAGGAAAACTCCTCTTTGTCCCTCTTCGTTTCTCGACGCTTCGCTGACGCTAGGCCAGCAAGTCCTTAAATCAATATCACTAATTACTGATGTGTGACACCTGCAGCAAAAGGCCACACCTCCAGTTTCTGTCAGCTGGGTGAAACTAATTACAAACTATTTCCACAACACAATTTAGTCACACACTTCAAAATGATGTACACAGTATTATTCAGTTCAAAGATCCTACCCTCTCTGCTGCTGTCATCAGAATGATTCCAACAGAGAAAAAGCTGGTCTTTAAGCAAAAAACTGTCACAAGTGCCCACTTAACTTACAAAAGCCACATGCACAAAGGCCACACCTCCAGTTTCTGTCAGCTGGGTGAAACTAATTACAAACTATTTCCACAACACAATTTAGTCACACACTTCAAAATGATGTACACAGTATTATTCAGTTCAAAGATCCTACCCTCTCTGCTGCTGTCATCAGAATGATTCCAACAGAGAAAAAGCTGGTCTTTAAGCAAAAAACTGTCACAAGTGCCCACTTAACTTACAAAAGCCACATGCACAAAGGCCACACCTCCAGTTTCTGTCAGCTGGGTGAAACTAATTACAAACTATTTCCACAACACAATTTAGTCACACACTTCAAAATGATGTACACAGTATTATTCAGTTCAAAGATCCTACCCTCTCTGCTGCTGTCATCAGAATGATTCCAACAGAGAAAAAGCTGGTCTTTAAGCAAAAAAAAACTGTCACAAGTGCCCACTTAACTTACAAAAGCCACATGCACAAAGGCCACACCTCCAGTTTCTGTCAGCTGGGTGAAACTAATTACAAACTATTTCCACAACACAATTTAGTCACACACTTCAAAATGATGTACACAGTATTATTCAGTTCAAAGATCCTACCCTCTCTGCTGCTGTCATCAGAATGATTCCAACAGAGAAAAAGCTGGTCTTTAAGCAAAAAAACTGTCACAAGTGCCCACTTAACTTACAAAAGCCACATGCACAAAGGCCACACCTCCAGTTTCTGTCAGCTGGGTGAAACTAATTACAAACTATTTCCACAACACAATTTAGTCACACACTAAGTAGCAAGCTAACCTATGCCACGTTCCAACGGCCCTTGAAAAAACGAACATTCTTTATACAACGGACACTCTTATGGTTTCTCCGCGGCCGTTTTGGTCACTAGTTTCATAACGATACAAAAATAACCTACACCCATTTGGCATTCACTCATAACCACTAACAGACATTCATCAAACATATATATTTAGCAAAACACATTGTCCTATTTATAAACATATCATTCACTTGGCCACAATCGTCCTCAGCGCATTTCCCAACCTAAACATCGCCCGTACAATGCAATTTGTCCCAATCATAAGTGCAGTTCATTCATTCAACTTCAGCAAGTGCTTTATATATCTACCAAGTTATTGAAAATCGCCTCACCCCTCCAGAGAACCTTCTCCATTCATGCAAAGTAGCTCGGGAAGAGGTATTGTAGAGCCACCTGTCGGCTTGAATCGCAGTTCTGTGGCCAAATTGTGCTCTCAGTTTAACCACAAATTACCCATTTCCTACGTTATCTCTCATCCACAAGCTCAATATTTCTCAGATTTGGACCTGAATGATGTCGGATTGCATCTGACAACTTGCATGTGAGACGTCTCCCAAATGTTAAATGTCTAAGTAAGTTCTACTGTTAAGCAACCTGGCACGAATTCCTCACACTTGGGTGCGCACGATCTGAACTAGATACAGACAACTTTAACCTCTGGCAGCCACATTATTGACCGATGGAGGGTTTGTAATTCTATAACGGGAACCCTGTTTCCTCCACCAGCCGATTCTAGAGCTGGGCTCGGCTTGACGAACGAAACCAGGGCCCCATTCCAACCCATCCCTCAACCAAGATGCTTACCCCCAGACCTTCAATCATTCCCTGAACGATTATCCCTATTTATACCGTTTCTAGCATCGTTATAAATTCGTCACTACTCCTTGCAGCAACGTACTGTACTGTTCAATCCGATCGTGCCCCTCCTCATTACATTAGTGCCTCACAGTGAATGCGTGGTCGAGACAAGAGCCAAGGATGTGAATATTGGTCTCTGGCGTCTGCCAACACAAACACTTTCTTGGTCTAGCACAGTTTCTACATCTACTCATAGCAAACCCCAATCGGACACTGCTCGACCTCCACCAATTCAGACGCTCCATCTTTTACTCACCTATAAACCCGCTGTCCTTGGCTGGTGAGGTGAAGAATTAACAGTCGTAGAGGCGTCGAAGAGGGAGAGAACCTCTCGGTCCCTTTGAGATCGTCGTCTTCAACCGGCTTTGGTCGAAATCAGCACGGGTCACGGATATCATTTGAAGTATTCTTCATTAATATCTATAGTCTCTGTGATCGTATTGGATCTTCTTTCTATATCGAATCCTCGTCTTCAGTTTGGCTGTTGGTCCATTGTCTGATCGGCTGATGCCCTCAGACTCGTTCTCCGGTGTTTGTGGTCTCAGGTTGTCCCGACAACACAGGCCCCGTCCTTTGTTTGCTGAAGGTTGCCAAGGCAACTCTGGTCTCAGAACATCTGAGCTGGGAGCGCTTGTTTTTTTTCTCTCAGGATCGTCTTCCGAGCGTCTGTTTTTCTTCTCCTCCTGCCACAGTGCCTTAAAAACCTGCTGGACCCGCCTCACACAAATGTCATCCCTATGACGCTCACAACTGGCTCATCCAATCACGGTTCTGTGGCTAGTTTGATAACTGGGGAAGTTTGTTTCAGACACTCCTCTTCCCCGTATTAGAGGAGATAAATTTTATCCTGGTTAAAACAGTACACGTCTCAATTCCACCATAGACACATATATATTGTTTGGTAATTTTCAAAGACAAACACATCGCTTCTTTTATTATTGTTTGTACCTTCTATTATACCTGAAAAAGACTATCAGATTAATTACAATCATGTGGTTATTGTAATTTCTAATTCAAAACACAATCTACCAAGGCTAAACAATTCTTGTATCGTTTGATCATCCTCATTACCTGTTCGTATAATCAGCGAGAATGTTATGTTTATTTATATGTACTTTACATTTTAGACTCTAAATATTTAGCCTTGCCATAGATATTGACTTGTTTGCCTATATGCATAGATAATTTAAAACACTTTTCAGTAATTTAAGGAGTGGTCTCCTGTATGATTTTCATCCTGCTCCGTCTCAGTATATCTGTTTGAAAAGAGATAAGATCACCCTTCCTTTGAACTGTGGTGCTGTGTAGTCATAAAATACCTTCTAACACTTACACAAACACGTTTTTCTGCTGGTCTCAGCTTATTTGAAGGCTAGACACATTTGTCCTTCCCTGACTTAATAACTAATTAACTTCCACAAATAACGTGCGACTTTGTTACAGCTTTTACCAAGGCTGACTCTTACAGTTTTGGCCTTCGTGCTTTTGTGTTCCTTGTTTTTCTCCGCACATTTCAAGGTAACTTTGGCCATCTGTCACCATTTTGACTGAGGTCAGTTGACAGCATCTTTGTTGACTCAAATGTATGGTTAACCTAACATGTGATTTGGCATGTCTGTGAGTCTCTGTCTTTAAGAGAAATGAACCTAGTCCTTTTGGTCCATCCTATTTCTTTGCTATTACAAATATGTACATATTTTCTATTGTTTAATTTAGATTATTTACGACACTTTATTCACCATATTGCAGTACAAATGGAACGTGATGCAACGTTTACAGTGCATGCTTTTTTCACAATTAAGAACAATACAACAGTAAATAAATAATTATAAGTAAAGTGCAAGACAGGACAGAACAGTGAGAACAACAATAAGACTGTAAAAAGTGCAGTGGTTGGGGACATGGATACAGTGCAGCACAAAGTTGAAGTCCCTAGCAGCTCGCCATAGAGGGGGGGGGGGGGGGGCAGGGGGACACCTGACTCGTTTACCAGGCGAGCTGCTGACGGGAAGAAACTCAGTCTATGGCAGGACTTTAGTGTCTTGGGCAGCCGTAGCTGCCTGCCATGGGGGAGTGTTAGGAAGGAGAGGAGAACCCAATATGCAGACCGGGAAGAGAGGAGGCAGAGACGGCAGAGTAACGTGGAATTTATATATGCTTTACTTGGACGACGAAACAATACAAAACGGAACATACAATGGCTCAGCCGAGCTGGCTCTAATACAAAACAACACTGAAGGACACGGGAAAACAAAGAGGAACGAAAACGGAATACATGAACTAAACGGAATACAAGAACTACTTACAACACTCAATAACATGAAGCAAGGCACAGGAGAGGAACGACGGGCAAGGGAACACGGAGGTAAGTGAGGGTAACAAGGAGGGTACTGGAGACAATGACGCCACGAGGAAGTGATGACAAACCCACACTTGAATACCAACACTAATTACAACGGTCAACACCTGGCAGGGCCAGGCCAAAACACAGAATCAATAACACCAAACTAGACACAAAAGGCAACATCACACACAACAACCAGACAGGGAGACGACATCAAACAAAGACAGGGATGGCCCAAGATAATAAATAACTAGAGATTAAGTCTATAATCTTGAACCAAACCAAGATGGCCGCCTGCACCATCAGGCTACTCTGGCCACTAGAGGGAGGTAGGGGACCAGGTAGGAGACCACTGTCAGGAGGGAGGAAATGTCCAATGTCATTCTCATAACCGGCCCGGGCCTGGGAACATTACAGGGGAGTATGTTAAAGAGGTTGTGCCCCGGGTGAGCGGGGTCTGCCATGATCTTCCTCGCCCTCCTCAAGGCCCTGGTGGAGTGTAGGGACTTGAGGGAGGGAAGGGGGCAGCCGATCACCCTCTCTGCCGAGCATATCACCCGCAGCAGCTTGGCCTTGTCCTTGACTGTGGCTGCAGGGAACCAGGTGATGATGGAGAGGGTGAGGATGGACGGGATGATGGCGGTGTAAAACTTTACCATCATGGTCCTCGGCAGCCTGAACTTCCTCAGCTGACGTAGAAAGAACATCCTCTTCCGGGCCTTTTGTTGCAGCTGCACCAGCTCTGCATCCTCTCGATCTCCCTCCTGTAGGCACTCATCCCCCCTGGATATGAGACCCACCAGGGTGGTATCGTCCGCAAACTTCAGGAGTTTGACCGGGTGTAACAGTACACAAAAACCACGGTTCGGTACGTCGGTTTTGAAGTCACGGTTCGGTATGGGTTTTTGGTACAGTGGGGGAAAGTTTGGCTTTCCATGTTCCACTCAGAGGTGATGTAGTGTGCAGTAACTAATTGTACTTGTAGGGCTGTCAACGAATATTCTATATTGAAATTAATAATCGACTTGTAAAAAAAAGATATATAATAATAATTATATTCGATTGTGAAAAAAACAGCCCCCGGTGGGTGGTCATTAGTGGTTAACATACCGTTGTATTCGTTCGGTACACTACACATCCGTTCGGTACGGTACGGTACACACTGAAATGGTTCGGTACAGATACGTGTACCTTTACACCCCTACCGAGGGGTGCTCATTCCTGTCGCGTCTTTCCTCTTCATTCTGCAGCAGCAACTCACCGATTCCAACCCTATTACGTCTCTGTAAAATTCCAGCAGCATTCTGGTGCATTTTGTGCAGAAGGTGGCGCTTGAGGTAGTCCATTTTCCATTTGTCCCATTTTTTCCCTTCAGAAAAGTCACCTGAAACGTTTGCCTTGCAACATGTTTTGCAAAAATATCTCACAGTTGCACATGTCCGTCTATTTGCACAGACTGTGCCAGCCATTCAGTCTTAAAAAGAGAGCACTTTCCTCCTTATTTTGGCTGGGTTGTGTCTTTTTAGGAGGCTGACTCGTCATTATTTTATTAAGTGAATTATCATGCGACTCACGAGTACGTGCATCCAAGCTAACTGCTGTTTTTTAAGAAACGTCTTTTATTTTTGTACACAAACGTTTCTGTGCGCGACATATTTCAGATGTGCGCGGGAGCGGTTGGCCATGTGCGCGCACGGGCGCACGTTAGAGGGAACATTGCATACAGGACAGGTAAACAAATAACAAAACAATATCTAGCTCTCTATGGCCACACACAAAGGCAATTTCACCAAAACAAACGAAAATTTCACAAAGTAAATAAAATACTAACAGGCCTAGCCTCATGCCAAAGAGAGAATGACTGATCATAGCAGCCATGTTTAAATAGGGTGTTGTGATCCATGATTGGGTCGTAGGTATCCTAAAACCCATCCACCAATCGGTGATGTGCTGTATAGTAGTCCACCAATGGAGGGGCAGGAATATCAGGGACCAATCGGTGGAAGATGGGTTTTGGCTGGAGGGAGGAAACAAAATGGAGACACACACTGGGGAAGCAAATACATTGGGATATAACAAACATGGTGTGGAACAGTGGACACCAGAAGGAAGGCATAAACAGAGGAAGACTAAGGAACGTGGTGTGGAACAGTGGACGGAAAGCCCTGAAGCAGACCTGGGCCCTCATTTATCAATGGTGCATACACACAGATATGTGCGTAACCCGTGCCTATGATCATTTCTAAGCAAAGTGTGTGACTTATCAATTTTAACGTGTGCTTGACTTTGTGCGTATATCTACGCACAGCTCAGAGCATGCGTACCTGGCGCCCAGCGGTAGAATATGAAGACTACAACGCGGAAATAAGCTTCCGTGCATTAGTTTCAACACTGGCGTGTTCTGTATGACCCTTAATTCATTATAGTTCATTGTAAAATAGCGACAGTAGTGTAATTATAACGGGCTCACGCGCGAACAAGAGGTTAGCCTGCTTGTTTGGCACGGGGGGCGCAGACGCAGAACACCCACCTCCAAACGCGATTAAATATAGTTTAAAATAAAAAGCGAAATACTATTATTTTGTGTGTCATGTTTCCAAATAAGATTGGTCACAACTAAATGCTTTCTACTTAAATTTGTTGATTAGAATAGATGACCTCCGTTGAAACTTCATTGAGACTAACACAGTCTATTTGTGAGCTCCCGCACAGATGTGATAATAATAATAGCTTCATTTTATATAGCGCCTTTCAAGAGACCCAAGGTTGCTTTACATAGGGGGGACAAATAACAAAGTAACAAACATAGTGGACAGACACAACATATATGTAGTGGCCGCTTGTCGCTCCCCAGTGAATCGACAAGCGTCCACGGTGCACCCGCTATTACTTATCCTACTCAGTCCCAAAGTTGTGATGTTGAATGAATTGAATGTCCAAAGTTGCTCCTCTTACGGTTTACAGGGTTTATTGTTGTCCAAAGGTAAATGATAGTGGATGAAGGGTTAAAACAGAACAGTTGTCAATTGCTCAGATCCTCACCACCATCATCATCATCATCGTCTAGTTCATTCTGAGGAACTGTCTGAGGAACAATCCACTCCTTGGAGGGAACGTGAGGCGCTCCCGCTTTGTCGTCATCTTCTTCTTCATCATCATCATCGACGTCATCATCCTCTTCATCACCATTGTCATCTGGTTCATTCGGAGGAAGTCTCTGGGTAGGACCCATCAGGTCGCCCTCCACCATCCATTCCTTGGAGGGAACATGAGGCGCGCTCGCTTTGTCGTCCTCATCATCGACGTCATCCTCTTTGTCTTTATTCTGAGGAACCCTCTGGGAAGGATCCAGCAGGTGGTTCTTCATCATCCACTCGCTGGAGGGGACATAAATGGGGTTCGACTCGTCCTCCTCAATCAGGCCATGTTTCATCAACCACTCCCTGGAGGGAACATGAAAGGGAATCGAATAGTCATCCTCTTCCTCATTATTGTCCTCTTCCTTATTATCCTCACCTTCATCATCGACGTGGCTCTTTATCATCCACTCCCTGGAGGGGACATAAATGGGGATCGACTCGTCATCGTCGTCCCCATCTTCATCGTCGTCCTCGCCTTTGGACTCCGACCCCAACTTTGGCTTAAAGGGGAGTTTAAGTATTTTGTACCTGCACTCCTTGGAGGTGAAATCATCACAGTGATTAATACACACATTTTCAGCGTTATTAATATGATTTCATCTGCCAATTCCTTGCTGCGCCTCTCAGTCAAGATTTGATTATACCGTTGATTTTGTTCCTCTAAACTTGACAATGTTCTTATTTTTGCAGCTATGGCTTCGATGTTAGTTTGCAGCTCAAGCTCCTCTTGTAAGGCCCTTATAGCTGCTTGCTGCTTCTCGAGCTCTTGCCTTTTCTTTAAATAGGCAAAACGTGTCATCAGGCCTGCCTTTTCAGCTTTAGCCTTTCTAATCATAGAGGCTGTTTTACTACCTCCATGACTGGTTGGCCTCATCTTGGCTTCAGACATGTTATTTATGTAGGGCTATATGGAACTGGGAATTTATTTGCCACACATCCGCGATGTCCAAGCAAACAATTTAATTTCCATAGGTTCAGACGGCATTAATTGCGATGGTTCAACGTAATACGGCATCCAATCCGTTCCATTTAATACGGCTTCCATTCCATTCCATAATCCACAATTAATTAGTCTGACGTAAGGATCCTCCTCCTGGCGTTCGCACGGAACCGCAACAATGTGACAATGTCCCGACAAACTTTTCCATTTGCAATTACAGCATAGCGTCCAAACAATTCTATCTTCACGGAAGGCGTTTACAGCTCTTCACGCTATCCATTTCAATCTCAGGTAATCCAATAACAGAGGTTTCAAATCTTCTTACCTCTCTTTCATTCGTGAGGAAAGTTGTCCTATACTTTACTCACGTCCTTTTTTCGTGAGGAGTTTTCCAGCCTTGTACTCACTCAGCACACGTCCTTCTTCCATTAGGTAGTTTTCTACTATGTAGTGGCCGCTTGTCGCTCCCCAGTGAATCGACAAGCGTCCACGGTGCACCCGCTATTACTTATCCTACTCAGTCCCAAAGTTGTGATGTTGAATGAATTGAATGTCCAAAGTTGCTCCTCTTACGGTTTACAGAATTAATTGTTGTCCAAAGGTAAATGATAGTGGATGAAGGGTTAAAACAGAACAGTTGTCAATTGCTCAGATCCAACAGTGAAACAGTGAAACAGCAGTGAAACAGCAGTGAAACAGGTAGAAAATTGTATCCTAATCACAGGTGCACAAAGATTGCAGTGATCACCTTGGCTATTTATAGGAGTGGGCTGTAATGGGTGGTGAGCCCTCTAGTGTCCAAACATAAATAAGACAGTCTAAAACAGTGCATTGATCTAATATATAATATAATATATAGATAATAATAATAATACTAATAATAATAATAATAATCTATAACAAGAACACTCATTGGCCTTTACAATATATGATGATGGAATTCAAGTTCGCATTTTTATTGATCACATAGGCAGGCTATACATGGCGTAGGCTACATGGCAGTGAGATTCATTGTTCTTGTACTCTCGTATTATTGTTATAGTATATGTTATTGTCAAGAAGGAAGTACATTATTTTCAATCGTGGCTTTAATTCGTAGCCGAGAAACAGTCTCCTATCATCTTCATTAATCCCGACCCATCTCAGCCACAGCATAACTGAGACCGGCTATGGAAACAGATCATAAATAGACTACTGTAAATAAAATAGCCTAGGCTAGGCTATAGCAGGGGTTCCCAACCTTTATTCCCCAGAGCCCCACGATTCCTTGGAAACATATGAATATGATATGATATAAAGGTATACTGGTCCGTCCGTGAGGATAGCGAGGAGTCGGATAGCCATTAAATGACATTTGAGAATATAGGCTATTAATGCAAAGCGACGGCCTATAGCCTATACATATTATTTAATGTTTTCATAAGCGTAAAGATACAACAGCTAGATTAAAGATCAAGTTAGTTTACTGTGCAGGGTTCGCAGGGCTGTGCCATGTGTTATTATATATGCGCAAGTTACTGTTGCATAATGTAGGCTATGGCTGCTATTATATGTAATTCATATAGGCTACCTAATACCGACAACAAAATAGATGCCTCTACAAATCATATTATACCCGGTAGCCAATCGAACTAAACTAATAAAGGCATTCATATTCCAGCATGGTTATAATGACACACCAACGCCAAACAGTGGTTAACGAACGGTCTTTATTTAAGCATTACATCACGCGCAGGAGTGGTTTGTGAACAATAAACCATGCCTAGGGGTGGTCGTTAGGCCCGAGGCGCAGCCGAGGGTCGTTAGACCCCCCTAGGCATGGTTTATTGTTCACAAATCACGACTGCAAGTGGTGTAAAGCTTTTATACAACTGCCACATTCATCCAACCTTATTGCTATACAATAAACACACATTAATCGAAGATTTATTGAAAAAACCATCCGCCAGAAAAAGTAGTTCCCACAACTACAAAAAAGACAATTTGCCTCCATGTGGAAGCAGCTCGGAAGTGCATCCAACCAACTAACACATCCAACTGTGTATTATTGGAATGATTGAGAGAAGTTGCCTCATGTGGAAGCAGCTCGGAAGTGCATCCAACCAACTAACACATCCAACTGTGTATTATTGGAATGATTGAGAGAAGTTGCCTCATGTGGAAGCAGCTCGGAAGTGCATCCAACCAACTAACACATCCAACTGTGTATTATTGGAATGATTGATTGAACATTTTATTACCAGATGCAGAATGGGTACAATACAGTACGGCTCAATACACACAATTGTTAAGGGGATGCAGACCTACTTTCTATAGAACTTCATTCTTAGATGCTTCTATAGAAAGTAGGTAAAACAAATAAAAAAGTTTTCTTTGCCCTATAGGAAAAAAAAGTTTTCTTCGCCCTATTTTTTTATTAATTTTTTTAGCCTAAACTTAACCAGTTGGAAACCAGGCGTACAGTAATAAAATTAGCAATCAACCAATCAATCAATTCAATAGACCATGCTCACTTAAAACAGCGCAGCACTCAGCTGCTCCTCTCTCAGTCTGACTTTCCCCCGCTGTTGCAGACAGGAGTGTGTGTGTGTGTGTGTGTGTGTGTGTGTGTGTGTGTGTGTGTGTGTGTGTGTGTGTGTGTGTGTGTGTGTGTTTGTGTGTGTGTGTGTGTGTGTGTGTGTGAATGTGAATGTGTACGTGTGTGTGTGTGTGTGTGTGGGGGGGGGTGTGGGGGTGTGTGTGGGTGGGTGGAGACTAGAGCCAGCGCTGCAGTCAGAGGGAAGGAAAAAGAAATCGAAAAAACAAATTGCAAATTAATCAATCAATCAATTTTTCTTTTGTTACACAATGATTCATGACCCATAGATTACACAATCCAATATTGTGTAAGAGACTAAGACATTCGCCGTGACAGAATCGCTTGATATTTAGTCGTTTAGTAGTTATCAACATATCCATTTGTTAAAGATTATTGTCCGCCATCTTGTGATCCGGCGAAGTGATGTGATGTGATTCGGTTGTGGGCGGGTCCTGGGCCAGCAGCGTGGAATTGTGAAGAATAAACACGTGTAAAATGACTGTTTCAGCCAATCAGAATCGAGAAATTTGCATGCCGTTGTATAATAGTATTTTGAGCTGTCCAGGCAGAATTGCAGCAATGGTCTTAGGGAGTCGTTGATATCTGACATCACTGTGTACAAGGTCGCCAGCCTTTTATTTATCCCATAACACGGGTTGTGTCTTTTTGGTTCGACAGCGCCTCAGTGAACAATCTCGCTCGTGGAGTTTCTCATAGTTCGCTCGGGTCAGTCCATTATTTCACATCCCATGGGGGGGGTTTCATTACCATATATGGATAATCATGCACGAGCATTGACGGTAAGAACAAATGGTATTTATCAACACGGAGGAGCGTAGGACCCGTGTACGCACGGTTGATAAATCCCAATATTTCTGTGCGTACACACATTCTAAATTCTGTGCTTAAGTACGAAAATAGAACACTTTCTAATAATTGTTGATAAATGAGGACCCTGGGGTCCAGAAGTTCACCCTGAAGCAGATCTAGTGTCAGACCTTAGTGCTGTGACACTTCAGCCTGCAGTCTGAAAGTAGCCTTTGGTGCTGCCCTACATGCAGTAGGTATAAAGTAAGTAAGTATGGTATCTAAACAGGAAGTATGGTATCTAAACAGGAAATATAGTATCTAAGCAGGAAGAAAGGATCAGATACTGCATTACATCACAATAGCTAAACCTTTCAGAAAACAAGTGACACATAAGATGCCCGCATGGTGTTTTAGTCAAATGAGGTGACAGATTGTGTTGTTTTTTTTCAGATACACTAGAAGCCAATGGCAGTGGTAAACTGGAGAAAACAACTACCAAATGTTTTTCAGTAAAATGGGAAAAGATTAAGAAAAAAGAAGGGAACCATGATTTTTTTATCGAGGCAAGATTGACTTGGAACCCACATGTCAAGAAGACTGGTGTGGTCCGTTAAATGTTATACATGAAGACAAATAAGAAATTGATCACCTGTGAGGTGCACTTGAAAAGGCAATGTATATTAATATTCACTGATATTAATAGCAACTAAATGTAAACAGCAGGTCATACGGGGTCCTCAAATAACCCCAGAAACAGCTTAAATCTTAACAAATGAAATAATTATATATTTTTAACAATATATATATAATATATATACATATATTCTTAAATATTGGTTTCCAATTAACCTCTTCTATTTCACCTGAGAATAGGATAACTTAAATAAACAAAACATATCACATATTTAACTTAAATCAAGTGCTTCATGTAGATCAGCCCAAAACAAAACCTGGGAACTGACCAACGCTCAGAGTCACAGAAGGACCAGCTTCTCTGCCTCCCTATCCTAACCTTGACCAAACTGAACCCGGATCAGCGCCTATGGGTGCAGTCAGTTTCTAAACCTGTAGGAGATGGGCAGCAGCTGGTGGGTCTTCTTCATGGTCTGCACATTGGCGTGCATCTGCTCATCCATGGTCTTGTAGCACCTCCTGGCGTAATCCAGCTGTTTCTCCTTGGAAGCTTCAAACTCCCCAACCTCAGGGACCTTCTCTGGGGCCACCAGGAGCATCTCCGCGATGGGAGAGGTGGAGGCCATGGTGTTGCGGTCCACCCCGTGGATGTAGAAGGCCTGGGACATGCTCCTCACACACTGGTAGGTGGCCAGGATCTTCTTGTAACGCAACAACACCCCTTCTGGGTCTTTCACTTGTCGTTGTAAAGCTTGTGACCAAGTCATCCAGTAACCAGTTGTTTCTCAGATCCAGCTCCACTGCCGGCGATTTGCAAAAATTCTAATTTGTAGGAGAGAAACTCCAGATGCGCAAGGTGCAAAAGTTGTGAGAGCATTTTGTCATCATTGAAATCTGCAGGAAATCAAAACAAACAGGACATCGGAGCCGGGCCTCAAAATTTGTCTCAAAATCTAGCTCCCACGCAGAGACCTGCGCCTCCTCTGAGTCCTTGCCGCTCTTCACTCCTACCGCTTCATCTGCCGAACCTGCTCCTTGGGCCCCTCCCCCTCTACTTCCTGTTTGATCAGAGTGGTCTCCTTGGGCCCCTCCCTCTCTACTGCCTGTTTAATCAGAGTGGTCTCCTTGGGCCCCTCCCCCTCTACTTTCTGTTTGATCAGAGTGGTCTCCTTGGGCCCCTCCCTCTCTACTTCCTGTTTAATCAGAGTGGTCTCCTTGGGCCCCTCCCCCTCTACTTCCTGTGTGATCAGAGTGGTCTCCAGGTGACCCCGGACCTGGGCGATGAGGCGGTAATATTCACCGCTGTGCTGCTTCCTTATTCCCATGCAGTCCAAACAGCTCTGCTCCTGGTCCAGCTGTGACGATTTCATGCAGTCCACCAAACAGAGAGACAGTTCTCTCAAACCAAGGTGTGAGAGGCTATGAGGAGTGGTCATATTCAGACCCATCTTTGTTTGCCTGAACGACGAGACTCCAGAAATTACACGTGGTGTAGTCAGAGAGGAGGAGGAGCTCATGACACAACTTTGTGGCGAAAGAATATCATGGTTGATCATTCCGTTCATGTCAAATCTGCCATATGTTGAGGACCACTGGCCCAGGCTTTCTGGATTAATTGAATGTCTTTATTTTACTTCATCTAAGCTGTGTCTCTGGTGCCCTAACATTGACAGCATCAGTAGGCTGTAGGCCTATAATGCATTATACTGTATGTATAAAGAAGTGGTCTATTGGGTTCATGTAGAGTTTCCTGCGGTCTGCAGTCACATTAATAAGGCAAATGTTTTATTAAAAATAAAACAGGGCTGTTTGGAACCAACAAACAAATTTAAAACAACAGACAGTTGGCAAATGCCACAGAATTAACCTAGTGCATACATAATGAGGGTCGTTGTGGAACACAGAGAATGGATTCTCCCCTGCGTTGTAAAGACACCAATACCGGGTTAGAGGTGGATGAAGAAATTCATTCAGTGGAAATTGATTCTCATTAATTCTACCTCAGGTCTGCTCAGGTCAGTGTGAAGAGGGCTTTATTGTGACCGTTGAATGAAGCTTGTATGACTGTTGAATGAAGCTTGAAGTCCTATTGATATATATTTAATTATTCCTTTGTTTTCCAATGTTCTGGTTCTGCTTCTCAGTTCAGTTATGATAATCAGTTCAGTTATGGTAATCAGTTCAGTTATAATAATCAGTTTAGTTATGGTAATCAGTGCAGTTTAATAAGTTCAGTTATGTTATATAGCGTACTTGCATCGCGTCCCGCTCTTAAGCCATACCGAGATATACCTCATCTCATGTACCTATTGTACTCCATCAACGAATAAACCCAAAATACACCCCTCACCTGCCAGGCCCTGCCCCTTAGTGGCGTGCTACATAGGACTGGGCATGGCCACCACTCACTCTTCCTCTATTTTCGTTTCCATCATAGCGGATGCAAGACGCACTATGCAACTAGTTGATTTGAAAAGTTTAGATAATATTGGGTACTTACGGAGATTTGCTTACCCCTGGCATCTTCTGGGTATGTTCCAACGACACGTCGGGTCTATTCTGATGTTCCCTCGTCTTGTGGCAGCAGATCGAGGAACAGCGTGCAAGGTTAGCTATCGAGCCGGCTTGCACACAGGTGAGCCCTGTGTCATCAGGCATTGATGCTAGTGTTAGTAATGCTGGGTTGTTTTGTTACACAACCATGTTGTGTGTCGGCGCCAGGGGCGGGATGGTTTGGTGAACGTTCCACTGAAGTGGACGTGTTCCAAGCGATCCTGGAGCGTGCTGCTAAACACTAATGCTAACGCTAAA
Source organism: Notolepis coatsorum (assembly GCF_963971535.1). Classification (NCBI taxonomy): domain Eukaryota; kingdom Metazoa; phylum Chordata; class Actinopteri; order Aulopiformes; family Paralepididae; genus Notolepis; species Notolepis coatsorum. The sequence goes on along the minus strand of NC_140175.1, from coordinate 58,344,610 downwards.
TGCTAATGCTAATGCTAAATGCTAACACTACTGCTGAAATGCTGGGCACTGTTTTAATGTTCCCCGCCGTGGGATGTTGCCGCTTTTCCCTCCTCTTAAACCGGTTCATTGATGAAGGTCAGTCGGTAGCTAATGTGGGGGGTTTTGCTGAGTCCTATTTTTCCCTTTACGGGTAAATGGGTTGACAACAGGGTGCAGGGCGGGTGTGCCGCGGCTAGGTAGCCTAGCCAGGTAGCATCGATCCTGTGCCTCGGCGGGGCTGGACGGTGCCCCACCCGGGAGCCGATGCTTGAGAGCGAGTCGGCCAAGCGGGTGGCAGTAGAGCTATACTGCTGCAGGATGGAATTTAGCGGCGGCCAGTGTTGTGGCTCAGCTGACTGTTTTCTGTCCACATTAGCGTCGAACGCTATGCTATAGTGGGGCTACTGTTTTTGTTCTGTCTCTCTGCTACGGGAATGTCTGTCCATGCTACAAATCTTCCCTCCTCTCAACCATTCATGCTGACGGTCAATCGGTGTCTACTGGGGGAGTAGTGCGGGGGGGGCTTTGTTTACCTTCATGGGTAAATGGGCTGAGGTCTAGGGCTGGTGTGCTGTTGTGAATATTATGAATGAATGCAGGACTGGTTCTCTCTGGTCCGCCTCCCCTTAACGTTGTGTACATGGGCTTGCCCATTCTACAGTATGTTCGTGGTGTTAGTTAATTTATTCATTAACCCCTTCATGGTGCACACCACAGTGGAGGTTGCTGTTTACACCCACCACTGGTGCTCCGTGTTAGCATCAGTCCTTTGCTTTTGACATGTTGAAACAGTGCCCCGCCCGGCCGACGCCATGAGGTGGGTCGGCCCGGCGAGTGGCTGGTGGGCTGCTAAAGCCTGTACCGCCACGGTATGGAATTGACAGCGATTAGAACTGTGTTCGAATTGCTGTTTTTTCTATCAACAAATGGTGTCTGGTGGCGGGGCCTTGAGGGCCAGCCGACGTCGACACATCGCGCGAGGTTGTTGACGTTATTAGCTTTGACCCAGCCGCAAGCTATAACCGCTTAGGGCTCCCCTCTCCGCAGAGGATTTTGGTCTTCCGCTGGAGCGCGGGCGGTATTTGTCCTAGGCCCCACACCGCCTCACACCGCGCAGCCAGAAGAAGAGAGAGCACGGCCTCGTCAGCGGCGATGACGAGGCCCTCGACAGGCGGCCATGTTTTCCCCCGCCAGAGGTATCCTGGGCATTGAATCGACAGGTGTCCACCAAGGGATCGGCCATGTTGGATGGGCTCGGCTTGGAATATACAAGCCGTCGCCGTCCTGCTGCAAGCAGCCCGCTCTCCGATCACTCCCTCCCCCAACACCAGCGGAAAAAGGGGGCTCTGATTGTTTCCTTTGGCTGCGGGCTGCGTGTCTTCGTTAAAGCGCGGGCGGCCCCACTTTTCGCTTCTCATGGGGACAGGGGCTGACACCCAGTTGATGGCTGAGCCTGGGTCTGTCCGTGAGAATGTTGTCAAGCGGCTCCCACACCATAAGCTGTGTTGGTTGAGCCTGGTGTTACGTCTGTCAACTATAGGTGTTGTCAGCAGGGGGGCTCAAAACCTTTTGAGGCACACAGTGCGGGCTTCCCCAGCCTCGCCTTCGCCAGGCCTGGTATCATGTTGGTGCCTCCCACTCCCGCGAGATCGGCAGTGGTCTGAAAAGAATAGGTGCGCGTGATTTAGGTGGTAGTAATATCACTGCAGGGCTACGGTGTGTAGGAACCCATGGGGTCCTCACGCCTTGCATGTCCGGCTGTAGAACAACTCCTCAGCATGTTCTGGAGGGGTGTTCAGTGTGGGGGCTTTTGTCACCTAGATTGATGTCTGCTTCCCCCGTATCAAACCGGCCCTTTCTGTCGGGGTCCCCCCTTGGGTGCGATTGCCTCGTGGTTAGTGTCAGGTTCCGACCCGACTCCACGGAGCGCTCTGCTCGCACTGGTCCAGGGTTGGCTACGCACAGCGGGTGGGACCGGACCGCCTATCTACAGTTCCTTGCGGATCTGCGCCACGTGGCGCCAGGTGCGTTGGGAGTGTCATCACATATGGCTACGGCAGTACCATATGTCGAGTTGGATGGAGAGAACGCTGAGGCGGGGACTTGTATTTACACAACCCCACCAGTTTTCGGGTATGGTACAGACCCTATTGTCAGGGTCACCTGCAGTGACAGCTCTGGTCGACGAGATCTGATCTCTGTGGACGAAGCAAGCCATCATCGTGGCGTTTTCCTCCCGGTGTTCTCTGGTGCCTGAGAAATCGGGAGGGTGGGGGGGTGTCAGACCCATGTTGGACCATGGGAAGGTTCGGTATTTTTTGGATCGTCTCCTACCTGTTGAACACTGTCAGGTGGGGGTCTGGTTCTCCTCCGTAGACCTGTAGGATGCGTGTTCGCATTCCCGATCTTCCGTCCTAGGGCTTACCTACGCTGCCTTACAGGGTTAGCGTATGGGTACCAGGGGCTGCCGTTCGGCTTTTCTATGGCTCCCCGCATCTTCACCAAGTGCGTGGAGGCCGCACTGGGACCTCTGCGTCGTCAGGGGTTATGAAGTGTATTCTGCCCTGCCGACGTTCTGGTCCTTGGCGGTCAAGGTGGATCATCAGGTCTCATGCCAGGCAGGGTTCCTACCAGCCTGGGGATGCTGTAGACTGGAAGTGGAGTACTCCTCTTCCCAGTCAACGGGTGGAGTGCTATGGGCATCCCTCTCAGAGCGTGTTGCGACACGCTCGATACGACATCAGTGTCGTATATCGACAGACAGGGAGGAGTACGCTCCCCCCGTCTGCACCGGGCGGCGGGCAGCTGGCTGGCTATGGGCGTCCTCCATCTGCGCGGCCTGAGGGCTCCCCACATCCCCGGCAGGGTGAATATGGGTACAGGTGTAATGTTGCGGGGCGGTCCTCATCCTGACGGGTGGGGATTACGTCTGGACATAGCCAGGCAGGTCTGGGGCCGATGCTGTGCCGCTTGGGATTCTTTCCCCATACATCTGTTAGGTCAGTTGTTGGGGCGGGTATGTTGAGGAGCGCAGGTCCTTGATCCTGATTGCACCGGACCGGGGCGCAGCTGTGTGGTTCCCGGTCCTGATCCAGCTACTGGTAGCTCCGCCATGGCCTATTCCTTGGTCGGCGAAGGCCCTCACTCAAGCACACGGGTCGCTGTTCGGCACCCGGTGTTGTGCCAACGTCTGATGGTTTGGCTGGTGAGAGGGTAAGTCTGGAGAGGATGGACCCTTCTGTGGTTGATACCATCCGGAATGCGCATGCTCCCTCCACTGTTGCGCTTACGCGGGCAGATGGCGTATGTTCCAAGAGTGGTGTAAGGCGGGGGGCAGGGACCGGTGTCCTGCCCCCTTGATATTGTCCTTGTTTACCTCCAGTCTCTCCTTGATAGACTGTCGGCTTCGACGGTGAGGGTATATGCAGCAGCTATATCCTCTTATCATGAGGGATTTGAGGGTGATGTTTTGTTCAGCCACCCTCTTGTGAAGCGTTTCCTGTTTGGCGCCCAATGCGCTAAGCCGGTAAAACGCTCTTTGGCTCCGAGTTGGGATCTTCAATTGGTCCTCGGTCGGTTGTCCTTGGCCCCGTTTGAGCCTCTTGAGCAAGCGCCGTTGGAACAGCTGTCGTTCAAGACCGCGTTCTTGCTGGCCGTCACCTCCGCTAAACGCGTGGGTGAGCTTTGTGCTCTCTCTGTACGACCAGAGTGCCTGTCTTTCGTTCCGATTGCGGTGCCACTCTGCGGCCTAATCCTGCCTTCGTGCCTATAAATATCCGGAGTTCCTTCCGCTCCAGGGATATTGTGGTTCAGGCGTTTCATCCACCTCCTCACGCTAGTGAGTTGGAGGCGGGCCTTCACCTATCATGTCCGGTCCGGGCTTTGGGGATTTACCTCAGCCGTACTCAGGACCTCGGGGCTACCGATCAGTTTGTCTGTTACGGTGGTTTTCGTGCTGGTAAGGCACTATCGAAACAGCGCCTGTCCCATTGGTTGTGCGAGGGCATTGCCCTTTGCTACACGTTGGCCGGGCTGGCTCCCCCTGGGGGCGTCAGGGCGCACTCCACTCTACCTCATGGACATGACCGGGGGTTCTGTCTCCCAGGCGGTTCTGAGGTCTGTGGCCTCTCCTGCTTCCCGTCCTTTGGTGGGGTAGCAGGGGTGTGTGGGTATGGGCCACAGTATGTTGTGTCACACGTGGTTCTGCCTGTGCTGTGTGTTCAAGGGGTTCTAGTTCCCTCTTGTTCGCACTTGGGTGGAGTTGACTGCGCCCCCTCTTCATTAGGAAGGATGGGGTGACGGGACTCCCCTTCCCCCTTGATGTGGGCTTAAGGGTCCTCAGGGGGTGCATCTGTCGGGCCTCGCGTCCGCTCTACCCCATATCTCGGTATGGCTTAAGAGCGGGACGCGATGCAAGTACGCTATATAACGACAGGTTATGTATATAACCTAGTGTAGAAGGGTGGATTATCCCTGCTTGTGGGAGTAGTAGTACACAGACACTGGGTAGTAGGATACTATAGTATTGGACCTATATGTACCCCCGTCTTTGGCCCGGAACATCGTTCTGGAGGGCTTGCAGCTGGAGTGGATGGGGCCCAGGATTTACTAACCTGGGGACTGGTACTCTGGTCTCCCTCGCCTTCCAAGGCGGTCAGCAGTAGCTCCCCACACACCCTCACTTCCCCCAGTACCTCCGACAGCCCTCCCACACCCAGTGACTGTCAGTTCAATAGTATTATTGGGCTTCCCTTTAAGCAGTACCCTTCCTTGACCACCTGTATAGACCCTTCAAATGCTATTCTGTGAATGGGGTGTAAGGGTTAAATAATTATGCAGTCACAATATTTACCCAGGGGTTAGAATAGCAAATGGAAGAAACAGACACACAGACAATGCTCCAAATAATGTCTACTTTACTGAAGCCTGGGCAGGTTATCAATTACAATTAACACTTTCCATTTATTCATACATGGCACCGGGTGCTCTCACTGTTAATGTAGGGGAAGCTCTTCCCACCATAGGCACCGCATGCTCAATACATTAAAACACCCCGCTTGTACTAGGGGGACCCAGGCATAACGCACCCAGGCAGAACGCACAATTGGAGGGGGGCTCCCCACCCTCCAGAACATTTACAACAAGCGTTGCAAGGGCAAGGCTAAGAGAATCATTAAAGACTCCAGTCACCCGAACAACTGCCTCTTTGAACTGCCGCGGTCAGGCAAGCGATACCGGAGTCTCAAGGCGAGCACAGAAAGACTCAGAAGAAGCTTCTATCCCCAGGCCATCAGGCTGCTAAACGAACAATGAACACTACACAACAACAACCACCAAACGCACATAGCACACACATCCACACGCACACACTCACTTTAAACAAACACACTGTAGCACCCACTCCACACACTTTATAGCACACACCCACTTTAAACAAACACAGTGTAGCACCCACTCCCCACACTTTATATTTATTGATGAAGGATTGCACTACAACTCGTACACCTTACTGTAAATTGTACCTAAATTGTACCTCATCCCATTTCTGCTTTGCACTATATAGTACTGTACATTAGTACACTGCATAGTATTGTATATTATATGGTAACTCAGAACATTGTACATATGTCTATACCGAACACTGTGACCTCATTTTATTCTTCTAAATTACATGCTATACTATGTTATTTGATACTATCTTGTCTAGCACAGTCTCTGGAGCGTAACAGTAAGAAGCATTTTGTATGAAAGTATTCTGTACTTCTGTATGACAACTATTAAAGAAACTTGAAACATAAAGTAGAGAAACATTGGGAATTCAAATAACCAAATAATCAGAATAACAAAAATAAAACCAAGAAAATGTGGGCCCACGTTACCAAAATAAAACCTAACCTAAGCTGGCTTAAATTGTTTGGGGTACCCCTTAGACACTGGTTGTTAGCGTTCACTTGAATGGACGTTGCTGTTGATACACGAGGTACCGGTAGTACTTAGCCAAGATGGCGGACCCACTCTTGTCACCACTCGTCCAGGTGACAAGATGGCGTTGGCGATCCCGCGAGCACAGCCAGCAGGCTGGGCGAACAGCATAGGCAGTGGTTAGCTGGAGGAGCGTGCTGGATGGCGTCCTCTGCTGGTGGGAAGAGGCGTCCTCTGTACCGTCTGGGAGACGTCCACTGCTGGCTGTTGCTTGCTTGCTGCTGTCGCGCGAGCTAATACTGTTGCTACCCTAAACACAGCTAAGCTTCGGGTCTGGATGCACCCTCCTGCTATATCGGTTGTACTACTAACGCAACGTGGCTGGCTATACCACCGGTCTTCAGCACCGCGCGCCCGGTAGTCTACTGAAGTCAGACGGAGCCGCTAGCAGCATGCTAATACACCGCACACTGTAACTACTATAACTCGCTAACGATAGACGTTAGTCCCGTTAACTCTAGACGTTAGTCCTTCGGTTCTGTATCTCTTACTCACACACTATCGCTGGTACTTCTAGGATAACCCGTCACTAGCAAGTACTTCTCATCACCCGTTGCTCATTCCAACGGGGCTCTCTTCTTATCACCCGTCGCTCGTTCCGACGGGGCTCTCTTCTTATCACCCGTTGCTCGTTCCGACGGGGCTCTCCAACAACGGGGCTCGTTTGAGCACCCGCCCACTGTAACTGCGACTGATCACGGTCAAGTCCACTGCCGAAGAGAGCTTCCTGGTACTCTCGCTCCCAAGTAACTCCCTCTTCCTCGTTGCTTTCCTCTCTCCTCCGCTCCACCTGCCACCACTGCCACTCCGCCCCCTGCTGGCAACCTCCACTGGTCCCACTCAAGGACCGCTCCAGAAAGGGAAAAAGGGCTTCAATGTTATTGTTAGTAATCCATACTGAAGCCGGAGAAGAGTAGCACCTCACCTCGTCGTTAGACTGGGCGAGCTATCCAAAGGAACACTGTTAATCACACGTTATACACACACAGGGAAAGTAACAGTTAGTTAGCACTTCTGAATACTTAGTAGAATATTCAGGCTGCTACACTAGTTATATGAGTACTGGCTAAGCGTCCCGCTCTTAGCGTGCCCTGAGTTCCCTTGGGGAAACTTTTCTTTGGACACGAGTGGTGGCCATGCCCAGTCCTATGTAGCACGCCACTAAGGGGCGGGGCCTGGCAGGTGAGGGGTGTATTTTGGGTTTATTCGTTGATGGAGTACAATAGGTACATGAGATGAGGTATATCTCGGTATGGCTTAAGAGCGGGGCGCTTAGCCAGTACTCATATAACTAGGTTATATACATAACCTGTCGATAATCATTTCAGTTAATAAAGCGCAGCAACTGTTAACGACCATCCATCTGTGTGGAGGATGCCATCATCTATATGGTTCCCAAGGACTATTCACATCTGGAGAAGCCGGGCAGCTCAGTGAGAGTAACATTCTTCATAATTTTTCCAGTGCCTCAACACTATTCGGCCTCCACTACTAGCTGAGAAGCTGTCAGGAATGAGGGTGGAGGACGATCTGGTGGCCTGGATCTTCGATTACCTCACTGACAGACCACAGTGTGTCAAACTGCAGGGGTGCCATTCGGATGTGCTGATCTGCAACACTGACACCCCCCAGGGAACTGTATTGTCTCTCTTTTTGTTCACCCTCTACACCTCAGACTTCTGCTTTAGCTCCGGGAAGTGCCATCTCCAAAAGTTCTCTGATGACTCCTCCATCGTTGGATACATCACCAACGACAACGAGGAGGAGTACAGAGCCGTGGTGGAGAGCTTCACAGAGTGGACCAACACCTACAGCTCAACATCAATAAGACAAAGGAGATGGTGGTGGACCATCGGTGGAGGAAGAGGAAGCTCCCATCACCATCTGGGGGGTGGAGGTGGAGATGGTGGAGAATTACAGATTCCTGGGTGTTCTCATGAACAATAAACTGGACTGAGGCCCTCTACAGGAAGGGACAGAGCAGACGTTCAGGTCTTTCAATGTCTGTAGCAAACTGCTGCAGATGTTCTATCAGTCTGTAGTGGCTAGTGTCTCTCGGAACACTGCCCGCCCCACTGATTCCAGCTGGGGCCCTTCCGCCTGAAGTCGCCGCATCTCCGCCCAGTCGTACCCGCGGTTCCTTTTCTGGGTCACCATCCGTCCTGTGATGACTGTCGAGACCCCCCGCGGTTCGGTCCGTTCCTCCGGGCCTGGCGCTTCGGGAGCGGGGGAAGGGGCGGGACCCTCCGTGGGGGGCAGGACCATCTCCTCCTCGGACCAGTTTATCGCCGCCATCGTCAGGTCGAGAAACGTCCGTCCCCCGTCGAGGACGGCTTGGGTCCTTTCCAGGGCCAGCGCATGTTGGTCTAGGAGGCCTGCTTGTCGGTTTACTATGTCCGCCAGGGCCTTCACCTGAGCGGTCAATTCCTCCCTGGTGACTGCCCCCTCTTCCTTCACTTCGGTGGCGGCGTCTTGGCCGTCTCGTTGCTCCCGCCAAGCCGCCTGAGAGTAACACTTCTCTTGGAGTGCCTGCTCCAACTCCTTCACTGTTTCGGCCTGCTGCTCCAGGAGTGCCGCCTGAGTCCGGCACTTCTCCTGCAGCTCCTCCAGATCCCTGGCTTGGGTCTGTTCCAGTTTCTACACTGTTTCGGCCTGCTGCTCCAAGAGTGCCGCCTGAGTCCGGCACTTCTCCTGCAGCTTCTCCAGATCCCTGGCTTGGGTCTGGTCCAGTCTCTTCACTGTTTCTTCCAGCCGGTCGCACCGCAGCTGCTCCTCTTCCCCGTGGCTCTGCTGGTCACTCAGCCGACGCCACAGCTCTTCAAAATCCCTGGTCTTGTCCACCAGCTCTACTTCCAGCTGGTCGCACAGCCACTGCTGCTGCTCAAACTTCACCTGCCACTCCTGCGCCAGTTCCAGGCATGCGCTCGACCGCTCTTGGCCAGCGAACAGCTGTCGGATCGACTTCTGCGCGGCGCGAGTCCCTTCTTTGGATGTCATGGTGTGACGTACTTGGGTACGTGGGTTGGGCATTATCATTATTCCTGTATTTATGACACCATCTGAACATCAGGTTAGTATATTTATTTTGTTGTCTGTTATGTGTGGTGTTGTGTCATCTCCTAATTTCTGTTTCTATTCACAGATGCCACTCATCTCCCTGATTGGATTGGTTGCATCTGATTGGTGCACCTTGGAACATGCAGGGGAGATGGGTGGTTAATAGAGTGGAGATGACACAACATCGGGGCGCCTCACTCTGTCAGTTCTGATCAGAGTTTCGTGAGGTTGCCATTGATTGACCACTGTGTGTGGACTTACCTTGTGCTTATGTTTGCCACGGTGTGTGGACTCCAGTAGCAGGATATATATAATATTGTTGTGGGCCTTAGAGCCATTCGCCTTCCTGCTTGGAAGTGAGTATATATATATATATATATATATATATATATATATATATATATATATATATATATCTATTTGTGTTGCTCTGGTGCTAAATAGAACACTGTATATTATATTATATCATATTGTATTATATATATATATAATTAGTATTCCCTTATACTGTAGTGCTCTATGGCTGGGTGGTTCCCAGTGTTACTTTATATTTTGCTTAGTGTTGTTTGGGTCGTATTTATATATTGCCTGTTTGTTCTCCCATTACCTTTTCCCCTTTGTGTTTGTGCTGTGGGTTTCAATCCCCACGATAATAAATATCATTTACTATTTGGAAACAGTGGGTTTAAATCCCCGCTATAATAAATATCATTTACTATTTGGAACAACGTCTTGTGTTATTTTCTTTACCTGCCTGGGACCGGTGCTTTAAAAGCACTACTGGACGGGCTGGTTTTCACATACAGCCCGTTCCAGCTTATTCTATATTGTCTTGTGACATTGCTATGTGACACATGGTCTCTCTACTGGTCTGTCAAGGAAGTGGAGTAGGATGTTGATCCTGTTCGTGACGCCAAATGTAGAAGGGTGGATTATCCCTGCTTGTGGGAGTAGTAGTACACAGACACTGGGTAGTAGGATACTATAGTATTGGACCTATATGTACCCCCGTCTTTGGCCCGGAATGTCGTTCTGGATGGCTTGCAGCTGGAGTGGATGGGGCCCAGGATTTACTAACCTGGGGACTGGTACTCTGGTCTCCCTCGCCTTCCAAGGCGGTCAGCAGTAGCTCCCCACACACCCTCACTTCCCCCAGTACCTCCGACAGCCCTCCCACACCCAGTGACTGTCAGTTCAATAGTATTATTGGGCTTCCCTTTAAGCAGTACCCTTCCTTGACCACCTGTATAGACCCTTCAAATGCTATTCTGTGAATGGGGTGTAAGGGTTAAATAATTATGCAGTCACAATATTTACCCAGGGGTTAGAATAGCAAATGGAAGAAACAGACACACAGACAATGCTCCCAATAAGGTCTACTTTACTGAAGCCTGGGCAGGTTATCAATTACAATTAACACTTTCCATTTATTCATACATGGCACCGGGTGCTCTCACTGTTAATGTAGGGGAAGCTCTTCCCACCATAGGCACTGCATGCTCAATACATTAGAACACCCCGCTTGTACTAGGGGAACCCAGGCATAAAGTAGAGAAACATTGGGAATTCAAATAACCAAATAATCAGAATAACAAAAATTAAAAACCAAGTAAATGTGGGCCCACGTTACAAAAATAAAACCTAACCTAAGCCGGCTTAAATTGTTTGGGGTACCCCTTAGACACTGGTTGTTAGCGTTCACTTGAATGGACATTGCTGTTGATACACGAGGTACCGGTAGTACTTAGCCAAGATGGCGGACCCACTCTTGTCACCACTCGTCCAGGTGACAAGATGGCGTCGGCGATCCCGCGAGCACAGCCAGCAGGCTGGGCGAACAGCATAGGCAGTGGTTAGCTGGAGGAGCGTGCTGGATGGCGTCCTCTGCTGGTGGGAAGAGGCGTCCTCTGTACCGTCTGGGAGACGTCCACTGCTGGCTGTTGCTTGCTTGCTGCTGTCGCGCGAGCTGATACTGTTGCTACCCTAAACACAGCTAAGCTTCGGGTCTGGATGCACCCTCCTGCTATATCGGTTGTACTACTAACGCAACGTGGCTGGCTATACCACCGGTCTTCAGCGCCGCGCACCCGGTAGTCTACTGAAGTCAGATGGAGCCGCTAGCAGCATGCTAATACACCGCACACTGTAACTACTATAACCCGCTAACGATAGACGTTAGTCCCGTTAACTCTAGACGTTAGTCATTCGGTTCTGTATCTCTTACTCACACACTATCGCTGGTACTTCTAGGATAACCCGTCACTAGCAAGTACTTCTCATCACCCGTTGTTCGTTCCAACGGGGCTCTCTTCTTATCACCCGTCGCTCGTTCCAACGGGGCTCTCTTCTTATCACCCGTCGCTCGTTCCGACGGGGTTCTCCAACAACGGGGCTCGTTTGAGCACCCGCCCACTGTAACTGCGACTGATCACGGTCAAGTCCACTGCCGAAGAGAGCTTCCTGGTACTCTCGCTCCCAGGTAACTCCCTCCTTCTCGTTGCTTTCCTCTCTCCTCCGCTCCACCTGCCACCACTGCCACTCCGCCCCCTGCTGGCAACCTCCACTGGTCCCACTCAAGGACCGCTCCAGAAAGGGAAAAGGGGCTTCAATGTTATTGTTAGTAATCCATACTGAAGCCGGAGAAGAGTAGCACCTCACCTCGTCGTTAGACTGGGCGAGCTATCCAAAGGAACACTGTTAATCACACGTTATACACACACAGGGAAAGTAACAGTTAGTTAACACTTCTGAATACTTAGTAGAATATTCAGGCTGCTACACTAGTTATATGAGTACTGGCGAAGCGTCCCGCTCTTAGCGTGCCCTGAGTTCCCTTGGGGAAACTTTTCTTTGGACACGAGTGGTGGCCATGCCCAGTCCTATGTAGCACGCCACTAAGGGGCGGGGCCTGGCAGGTGAGGGGTGTATTTTGGGTTTATTCGTTGATGGAGTACAATAGGTACATGAGATGTGGTATATCTCGGTATGGCTTAAGAGCGGGGCGCTTAGCCAGTACTCATATAACTAGGTTATATACATAACCTGTCGATAATCATTTCAGTTAATAAAGCGCAGCAACTGTTAACGACCATCCATCTGTGTGGAGGATGCCATCATCTATATGGTTCCCAAGGACTATTCACATCTGGAGAAGCCGGGCAGCTCAGTGAGAGTAACATTCTTCATAATTTTTCCAGTGCCTTCAACACTATTCGGCCTCCACTACTAGCTGAGAAGCTGTCAGGAATGAGGGTGGAGGACGATCTGGTGGCCTGGATCTTCGATTACCTCACTGACAGACCACAGTGTGTCAAACTGCAGGGGTGCCATTCGGATGTGCTGATCTGCAACACTGACACCCCCCAGGGAACTGTATTGTCTCTCTTTTTGTTCACCCTCTACACCTCAGACTTCTGCTTTAGCTCCGGGAAGTGCCATCTCCAAAAGTTCTCTGATGACTCCTCCATCGTTGGATACATCACCAACGACAACGAGGAGGAGTACAGAGCCGTGGTGGAGAGCTTCACAGAGTGGACCAACACCTACAGCTCAACATCAATAAGACAAAGGAGATGGTGGTGGACCATCGGTGGAGGAAGAGGAAGCTCCCATCACCATCCGGGGGGTGGAGGTGGAGATGGTGGAGAACTACAGATTCCTGGGTGTTCTCATGAACAATAAACTGGACTGAGGCCCTCTACAGGAAGGGACAGAGCAGACGTTCAGGTCTTTCAATGTCTGTAGCAAACTGCTGCAGATGTTCTACCAGTCTGTGGTGGCTAGTGTCCTCTTTTTTGCTGTGGTATGCTGGGGGAGCAACACCAACACAGACTATATAAATAAACTGAAAGCGAGCTCTGTGGTGGGAGCTGACCTGGACAGTCTGGAGGTGGTGGCAGAGGGGAGGACAAGGAGGAAGCTGTACGCTATAATTTTTTTTTTTTTTTTTTTTTATCTTTTCCCCCCCTCCTTTTTTCCGATTTTTCTCCCATCCCACTGTTAGTCGTTATGCCAATTCCCAACCCTCTTCCTGGTTGTTGCGCACTCCCCCCTACTGTTGGTCCGGGAGGCCGGATACTGTCACATGCTTTCCTCCGACGCATGTGCAGCCAGCCGGCAGCCAGCCTGGCAGCGCAGATTCTCACCGAAAAAACAGATTGTTTTTTCATCCGTACATTTCCATTTTATACCGTTTTGAATATGAGTATAGTTTGAGTGATTCTGAGTAATTCCAGGAAAAGACAAGAAAAAGGCATTGTAGTGTAATCCAGTTATCAGGTTGTAATTTTTCGGCTGATTATCTAATCATCCTGAAATCAACGCTAGATTATCATTATTATATCTCCTCGTGCATACCTGAAATGGCCCTCGTAGCGGGGCTCTCGCCCCCCCCCCCCCCCCCCGCCCCCACCGCAGCCAACGGTAAACAGCCACACACGGTCCACACAGATAGCTTTGATCGCCAGAGAAAGAAATATCAGATCAACACTGTTACATCCCAATGTATATATTCCCCAGTGTGTGTCTCCATGTGTGTGTGTTCTCCATTTTGTTTCCTCCCTCCAGCCATTGTTCCCTTCCCCATTGGTCCCTGCCAGGCCAATCCTTCCATTATTGCAACACAGCAGTGATTGGTGGTTGGCTTTCCAGACTCTAACACTCAATCCACACCCCCCAATCATGGATCACCCCACACCTGTTAAAACATGGCTTTCTCCCTTCAGTCTTTCTCTCTCTCTGGCATGAGGCTAGGCCTAGTGTTATTTTGTGGCATTGTACTTTGATAATATCCCTTTTTGTTTATAGGCCTTTGTAATAGTGAAAGTGCCTTTGTGATTGTATGGCCGCAGAGAGAGCATTGTTACCTATAGATTGTTTTGTTATGTTTCCATTTTGTTGTATGTATCATTAATGTGTTTTTCTCCTCCTTTCTCAGGAAGCACAGATGGGGTGAGCTGCCATTTCCTTTGGATATTGTTTTCTCCTGTTTTGGTTAGGTAAGAGTAGTTTAGGTAATGTAATTTCTTTTACCATAGATTAGATTGGGTTTATTTGGAGTATAGTGGTGTTTGTTTGTTGTTTTGGCCTGGGCTCACCCCTGAGCTACATGTGCTTCCTTTGCATTTACCAATAAATATCATTGTTGTTTACAAACGTGGTCCATCTTTTCTGTCAACCAACTGTTATGTTACAGCCCTTTACCCTTAGACTCACAGGGGTCGTAACATAAATGGGGGCTCGTCCGGGATCTACATGTGCTTCCTTTGCATCTATTCAATAAATATCATTGTTGTTTACAAACGTGGTCCATCTTTTCTGTCAACCAACTGTTATGTTACAGCCCTTTACCCTTAGACTCACAGGGGTCGTAACATAAATGGGGGCTCGTCCGGGATTTTGTAACCCGTGTTCAATTGTTGGTTGATGGATTTGGTGAACTGTGTTTGTTTACACTTGTATAGTTATTAATTAATTTGTGTAAAAATGGCATTTTGTGTAAGAAAAATAATGGCAGTTAGTACTTTTGATCTGGGGAAATTCTTGAGCAATCCTACTTGGGAAGCGCTAGATAGCTGCCGCAAGGCAGACTTAGTGGAGATTGCCACACATTTTAAACTCTCGGTTCAACAGAAGCATCTTAAGCAGGATATCAGGTGTCTTGTGGTAGATAAGCTGTTGGAGCAGGGGACGCTTGTTTTACCTGTGGTCTCTGATGAACATGCAAGTCCTCCTGGTGAACCTACGGAAGCACCGCCTTCTGAGGAGCAAGCCAATGGTGCTGAAAAGGCAGGTGTGAACGTCACATTGCCACATTTTCACTTGACCTCTCCTGTGTCAACTGGGTCTCGAGAAGGGGCCCAGGTCAAGGTTAGAATAGCCCGTCTCCAGATGGAGGCTCAGGAGAAGGCACAAGCACGTGAGGCGGAGTATCGGCTTCGTAGAATGGAGCTTGAGGCAGAAAATAAAAGGGCTGTTAACATTCGTAGGTTGGAGCTTGAGCATGAAGTGGAAAAAGAGCTCAGACTGCGGAGGTTGGAGCTGGAAGTCCTAAGGAGTGGATCCAACTCTGCTACACCGACTCCTCCACAAGGCCCGGGTATGTCCTCCTCCACAGCTTATTCATCACACACTTTTGATATAAGTAAACACATTGCTTTGGTGCCTCCGTTCCGAGAGACAGAAGTTGATACTTATTTTAATGTGTTTGAGCGTATTGCTGCTTCATTGCGCTGGCCAAGAGAGGTCTGGCCTTTGTTGCTTCAATGCAAATTGACTGGTAAAGCCCAAGAGGTTTGTTCAACACTTTCCCTAGAAGATAGTCTATTGTATGATACTGTGAAGGCTGCCATCCTTCGTGCATATGAGCTTGTGCCCGAAGCTTATAGGCAGAGGTTTCGCAGTCACAAGAGAGCTGTCAACCAGACCTTTGTAGAGTTTGCTAGAGAGAAGGGAACTCTCTTTGATAAATGGTGTGCAGCAAGCAAGGCCTCAGATCTTAACTCTCTCAGAGAACTCATTCTATTAGAAGAGTTTAAGAATCGTTTGCCAGAGCGTATTGTAATTTACCTGAGTGAGCAGAAAGTGTCCACTCTGCAGCAAGCTGCTGTATTAGCTGATGAGTTTGCGCTAACCCATAAAACTGTGTTTGTAGATAGGCGTGACTCGTTTCCCCCCCATGATTTCTCTCAGAGACCTTCTGTCCCCAACCATTCAGAATTCACACACCCCCGACCAAGAATGTCACCTCCACGCTCAAAAGAGGAGCGGACATGTTACTACTGTCATAAATCTGGTCATGTTATTTCTGACTGTTTAACATTGAAACGTAAGCAGCAACCGTCCTCTCAGAACTTTAGACAACCCAAAGGGGTTGGTCTGATTAAAATGGCACCTGATTCCGATCAACAGATGCACAATGATCAGGATGTTCTCGATCCTTGTTTCAGGCCATTTACTTCCAAGGGTTTAGTTTCCTTGACAGGGGATCCAAAAGATCAGTGTACAGTTCAGATCTTACGAGATACTGGAGCCTCACAATCCTTTATCCTCTCTGATGTACTACCTCTGTCTGAGAAATCTTCCTGTGGTTCTAGTGTCCTAGTTCAAGGTATTGAGATGGGTTTCGTGCCAGCCCCGTTACACTGTATTCATGTACAATCTGATTTGGTCACTGGTTTCTTTAAAATAGGGGTGAGACCTTCCTTGCCAGTTAAAGGCATTTCCTTTATCATGGGAAATGATTTAGCTGGAGGACAGGTGAACGCTGTGCTGGAAGTGTTGGATCACCCAGACACAGATTCTCTGCCTGATGACTTGTCACAGAACTTCCCTGAAGTTTTTTCTGCAAGTGTTGTCACTCGGGCTCAATTGAAAAAGAGAGGTGATGAAATTAATTTGTCTGACTCTGTTTTTGCTTCAGCTTTTGTCAGGGAGGAGTTGCTGGCTCCAACTTCTGATTCCGCTGACAAACCACCGACTCATAGTAAGGTACCCCCACAGACAACTGTAACTAGTTCCGACGCTTTGAAGTTACCCGTTACTCGTGAAATGCTAATTACTGCCCAGAAGGCTGACCCTTCTCTTGCAAAATGTTTCTCTTCTCTTGAAACAGAACAGAGGAGAGAGTTGCATTCTTATTTTGTGGATGAAGGAGTTTTGATGCGTACATGGAGGTCCCATGGTACTAGACTGGCAGAGCATGCACAATCGGAGATAGGGCTACCAGATCAGGTACCAGACTGGAGCACTGTTTATCAGATTGTTGTCCCTGCAGTTTATCATCAGCATGTACTGTTCTTGGCCCATGACCACCCTTGGTCTGGACACTTGGGAGTCACTAAAACATACAACAGAATACTTCAACATTTCTTTTGGCCCGGTTTGAAGTCCGATGTAGCACAGTACTGTCGTACCTGTAGTACTTGTCAGATCACCGGAAAGCCAAACCAGGTAATTCCACCTGCTCCCCTCTGTCCTATACCAGCGGTCGGTGAACCATTTGAACATGTCATAGTTGACTGTGTTGGTCCGTTGCCAAGGACCAAAGCCGGCAATCAGTTTTTGTTGACAATAATGTGTACCGCCACCCGTTTCCCTGAGGCTATCCCTCTTCGCAGAATTACAGCGCCTGTAATAATTAAGGCTTTGACGAAGTTCTTCTCCACGTTTGGACTGCCTAAGGTAGTACAAACGGACCAAGGCACCAACTTCCTGTCTAGGTTATTTGAGCAAGTGTTACAGTCCCTGGGTATCCGACATATAGTGTCCAGTGCCTACCACCCTGAAACTCAGGGGGCTCTAGAACGTTGGCATCAGACCTTAAAGTCCATGCTGAGTAAATATTGCTTAGACACAGAGAAAGATTGGGATGAGGGTGTCCCCCTTGTTCTATTTGCTGCACGAGAGACCATACAGGAGTCTCTTGGTTTCAGTCCTGCTGAGCTCGTTTTTGGGCACACTGTTAGAGGGCCTCTGAAAGTTCTTAAAGAACGGTTCATGTCAAAGGGTGCCAGCACACCCACTAATGTTCTAGATTTTGTTAGCCAGTTTCGAGAGCGACTGCATCAGGCGTGCTCTCTCGCAAAAGAAGCGCTCTCTTCTTCCCAGAGAACTATGAAACGGCACTATGACGAGAAAGCTGTTTCTCGATCTTTCCAGCCAGGTGATAAGGTTCTAGTCCTGTTACCTATCCTTGGTTCTGCTCTTTCCGCTCGTTTTTCCGGACCGTATGCAATAGACAAGAAGATAAGTGATACAGACTATGTGGTTCGCACCCCTGATCGTAAACGTCACTCTCGTGTTTGCCACATCAATATGCTTAAACCATATTTTTCCAGAGATAGTGTGCAGGTGAAGACCTCAGACCAGACAGCCGGACTGGCCGTCTCTGCTGTTGCCTCAACTCCAATAGTTCCGGACTCTCCTGACGTTAGTGGTGAGGACGTAGATGGCTTGGAGTTGCGCAATGCAGCCCATCAGGGTGCTAGATTGTCCAACACTGAGATGTTATTGAACCTGCCCACTCACTTAGCACACTTACCTGAGGAGCAGCGAGAGGACATCACAAATTTGATTCAGGCCTACATGGCTCTGTTTGGTGATGTTCCCTCCTGTACTTCTGTATTGGCCCATGATATTAAAGTTAACAATGCTGTGCCTATCAAGCAACATGCATACCGTGTTAACATCACCAAGAGGGCCATGATGCAACAGGAGGTTGACTATTTGTTAAAACATGGTTTAGCCAAGCCAAGTTGCAGTCCCTGGAGTTCACCTTGCTTGTTAGCTCCCAAATCGGATGGAACTCCTAGATTTTGTACTGATTTCCGAAAGGTAAATGCTGTCACCGTGCCTGATTCCTTCCCACTGCCCCGCATGGAAGATTGTATTGACAACCTTGGATCTGCCACCTATGTTAGCAAACTAGATTTGTTAAAGGGTTACTGGCAGGTCCCTTTGACCCTCCGTGCCTCGGAAATCTCGGCGTTTGTTACTCCTGAAATTTTTTTGCAATATACTGTAATGCCTTTTGGAATGCGTAATGCCCCGGCCACTTTCCAGCGACTGGTGACCCTAGTCCTGGCTGGTGTTCCAAATTGTAATGCCTATCTCGATGACCTGGTTGTCTATTCGACCAACTGGCGTGACCACATGACAACCTTGCAAACTGTCTTTGACCGCTTAGCTGGAGCCTCCCTGACCCTTAACCTTGCCAAGTGTGAGTTCGGCAAGGCTACGGTTAACTATCTTGGTAAGCAGGTAGGACAAGGCCAAGTGCGTCCGGTGGATGCAAAAATATCTGCAATCACAACTTTTCCAGTGCCTACTACTAGGCGGGAATTGCGTAGATTCCTTGGGATGGCTGGGTATTACCGTGGTTTTTGCCGGAACTTTTCTTCTGTCGTCACTTCTCTCACTAGCCTGTGTAGCCCGTCCAAACCATTCATTTGGACAGCTGATTGTCAAAATGCATTTGATAGTGTTAAAGCTCTCTTATGCAGTTCCCCTGTTCTCTCTGCTCCAGATTTCTCCCTGCCGTTCCAGCTGGAGGTGGATGCCAGCGGGGTGGGAGCTGGAGGGGTGTTATTACAGGAAGATCACGATGGTGTCAGTCACCCGGTTTGTTATTTCTCCCGGAAATTTAACAAACATCAACTAAACTATTCCACTATTGAAAAGGAGACTTTGGCTATGTTGTATGCGTTGCAACATTTTGAGGTGTATGTCGGTTCGAGCGTATTACCAGTGGTAGTATACACCGACCACAACCCATTGGTTTTTCTGTCGCGGATGTACAACCACAATCAGCGCCTCATGCGTTGGGCGCTCATAGTGCAAAATTATAACCTCAGCATAAAGCATAAGAAGGGGTCTGATAATGTGTTGGCGGATGCTCTGTCTCGTAGTTGAAATCTCTGTTGCTGTCGACTCGTTCTACTGTGTATTGCTGTCGACTCGTTCTACTGTATATTGCTGTCGACTTGATCTATTTTTTCTGTCTACTCGGTCTATGTTGCTGTGGACTCGTTTTATGTTGCTGCTAGTTTTTTCATAGCTCTTTGTTTTGGAGTGCATGTTATCTCGGGGATGTTATCTCGTTGTTAAAAAAGAAAAAAAAAACATGTTTAGTTGGTAGTTTATGTAGGCATGTTTTTTGTCTTATGTATGGGGGTGTTACATCCCAATGTATATATTCCCCAGTGTGTGTCTCCATGTGTGTGTGTTCTCCATTTTGTTTCCTCCCTCCAGCCATTGTTCCCTTCCCCATTGGTCCCTGCCAGGCCAATCCTTCCATTATTGCAACACAGCAGTGATTGGTGGTTGGCTTTCCAGACTCTAACACTCAATCCACACCCCCCAATCATGGATCACCCCACACCTGTTAAAACATGGCTTTCTCCCTTCAGTCTTTCTCTCTCTCTGGCATGAGGCTAGGCCTAGTGTTATTTTGTGGCATTGTACTTTGATAATATCCCTTTTTGTTTATAGGCCTTTGTAATAGTGAAAGTGCCTTTGTGATTGTATGGCCGCAGAGAGAGCATTGTTACCTATAGATTGTTTTGTTATGTTTCCATTTTGTTGTATGTATCATTAATGTGTTTTTCTCCTCCTTTCTCAGGAAGCACAGATGGGGTGAGCTGCCATTTCCTTTGGATATTGTTTTCTCCTGTTTTGGTTAGGTAAGAGTAGTTTAGGTAATGTAATTTCTTTTACCATAGATTAGATTGGGTTTATTTGGAGTATAGTGGTGTTTGTTTGTTGTTTTGGCCTGGGCTCACCCCTGAGCTACATGTGCTTCCTTTGCATTTACCAATAAATATCATTGTTGTTTACAAACGTGGTCCATCTTTTCTGTCAACCAACTGTTATGTTACAGCCCTTTACCCTTAGACTCACAGGGGTCGTAACAAACACCAAGATTTTATATATAGTGTTCTTACCTTGTTTCTGATGTAATGCAAAAAAAAGAATCCAATTATCTGATCGCCATTCCAGTTATCCACAACGATCCTGTCCCCGACATTACCGAGCGTTACACATGAACGGGCGGGCAGGGTTAGTGTTCCATGCCATCGTTGTAAAGGCCTGACTCGTCTGAGTATTTAAACCCCGCCCCCACGGCTCAGATCGGCTCAGAAAACACACCAGACCGTTTCCAATGGAGTGCAATAGCTCTGCAAGGCAGTAGAGGGCGGTGTTGACCGTCTGCCAGTTGACCGTTGACGAGTTAACTAGTTTTTGGCGATATTCGCATGGCGGGCAATAACGAGTTAACACGTTCTTGGCGCAGATTGTGTTAATAGACAATTTCTTTCCCTTCACCACTTTCTAGCTCTATTTTAGCTTTTTTTTAGCTCTACTTATTATGTCCGTCTTTGTTTTTAACACGTAAATTAATTGTATGTATTGTATTCATTGTTTTAAATGGCTGTTGATGCTGTGATGAATACCTGAATCTCCCCTCTGGGATAAATAAAGGTTTTTCAATCAATACATTTTCAATCCGATGGATTTCTGGCCTTTTTACTCACTATGAATAATAAACATTTGCAAACCTACAAGTAGCTCTACTGTGCCTATGAAGGTGGGAGGGAGGGAGGAGGGGTGGGAATAATAATATGTATGACAGTTCAGTAGCTTTACTATCCCATCTGATCCAGGCCAACTGTCTGTTATTCAGTGTCAATGCCAGTCAGACTCCCAATCACTGTTACTGTCAGTCTCCTCTTTGCTGTCAGCAGAAACAGATTTGTCTCATATCTCTCTCTCTCTCTGTTTCTAGCTTTGGAAGGGACTTGTTTAGGATATTCACAATGACCTGAACTGCTCAAAATCGCAGGGATAACGTGAATTATGGGGTGCATTTACCTTTCAAGAGTATATTCATAGTTGATGAAATACTGCCCCTGTGTGGTGAGCCTCCATACTACACTACTTACTCAACCTGCTGTTAGTGTTATTGACATAATTTATAATGGTAAATGGACTGAATCTGTTCTGTGTGTTTTTATCGTTTATCTCTTTTTGGGGGGGGAAACGCTTGCGAGCACAGGAATAAAATGCAAACTTCACACAGAAGGGCCAGGGAGATACTCCACCTGGGTACCTGGCAACCCGGCAATCTGGTCCCCAAGCGGCAATGGAATCCAGGACCTTCTTGCTGTGAGGCGACAGTGTTAACCACTACACCACCGTGCTGGCAATTCTCCATTGAATTTGGGGCGTCACCTGAATGTAAAATATGGGACTTCTCCGCATATACATACAATGAATGAGACACTGACTTAATGGGGCCATAAAATGTTAAAAATAGGTTTATATTGTAATCCTCCATTAAGTCAGTGCCTCATTCATTGTAAACATAATTTGAGTGTAGGAGCTCACATAAACATTTTATGGGTCCACAAAGTCAGGGCCCCATTCACTATCAAAGGACCATCACACATTCAGGTTCTCTTCTGCCTGACTCACAATGTGAACAAGGTCATTTGAATATAATTAGTATTCCTGTATAATCTTTGATCATCTAGTCCATATTTGAATAAATAAACAAATAGGCTATCTCTTAATGCTAGATACAGAAAGAGGGGGGAGAGAGATGTGGGGACACTCACACTATCTCTCTATTTAACCTCTATTTAACCCAGCTGCTTAATTAACAACAAGTTATTATGTACAATATGGGTCCATACATTTAAAATTTATACAATGCTGCCCTCATGTGGTGAGGTTACATACTACACAAGTCTGGTGATGATCATTACGTAAAGGCACCATCCAAACATATTTGCTTACCCTGCTACAAAGACACTTACCTATCTTGACAACAATTCAGTAGTTTTGTATGAAAACATCAGAAAAGCTGAGTGCATGTAAAAAGCATTGTTGAATAGCAGAATGAACCCCAATCATATCCACCACACAAGGATTTGGTGAGAGAAGACAATACTAAATAATTTTTTTGCAATGTAGATAAACACATTGAATTAATTATGAGTAGGTATTATTGTATTGTATTATGAATTCATAAGGCGTATATATTTTTATATTGTATTATGAATTTGATTAGGGTTTTTATTGTTGTTTTAATTGTCTGTATGACATGTAAATGTTGTGAGTGTATAAGGGTTTTTATTGTTGTTTTAATGGTCTGTATATCATGTAAATGTTATGAGTGTATAAGGGTTTTTATTGTTGTTTTAATTGTCTGTATGACATGTAAATGTTGTGAGTGTATACGTCTGTAACTGTATTTTATGTGTTATGGACCCCAGGAAGAATAGCCCCAGCACTGCTGTGGCTAATGGGGATCCAAATAAACTTAAACTTAAACACAGTGTTGTCCATAGTAGTGCTTTGTAGTGCTTTCCAAGTTGGATTCACAGGTTACAGATGCTGATGTAGCTTAAAAACAATGCAGAATCTTAAATTGACACAATCATTCAAGCCATTGTGGTAAGAGCATAGATGTGATGTGTCTCACGTAGTAAAAGCGGTCATTCATGGCCACCTGCCTCTAAGCGGCCTGTCCACTTTCTCAATACCTATATATCTGTTTAAAAATGCCTTTGACTGTTAGCTTTAAAAAAAAAAAAAATCTTGTGATATTATATATATTTTTTCTTGTGCTGTTGTTTTTATTTTTCTGTTTATATTATGTTTTTAACTATGTTCTATTTTTATCCTATTTGTATTCTGTATATATCTTTTTTTTTACTTATACTTAATTAATTTTTTAACCCTGTAGCACTTTGGGATCCCAGCGAACAAAAAGTGCAATACAAATTCAATTTATTATTATTATCGGGCGGCTGGGTAGCACAGCGGACTAAGCGTCTGTCTACCACTGCAGAGACACTGGTATCGAATCCGGCTGTCAGCAGTGCCTCCGGCTTGGCCGGTCGTCGTACTGACTCAATTGGCAGAGTCACGCGTGTGGTAATCTGGTCGTTGTAAACAGCGACTCCTACAGGTCGGTCAGGGCGCCTGCACAGCGAGGGAGGGAAATGGTGAAGGTAGTGTGACCTCCCACGCGTTACACTTCACCAATGAGAGTCCTCGCTGCCAGGTGAAAAGAGGCTGCTGGCTGTCTCCTATGTATCGGAGGAAGCATGTGATAGACTTCAGGGCTCCCTAGACCGACCAGTGGGGGGCATATGCGCGCAACGACCAGGAAGGGGAGGGGGGAATTGGCATATCGACGGGATGGGAGAAAAATACAGAAAATAGGAGGAGAAAAAGTGGATACATTTTTTATTTTTTATTATTATTATCTGAGAGAGCTAATCGTGTGCCTTTTTTAAACGTTCCGCAACAGGATTCCGCTCAGCGATACGTGTGCAGTGGTCTGCAGGTTGGACCCACTTATCCAAGACTACAGGGACATTAGATAAGATAGACAACAACATATTGTAGGTAATGACACCACGCACCTTTAGCTTCCCTGCCACTGTGGGGATGTGCGTATGTCTTTCTTTTTTTTTTCTTTTTTTTTAAACTTACATTTTTATTAACATTTATAGACAAACAACACTTACACAAAAATGAAACTAACAACACAATAAGAAAGAATGCAGTGCACATAAATGGTTACATGGTTAGTTATCTGGTTCCACTTCAGTTGTTTTTCCAGGTACTTAATACAAAGACTGATTGTGTACTGCCCTTAAACAGGTATACAAATATAATACCTACTCAAAAAAATTAAATACTGACCAAGGCATACATGTGTGATATGGGTCCAGAGACCCTCCTTGAACTTATTTCTTCCCTTATCCTTCGCCCTTTTTTTATTTTTTTTTATTAAATTTCTCTTTGTCTTTTGATTCACCCATATACAAACCACATCATCCCTGAATATTAATACAACACTGTTAAACAGACATAAATAATACAGTGCAAAAATCATAAAACAATTGTAATACCCAAAAAAAAATAATTGAAAATACTAACTAAAGCAAAAGTGTGTGACATGGGTTCAGAGACCCTCCTTGAACTTCTTTCCTCCTTTACCCTTCGCCCTCTTGTGTTGCATTTGGTTCTTCCTCTGTGATGTCGTTTTCGTTCCCTTTATAATCCTCCCACTTTACCCATCTTTCCCCAAATTTCTCTTTCTGTAGCCTCAGCATGTGCGTTATCCTCTCCATATCCTGTATCTCCTCTACAATTCCGACCCATTGTGCTATTGTCGGTGGGTCTTCCTTGTACCACAGTCTCGTTATTGCTTTTCTGGCCGATATCAACATTATCTTTATTAAATACTTGTCCCCCCCCTGTATTCCCTTGTGTGTCAGGTCCCCTAAGTAAAGCACCAGTCCCGTTTGTGGTAATCCGTATCCTAATATTCTGATCATTGCCTCCCCTATCTCCTCCCAATACCCCTTCAGCTTCTGACATCCCCAGAATATGTGCGTGTGATTTGCCCCCTCCTTCCCACACATCCTCCAGCATGCTCTTTGTGTTGGTGCATATTTTCCCTTCAACTCTGGGGTTATAAAGAATCTGATTATGTTTTTCCATCCAAACTCTTTCCATATCCTCGATCCTGTTGTTGAATGTTGCATCTCGCATATGTTACCCCATTCCTTCCCTGTTATTCCTATCTCTAGTTCTCTCTCCCATTTCTCCCTTATGTAGTCTGTCGTGTGTCCCTTGCTGGTCATTATAGCCCGGTACAGTGCTGATATTACCCTTCCTTTCCCTCCTTCGTATGCCCTTACTATCATCCTAATTATTCCATTCTGTTCTTCGTCCTTGTCCCCTCTTATTTCTTTATTATAGTAATCTCTTATCTGTAGATATCTGAAGTGGTCCCTGTTTTCTAGTCCAAATTTCTCCTTTAATTTTTGTAATGTTTGGATTTCCCCCTTCTCTATCATTTTGCATATCGCTGCCCCCCTATTCTTTGAATAGTTCCCTATCTCCCACCAGAGCTTGTATCTTGTATCCCTCCCCTTCTTTTTCAATGTCTTTCCATCTTGCCTCATATCTGTCGTTACACCAGCACGTCACTGCTCTCAGTTGTGCTGCATAATAATAATCTTGTAGGCTGGGTACTGCCATCCCTCCCTCTTCCTTTGGTAGTTGTAGTGTTTTATATCTGACCCGTGATCTTCTCCCCGCCCATATGAACCTCGATATCAGTCTGTCCCACTCCCTGAATTGATTCTGTGGTATTTGTATCGGTAGCGACTGGAACAGGTACAGTAATCTTGATAGTATGTTCATTTTAATGACCTCTATTCTTGAATTGAAGTCCAAGGTCATTACTGTCCATCTCTCTAAGTCTCTCTTGATGTTCTGATTTATCTGTGTATAGTTCGCCTCAAATAGTTTCCCCACCCCTCTCGTGATGTTCACCCCTAAGTATTTAATCTTGTCCATGTCCCATCTTATCCCGTACTGTTCCCTAATTTCCGTCGTTGGGGTATAGTTCCATGCTAAGATCTGTGTCTTTGTCACGTTTAGTTTGTATCCTGAGTAGTGGCCATATTCCTTCAGTAGATCCATCAGTGCCGGGAAGCTCTTGTCTGGTTGTCTCATGTATACTATCACGTCGTCCGCAAATAGGCCTAGTTTATATTCCGTTCCCTTTATCCTTACTCCCTTGATGTCCTCGTTCTGTCTGATCAGTTGTGCCAGTGGTTCTATGAAAACTGCGAAGAGCGTTGGTGATAGACAACATCCCTGTCTGGTAGCCCTCTCTAATCTGATTCTATCCGTCAGGCTGCCATTCACCTTAACCCTCGCTGTCGGTTCTTGATATAGCGCCTTGATCATCTTCATTGCCCTCCCGTTCAGTCCGAATCTCATCAATGTTTTATATAAAAATTTCCAACTCACACTGTCGAATGCTTTTTCTGCATCTAGGCTAATCAATACCGCACTACCTCCTTGTTTTGGTATCTCCTCCACTATGTGTAATGTCTTTCTCACGTTGTCCTGTGTCTGTCTCCCTTTAATAAATCCAGTTTGATCTTCATCTATAATGTCTGGCATAAACGTCTCGAATCTTTTTGATATTATTGATGTATACATCTTGTAATCCACGTTGAGTATGGACACAGGTCTGAAACTACTACATACTTCTCTATCCTTCCCTTCCTTCGGTATCGTGGTGATTATGGCTTCCTTCCACGAGGGGGGCATTTTGCCCTCTTCCATTGTGTGTCTGAATGCCGCCCCTAACATGGGTGCTAATTCTGTTCTAAATGTCTTGTAGAATTCCGATGGGAATCCGTCGCTCCCCGGAGATTTGTTGTTTTTAGCTCTACTAATTGCCTCTTCCATTTCTTGTTCCGTAATTATTTTATTTAATTCTTCATTCTGTTCTTTCCCTATCGATGGTAACTCTAGCTTCTCCAGATAAGCTTCTATTTCCTCTTCTCCCGCTGCCTTTGGCTGTGTGTATAGCTTCTCATTGTATTCTCTAAATGTCCTCTCTATTTCAGCTGGGTCCCTCAATACTTCATTAGTCATTGTATCCCTTATTGTGTGTATCGTGTTTAGCTTCTGTTGCGTCCTAATTCTCCTAGCCAACAGTCTGGTCGCTTTTGGTCCCCCTTCATAGTACGTTTGTTTCATGAACCTCGCTTTCTTTTCTATTTCCGTCAATAATTCCCTATTTATCCTGGCCTTTACTTCCTTGATTTCTCCGAGCGTTTCTTGTTCTTTTGATATCTGGTGTCTCCTCTCTAGATCCTTCAGCTTCCCTATCAGATTGTGATATGTCTCCGTTCTGGCCTTCTTCAGCATTGCTGTCTTCTCCATCAATTTCCCCCTTATCACCACCTTCAGTGTGTCCCATAGAATGTTCGGGTCTACCTCCCCGTTGTCATTTTCCTCCTTATACCTGGCTATCTCCTCCTTGATCTGACTCACCACCCCCTTGTTATTTAGTATTCCTACATTTAGCCTCCAGATCGTGTTCCTCCGTCTCCCTTCTAGATCTACTGTCAGATATATGGCACTGTGATCCGATATGTCCGCTACTCCTATTCTACTCTCCCGTACCCTATAACTGTCCCCCGTCGTCATCAAAAAATAGTCTATTCTCGCATATGTCACGTGTGGGTGTGAGTAATGTGTGTATTCCCTGTCCATGGCGTGCATCCCCCTCCAAACGTCCGTAATTCCAATTTCCGTCATTTGAATATTCATATATCTGCTGATTTGTGTCCGTCTCTTCTTAGTACTCTTGGTGTCTATCTCGTGATTCAGTACCACATTAAAATCTCCTGCGCATATCAATATCCCTTCTAGTTCCATCACTATCATATCAAAAATGTTCTCATATAGCTCCCTCTCACTCTCCGGTGGTGCATACACATTCACTAACGTTACCATTTGACCCTCCATTTTCCCCTTCACCAGAACAAATCTTCCCTCCTTGTCTCTTACTTCCTTGATCAATTCAAATTTGACTGTGTTTTTGATTAACGTAATTACTCCTCTCCTCAGGGTCCGTTTAAAGGAACTATAGTATGCATTTTCATATCCAAATCTTTTCAGTTTCTCATGATCCTGTGCTATCAAATGTGTCTCCTGCAAAAAAATCACTTCCATCTCACTTTTTTTACACTTCAACATCACTTTGCCCCTCTTTATCGTATTATTCATTCCATTAACGTTTAACGACATCATTTTTATCCCTTTAACCTTTGTCATCTTTCTTCTTCTTTCGTCTGTTAGTCCCCCCCATGTCACAGTTATTCCCCCCTCCGGTTGTAGCCTCCGCTCTCTTCACCGAATACATATAATGATTAACATAAATAAAAAACATAAACTTTACATAAAGTGCTCCCAAGGTGTTCGGGGGGTCCCTTTGTCCCCCCCTGTCCCCTGCTGGTGGGTGAGGAGTAACTGCTCTCCTAGTGAGAGGCCTCCTCCTGACGGCTTGGGGGTCTGAAACCCTTGCCCCCATCCGCTCGTCATATTTGTCCAGCCTTCTTACTGTTTTTAGTGCTGTCAAGCTCCTGGTCAAAAGCGCTCTGTCTTTCATTCTGTTCAAAGATCCCCATTTCCTAGGTCCATCTCAATGTGGCTCATATGTTCCAATGTCTCTCCTTCCTCCTAAACACGTGTGTGGTATCCTCTGTGTAACCCTCTTACTTTCTTTTCCTCCCCTCTATTTTCTATGTGATGTTTATTTATCCCCTTAATTCCTTCCAACTGTGTCACTTGCAGCGTGTGTCTATGTATTTGTTTCAATATGTTCTGCGTTCCGTCTATTATACCTAATTATATTTCCATTTATTTCCTTCATCAGTATGTGTATTATGTGTCCATGTTTATGTTATGTTTGTTCCTATATCCTGCCTCTACCTGGGAATGTGTGTTCATGTATATGTTATTTCAGTTTCTATATTTTGTCTCTATTTGGATAGTTTTTTCAATCTCTTGTGCGTGTACTCATCCGTTCGTCTCCTCCCGCCTCCTCTCCCCTCCTCCTCCGTCTCTGGCCTCCTCGTCTGTCTCCGCCTTCGGTCTGTCACGTCTCACCTCTGCCTTCTCCTCTCTCCTCCCTCCTCTACCGGGTTTCGGTCTCCTACTCTGGACCACCTGCGTGCTTTCTCCAATCTCTGCTGCAGGCTCAGCATCTGGTCATCCTGTCTCTTTCCTTCTCCGTCCTCCGCCATCTGCATCCCCCGTCGCCTCATCTCCCCCGCCGCCTCCCGCGCTGTCGCGTATGTCACCGTCCCTTTCCTACCAGTGAATCCTTAGCGAGGTCATGGGTGATTGGAATTTCATTCCGTTTTCTTTCAGAATTCTCTTCAGTCCCGCGTAAGACCTGCGTGTTATTGCCACCGCTGTTGAGTAATCGTGATCAAGATTTCTATCTTCTTGGTCCACGCGGTTCTGAGTACCAATTCCTTAACCTCGAATCTCAGAAAGTTAATAATCACCGCCCTCGGTGGTCTGTCCGGTTGTGGTCTCGGAGCCAACGCCCTGTGGGCCCTCTGTATCTCCATTTTTTCCAGTCCCGTCTCCTTCAGTTGTTCTTTGATAAGCTTTTCCACATATTGGGTCACCGATTCTCCTTCGACTCCTTCTTTCAATCCCCATATTCTGATGTTATTTCTCCGTGACCTCCCCTCCATGTCCGACATCTTTGTCTCCATCTTTTCTTGTTGTTGAATCGCACTTGTTAATACCTCGTGTATCTCCGTGTTCCATTCTTCTGCTTGCGCCATTCTTGTTTGTAACTCGTTACGTTTCTGTCCTGCTCCGCCATCTTCCCCTCCACCATTTTGAGTTCTGTATTTATTTCACCTCTGAAGTCCTCCTGTTCCTTCCTCAATTCTTCCCGTAACTTCCCAATATCGTTCCTTATCGTGTCCGTGTTCAGTTTTATGGTCGCTGTTATGGTCGCCAATATCCCGGCCTGCATGACCACGGTCCATCCTGGCATTCCCGTGTTTGTCCCAGCCGACCCTCCTCCTTCCTCCGCCTGTCCCTTCTCGGTCTCGCTTCGGGGGCTCTGCTCCATCAAACTCTCCTCTTCCCGTGAGTCTTCCATTTCTCTCTCCTTCACAATTGTTTTTTCCTCCTTCCTTCTCGTTTGCATCTTCATTTTTATTCACTTTTCGGGTCCTTTTTTATCCGTTTTTCACTCTTTTGACCAGGAGCTCCACCGCATGCGTGTTACCCGTCTGCTCTCATACCGGAAGTTGCGTATGTCTTTCTTTTAACACATTGAGTGCCACGCCCCTTCCGGGAAGTGACCACTTCCGTGCCGCCCATTAAACCCATGTAAACATAGTTGTAGTTTGTAGAACTAAACCTATATTTTATAGTATCTTAGTATAATAGTATATTAAATAATAGAATGTTGTAGTAACACAAGCACTTCTCCTCTGTCCCTGCTATCATGCTGTCAGAAAAACAGACACAATATTATTTGTTTATTGAATGGCATCATCATCACATCAAAGCTTCACACACCAAAGCCATGGTATCATTATAATCACGCAGCCTGTTCTACATGTATTGTCCACTTGATGGCACAGTAGAGCAAATTCACCATGAAGCTTCAACACATGTGTGGTACTATTGGATGGAAAGCCTCAATGCTTCATGAATCTTCATCTCGCCATCACTAGCTATGGGTCTAATAACGCTGTTGAGTCTCATTGAGCTACTTCTGGTCAACGTGCAAAAAACAGATTATTTCATCTGTACATTTCCGTTTGATACCGTTTTGAATATGAACATAGTCCGGCCGCTTCTGAGCAATTCCAGGGAAAAGACACGAAAACATTGTTTTTGTGTAATTCAATAAACACGTTGTCATTTTTCGCCTGATTATCGGATCTTCCTGAAATCAATGCTAGATCATCACTATTATCCTTTGTGGTGCACACATGCAATGTGGTTTAGACCGGCGCGCCCCCCCCCCTCCTGCATCCCAACGGCAGAACAGCCAGACACATAAACACATATAGCTTCAATCGCAGTAGAAATAAATATCAGATCAACGCAAGCTTTCATATATAGTGTCCTTACCTGGTCTCTGAAGTAATGCAAAAAAAAGAATCCAATAATCTCATCGCCATTCCAGTTATCCACAGCGATCGTCCCTCCGACGTTATTGGGCATTGCTCTTCAACGGACGGGCGGGGTCAGTTATCCAAGCCATCCCTATAAGAGTGTGTTTTGCTGGAGTGTTTAGGACCCGCCCCCACACCGCAGCTCAGTATAGAAAA
The DNA here is from genome assembly GCF_963971535.1 of Notolepis coatsorum. Classification (NCBI taxonomy): domain Eukaryota; kingdom Metazoa; phylum Chordata; class Actinopteri; order Aulopiformes; family Paralepididae; genus Notolepis; species Notolepis coatsorum. Next base: position 58,313,345 of record NC_140175.1, on the reverse strand, counting down.
TAAACAAACCCATTTCTAACCGGGTGCATTACTGGCCGAAGGCGTTAGAGGGCGGTATAATACCGTCTGCCAGCTTAGACACACTCAGAACAGTATGCACAAGGTGTCCCGCTGAATTATGAATGGATATAGATAATAAAAGAAATACCGTGACAGAAACGGCACTCAACGATCGGATGACAGAACCGTAGGTCTACGTGAACGGCACTCAAAGTGTTAATGGTGTAGCCACACAGTGCGCAGTTGCCACATTTGTCATTTCCATCAGGGATGTCATAAAGGAAAGTGTGTCTCTTCTCAGGAGTATAAGACCCAGTGGCGGCCGTTGTGAACTACATTTGGGTGGGGGGGGGGGGGGGGCAAGCGGACAACTGACCAAGCGAATACTGACTCATAACGTTACCAACGTTAAGTCGAGTTCATTCATACTACACTAGTACAATGAACACATTATATATCTTGTCATTTTAAACAAGTTGCCATTCATTCATTCATCTATTATGCAATACCCGCAGCGAAATTAACACGCTGTGTTGAGAGAGCGAGAGAGAGAGAGCGAGAGAGAGAGAGAGAGAGAGCGAGAGAGAGCGAGAGAGAGAGAGAGCGAGAGAGAGACCGCATTAAATCACTTTGTTTAGTTGAAACATGGCCGATAAAGTGTATATGTCCACTGTCCCACAGTCCCAGACTGTTGTCGATGTATATCCACTGTCCAGACTGCATCCAAATAGCTTCTTGTTAGCCAGGTTAGGCACCACAACACAACAGCATCGAACGGCCTGCAAACTACCTGCCGTTTTATCGCCCTGCTCTAAGACAAACTCTAACCTTAACCAACTTCGAAGAGTAACTAAGCCTAACCAAACTCCAAGCCGCGAACGTTAACGCGGCCATTGTAGTAGTGGGTGATTTCAATAGCGCCAATCTGAGAAAGGTTTTGCCTGACTTCTATCAGCATGTGACTTGTAACACCAGAGGCGGTAACATTTTAGATCACTGTTACTCGCAATTCAAGGGTGGCTACAAGGCTCATTCTGCTAGTGGCTTTGGGAAGTCTGATCATGCGGCCATATTTCTTTCTCCAAAGTACAAACAGAGAATCAAGAGCACTCCTGTAGTCTCGCGAGAGGTGCAGAAATGGGATGTGACGTCAGAGGAGACGCTCCAGGCTGCGTTTGAGTGCACAGACTGGAGCGTGTTCCGCGACACAGATAACATTAATGTCTACACGGAGACAGTGCTGGACTATGTTCGTACTTTGGTGGAAGAAACAATCCCCACTACCACAATTAGAGTTTACCCAAATCAAAAACCCTGGGTAGACAAATCCGTCCGTGAAGCTCTGAAAGCGCGCACCAAAGCATACAACGACGGCCTGGTGGCAGGCAACATGAATGACCACAAGGTGGCGCGATACAACGTAAGGAGGACAGTGACAGAGGCCAAACGGCGCTACAGAGATAAAATTGAACTCCAGTTTGAACAGGCTGACTCCAGAGCTATGTGGCAGGGGCTCAAAACGATGACAGACTACAAAGGCACCTCCCTCAAACTGAACAGTGACATCTCCTTAGCAAATGACCTCAATACCTTCTATGCGAGGTTTGATGCTGGTAATAACAACACCAGCCCACAGGCCACGGCAATGGGGGGGGGGGGGGTCTGCTGCTGATGGAGACTCAGTGTTCAGGGTAACAGAGCATGAGGTGAGGCGGACCTTTAAAAAAGTGAATATCAGGAAGGCAGCAGGACCGGACGGCATCCCCGGCCGCGTCCTAAAAGTCTGTGCCGACCAACTGGCCCCGGTATTCACTGACATATTTAACCTGTCCTTAGAACAGGCTGTCATCCCCACCTGCCTGAAGAAGTCCACTATTATCCCTGTACCCAAAAAATCCAAGCCTGCTTGCCTCAACGACTACCGCCCTGTAGCTCTCACCTCCATAGCCATGAAGTGCTTTGAGAAGCTAGTAAAGGGCTACATCTGCTCCTCCCTCCCCATCAACATGGACCCCCTGCAATTTGCATACCGCCCCAACAGGTCCACGGAGGACGCCATAGCCCATGTGCTGCACACAGCAGCATCACACTTGGACAAGAGGAAGGGGAACTGAGCATTCAATACCATAGTCCCCTCCAAACTCATAGCCAAGCTCAGGGACCTGGGCTTGAACTATGACCTCTGCCAGTGGGTCTTGGACTTCCTGACGGGCAGACCCCAGGTGGTGAGAGCAGGCAACTGCACCTCCTCATCCATCACCCTCAACATAGGGGCCCCCCAGGGCTGTGTTCTGAGTCCCCTCCTCTACTCCCTGTACACACGACTGTGTGGCTCAGAGGAGTAGCAACACAATCATCAAATTTGCAGACGACACAGTGGTGGTGGGCCTGATCTCTGCCAACGACGAGAGGGCCTACCTGGAAGAGGTCAAGGTCCTGGCGGGATGGTGCCAGGAAAACAGCCTCTCCCTGAACGTCAGCAAAACAAAGGAGATGATTGTGGACTTCAGGAGGTCGGGGGTCAAGGACTACAGCCCCCTCAGCATCGACGGGGCACCGGTTGAGAGAGTCAACAGCTTTAAGTACCTCGGAGCCTACATATCCGAGGACTTGACATGGACCACACACATTGACAGTGTTGTGAAGAAGGCACGACAATGCCTCTACTTCCTCAGGCGCCTAAGGAAGTTCCAAGTCAGTCAGAAGATCCTTAAGAACTTCTACTCATGTACAATAGAGAGCATCCTGACTGGGAACATCACCTCCTGGTTTGGGAATAGCACTGCACAAGACCGAAGCAGACTACAAAGAGTGACACGTTCAGCCGAACGCACAATCGGAGGGGGGCTCCCCACCCTCCAGAACATTTACAACAAGCGGTGCAGGGGGAAGGCTAAGAAAATTATTAAGGACTCGAGCCACCCGAACAACTGCCTCTTTGAACTGCTGCGGTCAGGCAAGCGATACCGGAGTCTCAAGGCGAGCACAGAAAGACTCAGAAGAAGCTTCTATCCCCAGGCCATCAGGCTGCTTAACGAACAATGAACACTACACAACAACAACCATCAAACGCACATAGCACACACATCCACACGCACACACTCACTTTAAACAAACACACTGTAGCACCCACTCCCCACACTTTATAGCACACACTCACTTTAAACAAACACACTGTAGCACCCACTCCCCACACTTTATATTTATTGATGAAGGACTGCACTACAACTCGTACACCTTACTGTAAATTGTACCTAAATTGTACCTCATCCCATTTCTGCATTTCTGCTTTGCACTATATAATATTGTACATTAGTACACTGCATAGTATTGTATATTATATGGTAACTCAGTTACGTCTATTCTGCATCGAACATTGTACATATGTCTATACTGAACACTGTGACCTCATTTTCTACTTCTAATTTACATGCTATACTATGTTTGATACTATCTTGTCTAGCATAGTCTCTGGAGCGTAACAGTAAGAAGCATTTTGTATGAAAGTATTCTGTACTTCTGTATGACAACTATTAAAGAAACTTGAAACTTGTAGAAACTGGCGTCGGCCGGCGGTTAGGTGGTCGAGCGGAGATTGCGTTTGTCCCCAGCCCCGGAGCTGTGAGCTTGGTTCGCCTGTTCGAATCCAGCTCACAGCTCCGGGGTTGTCACCAGCTTGGCTGGCCGTCTGCACTGATACAATTGGCTGTATCAGAGGGTGGGAGAAGCTGGCGGGGTGGGTCCGGGTCGTTGTAAACAGCGACTCCTACAGTTCGGTCGGGGCGCCTGCTAAGCGCGGATTGGACATGAGGGGGATAGTGTGGTCCTCCCACACGCTACGCCCTCTCAATGAGAATCCGCGCTGCCAGGTGAAAAGAAGCGGTGATTGGCTGGACGTGTGTCGGAGGAAGCACGTGGTAGCCTCCACTCTCCCAAATGATCTGACTGTGGGGGGTAAAGCGCAGCGACCAGGAAGGGACTGGGAATTGGCATACGACTAACATTGGGATGGGAGAAAATCGGAGGAAAATGGAGGGGGAAAAAGACAAAAAAAAAAAAAAAAAAAAAGAAACTGGCGTCGGCCAATCAGAGAGCGTCTCCGAGAAATGCGGCTAGAGCGTCTCCGAGAAATGCGGCTACGGAAAGTATAGACGCTGCTTGTTTAGATGATATAGATCACTTGAAAACGCGCCCGGCTTCCATCATATTACATCATATTTCAATGCACAGTGCGTTACGTGCGTTGACCTATTTGATTGGCTGCGAGGATACAGCGATGAAACAAGTGCACGCCCACTGTAAGCGATATTGCGTCTAGCCCGAGAGAAATGCGGCTACGGAAAGTATAGAGGCGGTATTATTCTCTATCAGACAGTCACTTCCTGTTAATGAAAACAATTATTTATATTTGATATATTAACGTTATATTGTGCATTGGAAACACAAACATACTTAAAATTAGTAAATATTGGGCGCCCCAATGGCGAACCACATAGCGCGCTCAGCCGCGACACGGCCGACCCGGGTTCGACTCCCGAACCCGTCGTTATTTGCTGAATGTCTTCCCCCCACTCTGTCTCCCATTCCTGCTCTGTCTCTCTCTACTGGACTGCCCAGTAGCAATAAAGCGATAAAACGCCAAAAAATAAATCTTTAAAAAAAAATTGTAAATATTATTCATTTTAAACATGTTTATTTTATTTCTAGGGCTCAAATTTTTTTTTAAATCTTCTTCTCTCTTTTAACCAGGGAGGGCGGCGCTCTAGCGCCCACTATCGGCCGGCCGCCACTGATAAGACCTCACCAACTGGGCTCTCAAATTAGGAGGGTGGGGGTTCCCTAAATAGGGTTTTCAGTTTGGGGTCAGAATCAATGATATGCCAATGTTTATGAAGTATCTTTTTTAAATCAAAACCAAAACTCAAAACTTTGTTGGTGAAACAAAGGGGGAGTGGTCTTTTTCTTATTATTTTTTTCACTTTTTCTCCTCCTATTTTTTCTTGTATTTTCCTCCCATCCCAATTTAGTCGTTATGCCAATTCCCCCCTCCCCTTCCTGGTCATTGCACGCATTTGCCCCCTACTTGCTGGTCTAGGGAGCCCTGAAGTCTATCACATGCTTCCTCCTCACCTGGCAGCGAGGACTCTCATTGGGTGAGTGTAACGCGTGGGAGGGCACACTACCTCACCCAGATTCCTTCCTCGCTGTGCAGGCGCCCTGACCGACAGCAGTGTATCTGCGGTGGTAGGCAGACGCTTAGTCCGCTGCGCTACCCGGCCGCCCCTGGGGGAGTGATCTTTTGTCATTTTACCTCTAGGTTGCAGACACTTGTCCTGAGTAACAGACACTTGTCCTGAGTAGCAGACAGTCGTCCTGAGTAGCAGACACTCGTCCTGAGTAGCAGACAGTCGTCCTGAGTAGCAGACAGTCGTTCTGAGTAGCAGCACTGAAGCCATCAACGGCCCCATCTTTCCATTATTTCCTGTACCTCCTGTCCTCAAATCTATTGCAGTCTATAGATTGTTTGTTGTATAGAATGTCAGAGCTGCAAATTTCCCTCACTCGATGAAATTGACTAATAGGAAGGCTTTTAATAAGATATGTGGGGTTGAAGCTCCACATAGTAAAGTATTTCTATCTGTGGGTTTTCCGGCATAAGTATGTATGGAATTGTCCTTTTTTATAACCAGAACACCCAAGAAGCTAACACTAGTATGATTCGATTCTAGAGTGAAACTCAAATGTTCATTAGCAGAGTTCAAATACTGATGAAAATCCACAAGTGTCTCTTCATTAATAAACAGATTGTTATTATAGTGCTGGTAAGTCAGGATATTAGAAAAATATGGATTAACATCAAGGTTGAACACAAAGTGATTCTCAAAGTAATCCATATAAAGGTTGGCATGTCTCTATGTTCGTATAACAGCTGTCTGGAGTGTGTGGACAGGGGTGTAGCTCCAGATTCTGTGCCCCATGAAAGAATGTATTTGTAGGCCCCCAGTGAATGCGAGCGCGCGTTAGCGCGCGAGCAGAATTTTTTTTGGCCATTTTTTTATTGATGAAAACGCATAATATGGTTTTTACCTATACATTCGGATCAGCAGTTCAGCACCTGCACTGTTGGTGGGTGAGCCTAGTAAAGGATGTCGCATTGCGTCCATCTTCAATGAATGGACCAGTGCAATAGTCTACCAAAGCCCCCCCTCTCTCTATATATATCTCACACACACACACACACACACACACACACACACACACACACACACACACACACACACACACACACACACACACACACACACACACACACACACACACACACACACACACACACAGTATCAATGAGAGCATCAATAATACACCTGAGTGATGTCTAGTAAAAAAAAAAAAAAATGTTGGGCCCCCCCCCCAGTGCTGGGCCCTTGGAATCATCCTAAGCTGTATTGGGTTATTATTATTGTTGATGGCTGTCTAAACTCCAGTTCTATGTGTTTAACAGTATTGGGTTATTATTGTTGAAGGCTGTCTATACTCCAGTTCTATGTTTTTAACTGTATTGGGTAGGGATGCTCGATATTGGCTTTTTTACCGATACCGATATTCCGATATTGTCCAACTCTTAATTTCGATACCGATACCGATATCAACCGATACCGATATATGCAGGGTTTCCCCCCAAAAAAACTGAATAATTTCAGGTAATTAATAATTTCACTGGATGCATTCAAAAGGCTTTCTAAATGTAAGCATTATCTGTGCAAAATATGATAATTAAAAAAGTAAAAATTTACATTACATATCTCTTGTTGTTGAATTAAACCAACATGCATACTTTTGACAATAAATAAAATAAGAATTGGTTCTTACTTGCTTGCCTGGGTAAATAAAGGTTAAATAAATGTAAAAAAAAAAAAAAAAAAAAAAAAAAAAAATTCCGATACCGATATTTTCCGATATCACATTTTACTGCCGATATCGGCCGATAATATCGGTCGGCCGATAATATCGGACATCCCTAGTATTGGGTTATTATTATTGTTGAAGGCTGTAGACTCTAGAGTACTATAGGTCCATGTTTTTAACTGTACTGGGTTATTATTGTTGAAGGCTGTCTAAACTCTAGTTCTATGTTTGAACTGTACTGGGTTATTATTGTTGAAGGCTGTCTAAACTCTAGTTCTAACTACACTGTAATCATAACGATAGGTTATGTATATGACCTAGTTATATGAGTACTGGCTGAGCGTCCCGCTCTTAAGCCTATTGAGATACCCCTTATCTCCTGTACCTACTGTACTCCACCACGAGAACAACTTGTACACCCATACCTGACCGGGTCCCGCCTCTATGGAGGCGTAGCCTATAAGACCATGGCCATGGTCACCAACACACCCTTCCTCGCCAAAATCCCGTTCCAGTAAAAGATCCCTCAAAAGGGAACTCAGGGCCGGTTAAGAGCGGGACGCTCAGCCAGTACTCATATAACTAGGTTATATACATAACCTATCGTTATATTTCGTATCTGGCTTATCGCGTCCCGCTCTTAAGCCTATTGAGATATGGGTTAGAGCGGACGCGAGACCCGACAGATGTACCCCCTGAGGACCCGTAAGCCCACATCAAGGGGTTTGGGGAGCCCTGTCACCCCATCCTTCCTAATGAAGGGGGGGCGCAGTCAACTCCACCTGAGTGCGAGCAAGAGGGAACTAGAACCCCTTGAACACACAGCACAGGCGGAACCACGTGTGACCTAACACACTGTGGCCCATACCCACACACTCCTGCTACCCTACCAAAGGACGGGAAGCAGGAAAGGCCACAGACCCCAGAACCGCCTGGGAGACAGAACCCCCGGTCATGTCCATGAGGTAAAACCTTACAAAGGGGCCCGGGGAGGACCATGATCCTCCACCGAAGCCCCACCCAGGAGAGCGGCAGAGGCAGCTACCCCACGAGTGGAGTGCGCCCTGACGCCCCCAGGGGGATCCTGCCCAGCCAACGTGTAGCAGAGGGCAACGCCCTCGCACAACCAATGGGACAGGCGTTGTTCGATAGTGCCTTACCGGCATGAGAACCACCGTGACAGACAAAAAGCTGAACGGTGACCCCGAGGTCCTGAGTACGGCTGAGGTAAATCCCAAAGCATGGACCGGACATGACAGGTGAAGGCCCGCATCTAACTCACTAGCGTGAGGAGGCGGATGAAACGCCTGAACCACAATATCCCTGGAGCGGAAGAACTCCGGATATTTACAGGCACGAAGGCAGGATTAGGCCGCAGAGTGGCACCACAATCGGACGAAAGACAGGCACTCTGGACGTACAGAGAGAGCACAAAGCACACCCACGCGTTCAGCGGAGGTGACGGTCAGCAAGAACGCGGTCTTGAACGACAGCTGTTCCAACGGCGCCTGCTCGAGCGGCTCAAACGGGGCCAAGGACAACCGACGAGGACCAATTGAAGATCCCAAGTCGGAGCCAAGGAGCGTTGCACCAGCTTAACGCGTCGAACGCCAAGCAGGAAACGCTTCACAAGAGGGTGGCTGAACAAGACATCCCCTCAAATCCCTCATGATAGGAGGATATAGCTGCTGCATATACCCTCACTGTCGAAGCCGACAGTCTATCAAGGAGAGACTGGAGGTAACTAAGGACAGCATCCAGGGGGCAGGAGACTGGGTCCCGGCCCCCCGCCTTACACCACACTTGGAACATACATCATCTGCCCGCGTAAAGCGCGACAGTGGAGGGAGCATGCACATTCCGGATGGTAACACCATCAGGATCAAGAACCTGCGCCCCTCAACGTACCCGTCCCAACAACTGACCTAACAGATGTATGGGGAAGAATCCCAGGCGGCACGGCATCGGTCCCAGATCTGCCTGGCTATGTCCGGACGTAATCCCCACCCGTCAGGATGAGGACCGCCCCGCGACAGTACACCTGTACCCACATTCTCCCTGCCGGGGATGTGGGGAGACCTCAGGCCGCGCAGATGGAGAACGCCCATAGCCAGCCGCCCGCCACCTGGTGCAGATGGGGGGAGCGTACTCCTCCCTGTCTGTCGATATACGACACTGAAAGGGATAACCTGTCCCTCGTGAGTCCTTGAATTGATATGGTTGTGGACCCGTCGACCAAAGATTTGCGGAATACAGAGTATTTCAAACGGAGCTTTTATTTGTTGGTCACACAGAGAAGAGAACTCTCCTGCAGCCCGTGGGCTCAGCTCCTCGCACACCAGTAGAAGGGAAGAATACATCACACTACATGTCATTTATACAGAGGAGGAGGGGAGGGGTGTATGTGTGTATGTATTTGTGTGTATGTATGTGTGTGTGTGTGGTGTGTGTGTGCTAGTCTGTGTGTGTGCTTGTTCCAGACGGGGGGGGCTAATGGGTTCCAGATGTAGACCAGGAGAGACCCCTAGTCTCGAACAACATCTCCACAAATCATGGCCCTGACAGCTGGGTGGGGGGGCCCTGTGTGTGTGTGGGTGGAGGGGGACACAGAGCCACGGTCCTACAGCGTGGGGAGACAATGGGTGCACAGATATATAAGATATTGACATCAAATATTACTAAAAGTCTGTGCCGACCAACTGGCCCCAGTATTCACTGACATATTTAACCTGTCCTTAGAACAGGCTGTCATCCCCACCTGCCTGAAGAAGTCCACTATTATCCCTGTACCCAAAAAATCCAAGCCTGCTTGCCTCAACGACTACCGCCCTGTAGCTCTCACCTCCATAGCCATGAAGTGCTTTGAGAAGCTAGTAAAGGGCTACATCTGCTCCTCCCTCCCCATCAACATGGACCCCCTGCAATTTGCATACCGCCCCAACAGGTCCACGGAGGACGCCATATCCCATGTGCTGCACACAGCAGCATCACACCTGGACAAGAGGCAGGGGAACTATGTGAGAATGCTATTCATCGACTACAGCTCGGCATTCAATACCATAGTCCCCTCCATACTCATAGCCAAGCTCAGGGACCTGGGCTTGGGCTATGACCTCTGCCAGTGGGTCTTGGACTTCCTGACTGGCAGACCCCAGGTGGTGAGAGCAGGCAACTGCACCTCCTCATCCATCACCCTCAACATAGGGGCCCCCCAGGGCTGTGTTCTGAGTCCCCTCCTCTACTCCCTGTACACACACGACTGTGTGGCTCAGCGGAGTAGCAATACAATCATCAAATTTGCTGACGACACAGTGGTGGTGGGCCTGATCTCTGCCAACGACGAGAGGGCCTACCTGGAAGAGGTCAAGGTCCTGGCGGGATGGTGCCAGGAAAACAGCCTCTCCCTGAACGTCAGCAAAACAAAGGAGATGATTGTGGACTTCAGGAGGTCGGGGGTCAAGGACTACAGCCCCCTCAGCATCGACGGGGCACCGGTTGAGAGAGTCAACAGCTTTAAGTACCTCGGAGCCTACATATCCGAGGACTTGACATGGACCACACACATTGACAGTGTTGTGAAGAAGGCACGACAACGCCTCTACTTCCTCAGGCGCCTAAGGAAGTTCCAAGTCAGCCAGAAGATCCTTAAGAACTTCTACTCATGTACAATAGAGAGCATCTTGACCGGCAACATCACCTCCTGGTTTGGGAATAGCACTGCACAAGACCGAAGCAGACTACAAAGAGTGACACGTTCAGCCGAACGCACAATTGGAGGGGGGCTCCCCACCCTCCAGAACATTTACTACAAGCGTTGCAAGGGCAAGGCTAAGAGAATCATTAAAGACTCCAGTCACCCGAACAACTGCCTCTTTGAACTGCTGCGGTCAGGCAAGCGATACCGGAGTCTCAAGGCGAGCACAGAAAGACTCAGAAGAAGCTTCTATCCCCAGGCCATCAGGCTGCTAAACGAACAATGAATGAACACTACACAACAACAACCACCAAACGCACATAGCACACACATCCACACGCACACACTCACTTTAAACAAACACACTGTAGCACCCACTCCACACACTTTATAGCACACACCCACTTTAAACAAACACACTGTAGCACCCACTCCCCAAACTTTATATTTATGGATGAAGGATTGCACTACAACTCGTACACCTTACTGTAAATTGTACCTAAAATTGTACCTCATCCCATTTCTGCTTTGCACTAGATAGTACTGTACATTAGTACACTGCATAGTATTGTGTATTGTATATTATATGGTAACTCAGAACATTGTACATATGTCTATACCGAACACTGTGACCTCATTTTTCTTCTTCTAAATTCATGCTATATTATGTTATTATGTTATTTGATACTATCTTGTCTAGCACAGTCTCTGGAGCGTAACAGTAAGAAGCATTTTGTATGAAAGTATTCTGTACTTCTGTATGACAACTATTAAAGAACTTGAACTTGAACTAAACCTATCAACACTGATGTCGTATTGTCCGTCCTGATCAACACCGTTTGAGGACCAGAAGGACCGCTTTCAATACCAACACATTGTACGTAGTGTCATGAACCAAGCTCAAGGTACAGACAAAAACAGGGGAGACCACACAAGTACTTAAGGTTTTTAAAGAAAAGTAATTTAATTAAGCTATTAAACTATGTACAAAAGTAATTAAAGAATGAGTGGATCAGTATTATCACTAATGTAGTGAGTGCATGAATTAATCAGTGTGTGGTGCGTGTAAGTGAGAAGATGAGAAACAAACAAACAAACCAAACAAACAAAACCAAAATGCCATGACCAGCCTGGAGGAGAGAGAGCGAGATCAGAGGCAGCCTCTCTCTGATATCCTGCCTGGGACACCCCGGCCCAGATGTGCCCCAATTAGCTGACGAGCCTTCCCCAGCTCTGCTCTGCCAGCCAGAGCAGAGGAAGACAAGACAATGTGGGAGAGGGTCGTCACAGTAGCGCAGACCGGGCAGCATGGTTTGCCAGCTGCCCCCTACTGCGTTGGCCCCACGCGTCACCAGCGAGGGAGGCGTCGGTGAAAAACGTGATGTGAGCCAGCGCCGTAACCGTCCTAGGACGGAACCTCCCGAGCGTGTTGACAACACGCTCTGAGAGGGATGCCCATAGCCCTCCAACCGTTGACTGGGAAGAGGAGTACTCTACTTCCAGTCTACAGCAAACCCCAGGCTGGTAGGGACCTGCCTGGTACGAGACCTGACGATCCACCTTGACCGCGAAGGACCAGAACGTCGTCAGGGCAGAATACACTCCGTAACCCCTGACGACGCAGAGGCCCCAGTGCGGCCTCCATGCACTTGGTGAAGATGCGGGGAGCCAGAGAAAACCGAACGGCAGCCTCTGGTACTCATACGCTAACCCTGCAAAGGAAGTGTAGGTAAGCCCTAGGATGGAAGATCAGAGATGCGCATACGCATCCTACAGGTCTATGGAGGAGAACCAGACCCCCACCTGACAGTGTTCAACAGGTAGGAGACGATCCAAAAAATGCTGAACCTTCCCATGGGACAGGTCCAGCCTGGGTCTGACACCCCCCCTCCCGATTTCTCAGGCACCAGAGAACACCGGGAGGAGAACGCCACGACGATGGCTTGCTTCGTCCACAGAGATTGGATCTCGTTGACCAGAGCTGTCACTGCTGGAGACCCTGATAATAGGGTCTGTACCAAACCCGAAAACGGGTGGGGTTGTGTAAACACAAGTCCCCGCCTCAGCGTTCTCTCCATCCACCTCGACATATGGTACTGCCGTAGTCATATGTGATGACACTCCCAACGCACCCGCCGCCATGTGGTGCAGGTCCGCCAGGAACCGTAGATAGTTGGCCCGGTCCCACCCGCTGTGTGTAGCCAACCCTGGAACCGTGCGAGCAGAGCGTTCCGTGTCGGGACATCTGACCCTGACACCACCCATGAGGCAATCGCACCCAAGGGGGGACCCCGACAGAAAGGGCCGGTTTGATACGGGGGGCTTTCTAGGTGAAAAAAGCCCCCCCACTGAACACCCCTCCAGAACATGCTGAGGAGTTGTTCTGCAGCCGGACATGCAAGGTGTAAGGACCCCATGGGTTCCTACACACCGTAGCCCTGCAGTGATATTACTACCACCCAAATCACGCGTGCCTGCGAGACCACTGCCAATCTTTCAGGAGTGGGAGGCACCAACATGATACCTGGCCTGGGGAAGGCGAGGCCGGGGAAGCCCGCACTGTGTGCCTCAAAAGGTTTCGAGCCCCCCTGCTGACAACACTTATAGTTGACAGACGTAACACCAGGCTCAACCAACACAGCTTATGGTGTGGGAGCCGCTTGACAGCACAACATTCTCACGGACAGACCCAGGCTCAGCCATCAACTGGGTGTCAGCCCCTGTCCCCATGAGAAGCGAAAAGTGGGGCCGCCCGCGCTTCAACGAAGGCACGCGGCCCGCAGCCAAAGGAAACAATCAGAGCCCACTTTTTCCGCTGGTGTTGGGGAAGGGAGTGATCGGAGAGCGGGCTGCTCGCGGCAGGACGGTGACGGCTTGTTTGTTCAAGCCGAACCCATCCAACATGGCCGATCCCTCGGCCGCCAAGGCTGTCGGCCTTGTGGACACCTGTCGATTCAACGCCCAGGATACCTCTGGCGGGGGAAAACATGGCCGCCTGTCGAGGGCCTCGTCATCGCCGCTGACGAGGCTGTGCTCTCTCTTCTTCTGGCTGCGCGGTGTGAGGCGGTGTGGGGCCTAGGACAATACCGCCCACGCTCCAGCAGAAGACCAAAATCCCCTGCGGAGAGGGGAACCCTGAGCGGTTATGGCCCTCAAGGCCCCGCCACCAGACACCATTTTTTTGATAGAAAAAACAGCAATTCGAACACAGTTCTAATCGCTGCCAATTCCATACCGTGGCGGTACAGGCTTTAGCAGCCCACCAGCCACTCGCCAGGCCGACCCACCCATGGCGTCGGCCGGGCGGGGCACTGTTTCAATATGTCAAAAGCAAAGGACTGATGTTAACACGGAGCACCATTGGTGGTTGCAAACAGCAACCTCCACTGTGGTGTGCACCATGAAAGGGTTAAATGAATAAAAGAACTAAACCACAAAATACTGTAGAATGAGCAAACCCATATACACACGTTAAGGGGAGGCGGACCAGAGCGAACTAGTCCCGCCTTCATTCAAAATATTCACAACAGCACACCAGCCCTAGCTTAGCCCATTTACCAAAAAAGGTAAACAAAGCCCCCCCCGCATACTCCCCCAATAGACACCGATTGACCGTCAGCATGAATGGTTGAGAGGAGAGAAAGCTGTAGCATAGACAGACCTTCTCATAGCAGAATGACAGAACAAAACAGTAGCCCACTACACTACTACAGCCTAGCGTGAGGCGATGTGGAACCCAGATCAACAACCGCCTGCGCACAAACACGCAACATGTTTACAATGTCGGCTGGACCCATAGCCCCACTACCCGACGCCAATGTGGATAGGAACTAGCCAGCTGAGCCATAACCCGCCGTTAAGTCCCATCCTGCAGTAGTATAGCTCTACTGCTACACCGCCGAGCTCACGCATCGGCTCCCAGATGGAGACACCGTTCAACAGACCCTGCCGGAACACAAAGGTAACGTACCTGGCTAGGCTACCTAGCCACGGCCTACCCTGTTGTCAACCCATTTACCCGTAAAAAGGTAAATAGGACTCAGCAAAACCCCCACAACAGCTACCGACTGACCTTCATTGATGAACCGGGCAAGAGGAGGGAGAAGTGACAACATCTCACGGCGGAGACATTAGAACAGCGTAGCAGTAGTGTTCAGCATGTAGCATTAGTATTAGCATGTAGCTAGCATTAGTTGTTTAACAGCACGCTTGCAGGACCGTTTGGAACCCGTTCACCGCAGTGAACGTTCACCAAACCATCCCCCCCTGGCGCCGACACACAACATGGTTGTGTAACAAACAACCCATCATTACTAACACTAATACCCGTGCCTGATGACACAGGGCTCACCGTTGTACAAGCCGGCCTGATAGCCAAACCATGTACGCTGCCCCTCAATCTGCTGTCGTCAGACGAGGAAACATCAACATAGGCCCGTCATGTCGCTGAAACATGCTTCGAAGATGCCAGGGGCCAGCAAACCTCCGGTAAGCTTTCAACATTACGCAATTCCTCCAATCTTTTTCATACTACTAGTTACATAAGGTGCACTGCATCCAATATGATGGAACGAAAATAGAGGAAGGGTGTGTTGGTGACCATGGCCATGGTCTTATAGGCTATGCCTCCATAGAGGCGGGACCCGGTCAGGTGTGGGTGTACAAGTTGTTTTCGTGGTGGAGTACAGTAGGTACAGGAAATAAGGGGTATCTCAATAGGCTTAAGAGCGGGACGTGATAAGGCAGATACGAAATATAACTGCCTATACCTCAAACTATTAGTCTACCCATATAACTCTGTATGATAGGATGTACAATAATGCTGTATATACCATATATATATATATATTCATATTTCATATATTTATATTTACTGTGTATATATATACACATCTGTCTGTATATACATGCATATAATCATTTCACATACATGTATATACTATAGATCTGTATATCCCTTACCTACTCTTACTAGTTATACCGCTGGCCAGTATGACTTACTACCATAGTGTCTTTATACCTGTATTTGATTAGCACTATTACTCAGAAGTACTCATTTACATATTATATATCCAGTTTAATCACCTGTACATTGTATTTTGCTATTGAACTTTACTGTTACATTTGAACTTGTTGTACTGTACTTGTGCTGTATAATGACAATACATTTGAATATAATCTAATTTAATCGAATCTATGTTTTTGAACTGTATGGGTTATTATTGTTGAAGGCTGTCTAGTTCTATGTTTTTGACTGTTTTGGGTTATTATTGTTGAAGGCTGTCTAAACTCTAGTTATATGTTTATTATTGTTGAAGGCTGTCTAAACTCTAGTTATATGTTTATTATTGTTGAAGGCTGTCTAAACTCTAGTTATATGTTTATTATTGTTGAAGGCTGTATAAACTCTAGTTCTATGCTTTTGACTGTATTGGTTATTAATGTTGAAGGCTGTCTAGTTCTACGTTTTGAGCTGTATTGGGTTCTTATTGTTGAATGTGTCTAGTTCTATGTTTTTAACTGTATTGGGTTATTATTTGTTCAGAATTCTGACCTGTTCCTTTAAACCTTGTACGACGTTCCTCTTTAAATGTGTGAACAGGGCTCAGCTCCCATGCTGCTACCGGGAAGTCTGACAGTGTAGACTCAGAGTGTAGTGTCATGCACCACCTGGTCGCATCTCTCTGTGTTTGTGTGCATACTGTATCTGATTCAAGTAAGTCAAAAGGCATAACTATCCTTACTAAACTGTCATCTCAATACAATCATCCGATGGGTTGCAAATCTTATTATTTCCTTATTAATTGCGCATTATCGCTCCGCTATACCATGCTCAAAGTTGTGCACATCATTCATTCATTCAATCAATCAAACACTCACATTAGTTGTAAGGTAATTCCTCCCACGTCTGATCTGTGTGGTAAGTGATTAATATTATCCAATTCCAAATGTAATCCTTGCAATAAGATAACTCATATTAATTGATTCATTGTTGATTGGATAATTGAATAATTATCTGTACTATTAATGTTTACTCTGTCTTTCTAGAAACCACACACAATGCAACCTACTTCACTCAAGACCTGTGTTTAAACCTCTGTACCTATGTAACCCCCTGTCAGAAAAGTATCCACTAAACAAAGCAAATTGATCTTCTCTGCCTTTGTCTCTGCTTCTTTACCAATCCCAACAAAGGATGGGCCTAAACCACCGGCAATAGAGCAACACATTATGACTCATTCATTTGAATTTAAAGACTGGATACCCTTTGTGATAACATGGCAGAGCAAAGACAATTTTCAGGACAATTGACCTCTTCAGCTTCAGTTTCTTGTTTCTGAACAAGCGCAGCAACTGTACATGAAATATCAGAAGCCTCCTCCTCCACAAACTGATCATGCAAGAGCACCATTTTCCCTACAGCTCCTCAATACAGCCAATGCTGTGATGGCCTCAACAGAGCTATACCAGGGGATTACACAGAGGTTTCAGAGCACAAGCACAGTTCAGCTGCAGTCAACTAGTGGGCAGGCCAAGCCCACTATCCACCAGTTATCTTCAGTGGTTGGACATTCTGCTGAATATGGTCAGGATCTGCTGAATACTCATGACCCCTACAGCAGCAGTGACCTCAACCATCAACTCACCGCCATTACTGAAGACGTGGGATGGGTGATTTCATCTCCACCAAGATGTCTAAGCATAGAAGCACCTCAATTCTACAGCTCTCCAAGCACATAGTTCAGTCCAGTATCCAGGCTTTACAAACTGACAAACCCTACTGCCATGGACTCAAACATGCCTGGGCCTGACCTAGGAACAAAACCCAAGTCCACAGCCACTCATGTCAGTGTATCATTATCTTCTATGCTTCCCCCGACCATGGCCTTCTCTAGTCTCAGGCACTGGACCACCGGGCATCCACACCATTGAAACGTAGAACATCATTAGTACCATCATCCTTCAGTTTTCCTCAGTCATGCTACGGTTGCACACTATTCCCTCCTCACTTTCTGTCAATGGTGTAGCTCCACCTACTGTCAGTGTGGGAAAACCACCGCTCCCAGCCAGAGCAGCCCAGACCTGCACTACTTACAAAGTATCTGCCTCCAACTCTTACCACCACAAGAGCGCTGTCAGTTACTCGCATTCTAAGTGAGGACAGACACCACAAATGACTGTTCAGTCTGCATAGCAGCTTCAGTCAGTTGCTGCTACGATGTCAGCCCCTGTTCAGCCTGCCTATCAGCTTCAGTCAGTTGCTGCTACGATGTCAGCCCCTGTTCAGCCTGCCTATCAGCCCCAGTCGAGAGTTATTTCCATAGTGATTGATGGAGCTGCTCCACCCCTGCACCCAGCCAATCATCCCTTGGTTGGCTTTGGTGCTCCAGCCTATTGGCACCCTCTTCCTACTGGCATACCTCTCCAGCCTGTTCCCATGCCCAAACTGCCAAATCTGGTCCATGATAGTGAGAAGGAGTTCACCGATCTTAAGATGGCTCTGGATCACCTGCTGAACCTGCATACTGAGCTTTCAGAACAAGACAATACACTGAACCACACACGGCAGCAATGCACACCCGGGCGGCGAGACGCCTCACTGCTTCAGGTCCTGTACAAACCGGGCGGCGAGACGCCTCACTGCTTCAGGTCCTCTACACACCGGGAGGTGAGACGCCTCACTGCTTCAGGTCCTCTACACACGGAGGCGAGACGCCTCACTGCTTCAGGTCCTCTACACACCTGGCGGCGAGACGCCTCACTGCTTCAGGTCCTCTACACACCGGGCGGCGAGACACCTCACTGCTTCAGGTCCTCTACACACCGGGTGGCGAGACGCCTCACTGCTTCAGGTCCTCTACACACCGGGTGGCGAGATGCCTCACTGCTTCAGGTCCTCTACACACCGGGTGGCGAGACGCCTCACTGCTTCAGGTCCTCTACACACCGGGTGGCGAGACGCCTCACTGCTTCAGGTCCTCTACACACAGGGAGGCGAGACGCCTCACTGCTTCAGGTCCTCTACACACAGGGAGGTGAGACGCCTCACTGCTTCAGGTCCTCTACACACAGGGAGGCGAGACGCCTCACTGCTTCAGGTCCTCTACACACCGGGCGGCGAGACGCCTCACTGCTTCAGGTCCTCTACACACAGGGAGGCGAGACGCCTCACTGCTTCAGGTCCTCTACACACCGGGCGGTGAGACGCCTCACTGCTTCAGGTCCTCTACACACAGGGAGGCGAGACGCCTCACTGCTTCAGGTCCTCTACACACCGGGCGGCGAGACGCCTCACTGCTTCAGGTCCTCTACACACAGGGAGGCGAGACGCCTCACTGCTTCAGGTCCTCTACACACCGGGCGGTGAGACGCCTCACTGCTTCAGGTCCTCTACACACAGGGAGGTGAGACGCCTCACTGCTTCAGGTCCTCTACACACCGGGAGGTGAGGCGCCTCACTGCTTCAGGTCCTCTACACACCGGGCAGCGGGACGCCTCACTGCTTCAGGTCCTCTACACACCGGGAGGCGAGACGCCTCACTGCTTCAGGTCCTCTACACACAGGGAGGCGAGACGCCTCACTGCTTCAGGTCCTCTACACACCGGGAGGTGAGACGCCTCACTGCTTCAGGTCCTCTACACACCAGGAGGTGAGACGCCTCACTGCTTCAGGTCCTCTACACACCGGGTGGTGAGACGCCTCACTGCTTCAGGTCCTCTACACACAGGGAGGTGAGACGCCTCACTGCTTCAGGTACTCTACACACGGGGCGGCGAGACGCCTCACTGCTTCAGGTCCTCTACACACAGGGAGGTGAGACACCTCACTGCTTCAGGTCCTCTACACACCGGGCGGCGAGACACCTCACTGCTTCAGGTCCTCTACACACCGGGCGGTGAGACACCTCACTGCTTCAGGTCCTCTACACACCGGAACCCATCGCCAAACGCACATGGCGCCACTGCCAACTAGTGGCTGATCACTTCTGGGCTAATTTCAAAATTACAACAACAGAAGGGCTGAAGTATTCTTGGTGGCAGCATTTGAAGCCATTGTTGTTGCTCTCTTGCATTAGAAATGTGCACCATAAACTCTCTACAGAACTGTATGTAGGTCAATGGACAATGTTGAAAATGTATTCCAAAAAATTACTTGTCGTTGCCTGATGTGAAACATATTCCCACACGCTCATCCTTGCAGGTCTGCAACTTTATGCACCCAAGCACAGACTGATCGGCCATGTAGTATGCAAGATATTGCAAGCAGTCTCACACACACACACTCTCTCTGACATGACCAACATTGTAGTTACCCCTGGGGACTGCACCCCCTGGCAGACATAATAAATCACAGATTGTGCTTTTGACAAGTTACAAGGTATTGTTTTCTATGGCATTCTACCATGTTGTGATTCTGTCCAAAACACTGAGCAGTTACCTCTTGCGGCAACAAGGGGCCACTATTATCTGAAAGTTACACAAGCCTAGCTTAGCACAAATGAATGGAAGCAGAAGCAGATACGAATTACTAGCTTAAAACTCCAGGAGAGTTGTTTTTGGCAAACAGCTAGGTTAGCTGGTCTGTACCCGCTTCCATTACTTTGTGCTAAGCTAGGCTAACTTGCAGCTGGATAGCCTTCTACTGAACGCACAGAGAGGAAATTGGTATCAAGTTCAAGTTTCAAGTTTCTTTATTAGTTGTCATACAGAAGTACAGAATACTTTTATACAAAATGCTTCTTTCTGTTACGCTCCTGGGCCCTCATTTATCAACAATGCGTAGAAAGTGTTCTATTTCCGTTCCTACGCACAGAATTTAGAATGTGTGTACGCACAGAAATATCGGGATTTATCAACCGTGCGTACACGGGTCCTACGCACACTCCGTATTGATAAATACCATTTGTTCTTACCGTCAATGCTTGTGCATGATTATCCATATATGGTAATGAAACACCCCCCATGGGATGTGCAATAATGGACTAACCCGAGCGAACTCTGAGAAACTCCACGAGCAAGATTGTTCACAGAGGCGCTGTCGAACCAAGAAGACACAACGCGTGTTGTGGGATAAATATGTGACAGGCTGGCGGACTTGTACGCGGTGATGTCAGATATCAACGACTCCCTAAGACCATTGCTGCAATTCTGCCTGGACAGCTCAAAATACTAATAAAGACCATTAACCACTGTTTGGCGTTGGTGTGTCATTATAACCATGCTGGAATATGAATGCTTTTATTAGCTTCGTTCGATTGGCTACCGGGTATAATATGATTTGTAGAGGCATACAATCTATTTTGTTGTCGGTATTAGGTAGCCTATATGAATTACATATAATAGCAGCCATAGCCTACATTATGCAACAGTAACTTGAGCATATATAACACATGGCACAGCCCTGCGAAGCCTGCACAGTAAACTAACTTGATCGTTAACACATTCCCTGCCACGCTTCTATCCATCAATGTATGATCACTGCCACCAGTCTAAACCTATGGAGATGTTCACCTTCTTTGCAGGGCTATAACTTTTTAAATTGTATTGCTAAATTGACATTACTATGGCCCATTCAACATCAATTATCTATCGTTCAGGATGTAGGAACGTTATACTTTTTCATTCATAGATTCATACGAAAATACCGTCTAGAATATAAGTATGTTTTTATCGTTTTCTGCAGTAATTCCTAGAACGCTAGTTATAGGCCTAAACGCATAATATAGATTATCGATTGCAGTTTATTCGCGATACACGCTATAT
Organism: Notolepis coatsorum; assembly: GCF_963971535.1. Classification (NCBI taxonomy): domain Eukaryota; kingdom Metazoa; phylum Chordata; class Actinopteri; order Aulopiformes; family Paralepididae; genus Notolepis; species Notolepis coatsorum. The sequence continues at coordinate 58,291,981 of NC_140175.1, read as the reverse complement.
TAAAAAATCCAACTGAATACGATCCTAAACGTTATGACTCATCATGCGCGGATGAAAGGGGGGCGGGGTCATTTATAATTCTGTGATCGTCAGTAAATGCTTTATGTAGTATGGGTGATATATTGATCAGAGCGGTTTGCAATGAAAAGAATAAACAATCAAGCTGAAAGTAACCTTACTGTCCTCTTACCGTTCGCCGATGAGACTGGAGGAAAAGTATCCCACTTATTTGACGTCGATCGACTAGATCCATTTCCGGTTTGTATGGCGCAATAAACGCCCAAATCATATCGAGTATTGAGTTATGGCAGCGATCCATATACACGGATGTGTGTCTAGAGTCCCGCAACAATATGTGACTGCCGGACGGATTTCCCAGATGCACCGAGATCACCAGATCCATTTCCGGTTGTAACTCGCCCGATCATCCACCAGGCGGCGGTATTGAAGCGTTGCACGGTTGTGCAGAGTCCCACTGTCTGAGCAGAGGCTGGGTGGTGGAATGAAAATGAAATATCTGATCTCAATAATGTCGTACGCCGTGGCTTGGCAGAATTCGCATGACCAGCAAACCCGTCGTACAACGTTATTGGCGGTCAATATGTTAATCTAGCTGTTGTATCTTTACGCTTATGAAAACATTAAATAATATGTATAGGCTATAGGCCGTCATTTTGCCTTAATAGCCTATATTCTCAAATGGCATTTAATGGCTATCCGCTGTGGGCTATCTCCTCACTGACGGACCAGTATACCTTATATCATATCATATTCCTATATGTCTCCCAGGAATCGTGGGGCACTGGGGAATAAAGGTTGGGAAGGCCCTGCTATTATAGCCTATAATTATAATGGTATATAGGCTATTTCATTTACAGTTTACTCTATCAGCCTACCCAGCATGTAATACGTTCTTTGTTAGAACTCAACTCGTTATTATTTTGCGCATAGATTGCAGAAATACGGGAACGTTTTGATTTATATTTAAAAGGCTTTGACATTGTAAAACGAAATAAGTGGAATTTCAAAGTTATGTAAGCTGAATACAAGTCATATCACCCACACGATATATGCTTATATCCAGAGCATGTATGCTTTTCATTCATTTAAGACACATTTATTGCAAGGGTTTGTAATACACATAAACTCAACAATTAACCTCTGTTCTTGTTGCAATGTGTTTTTAATTATTTCATATACAGTAGGAAGGGGGATGAACACTATATCGTGGGTGTTCATATGACTTGTATTCTGCTTACAGCTTCGAAATTCCACTTATTTCGTTTAACAATGGCAAAGCCTTTTAAATATAATCAAAACATTCCCGTATTTCTGCAATCTATGCGCAAAATAATAACGAGTTGAGTTAACCGGAGCGCAGTCAGTACACCCCGTATATTACGATAACGCCATATATAAACCATGCTGCATTCATTCAGAAGGAAAGACCTATTATTCCAAATGCTATTTATAGGGTTTTGACCATAATTACACTACTGTCGCTATTTTACAATTACAGTTTTTCTCAATTGCTTTGGTGCATTTCTCTGATCAGAATTAAAGTTCTCATAACTGTTAGTTCAACCTCCACAACATTTTGTAATTTATGCACATCATAGTAGCAGTTTCTCATTCCTCCGAACAAATTCCAAATGCTTTTGGACATGCATCAATTGCTTTCATACAATTCTCTGCTGTTTTATAACATTATCATTTGCTTAGGTCATGTCAGTCAAAATGAACTATACTTATGACTGCTGAATAGTCATTCCCTATAAAACTAATAGTCCTCATTTCATTGCTTGAGTCATTACATACAAATATGTTGAACTAGTTGTCAAAATCTGTCAAGCTAATTTCATACATTTCTTTATTTTCCCCTGAATGGAGCTGGATGCCAGGGAATCGCTGCACAGATTCATATATGTTGATGAGGCGGGTTTCAATCTGGCAAAAGGTAGAAGGCGTGGAAGGAATCGCATTAGACAGAGAGCAACCACTGATGTCCCAGGCCAACGAGGAGGGAATATTACAATGTGTGCAGCCATCTCAGAAAATGGCGTCCTCACCCATATGCCCCGCATTGGTCCATACAACACACAACATCTGCTGACTTTTTTAGACACTCTTTACAGGGACATAATCCCTGAGAATGAGAGGGGTCTAAATGGCGACCATCTGACCAAGTACGTTGTTTTATGGGATAATGTGCGTTTTCACCACGCAATTCTGGTCACACAGTGGTTGAGTGGCAGCACATGAAAGGATGCTGGTGGAATATCTCCCTCCTTACTCCCCATTCCTGAATCCAATAGCCAGACAGACAGGAACGTCTGGATGTGAATGAATGATTTACAGTACTGTGTATGTTGTATGTTCCAATTCAGTTCCAATATGTACTGCAATATTGTTTACAGTTGTGCACAGCTCTACCCAAAGGCCAAAGGGTGTTTCTTATGTGTTGTAAATTAGTTTGTATTTTTCTTTTGCACAATGCTGTGAACAAATTAAAATTGCAAAGAGCATATACAGTAAAAATGTGAAACATACGTGTCTTGTACTCATTTACCTCACTAAATACAGCAATGTGTAACTGTAGATTTCAAATGGCTGTGCAAATAGTGTATAGTGCTGTCTTGAGCATTTTCAGAAAGTGTCACCAAGATCTGACTTTTTTTGCATTGGAAAACACTTACAGAGTGAACTGTCATAACGAAAACATGGCAACGCCATTTGACTATCTTGTTCATAAACAATGGTGTCAGGACTTTTCATTTTGATGACAGTGACACTTTCATTGACATGAATACTTGCTTTTGAGGAATGAATTATCCATTTTGAGCAAGTGACACGCTTCTGCAGGTTATCACCTAGGTTTTGCAGTTTGTACTAATTGTTTTGAGAAATGCACTAACAGTTATGAGAACTTTAATTCTGATCAGAGAAATGCACCAAAGCAATTGAGAAAAACTGTAACTATAATGAATTATCGGGGTCATACAGAACATGTCAGTCAAACTAATGAACGAAAGCTTATTTCCGCGTTGAAACTAATGCATGAAACTGATGAAAGCATATGCCGTCCGTCTGCAGTATCCATATTGTACCGCTGGGCGCCAGGTACGCACGGTCAGAGCTGAGCGTAGATATACGCACAAAGTCAAGCACACGTTCAAATTGATAAGTCCCACACTTTGCTTAGAAATGATCGTACACACGGGTTACGCACATATCTGTGCGTACGCAACGTTGATAAATGAGGGACCAGGGACTGTGCTAGACCAAAATAGATAAGTATAAAATAAGTATAGCAGTATAAAATAGAAGTCAAGTACGTAGACAAAAGTGTTCAGTATATACATATATACAATGTACAATGCAGAGTAGAAGTAACTGAGTTACAATACAATATACTATACAGTACAAAGCAGAAATGGGATGAGGTACAATTTACAGTAAGGTGTAATGAGGTATGGGTTGTAGTGCAAATTCTTTACCAATAAATATAAAGTGTGTTTAGGTGTTCTAAAGTGGGTAAAGTGGGTGCTGCAGTGAGTTGTTTGTAGATAGATAGATAGATAGATAGATAGATAGATAGATAGATAGATAGATAGATAGATAGATAGATAGATAGATAGATAGATAGATAGATAGATAGATAGATAGATAGATAGATAGATAGATAGATAGATAGATAGATAGATAGATAGATAGATAGATAGATAGATAGATAGATAGATAGATAGATAGATAGATAGATAGATAGATAGATAGATAGATAGATAGATAGATAGATAGATAGATAGATAGATAGATAGATAGATAGATAGATAGATAGATAGATAGATAGATAGATAGATAGATAGATAGATAGATAGATAGATAGATAGATAGATAGATAGATAGATAGATAGATAGATAGATAGATAGATAGATAGATAGATAGATAGATAGATAGATAGATAGATAGATAGATAGATAGATACTTTATTAATCCCCTTGGGGAAATTCAGGGTGTGTTTTTGAGTGTGTGCGTGTGGATGTGTGTGCTGTGAGTGCATGTGATTGTTGTTACATAGTGTTATTGTTCGTTGAGCATCCTGATGGCCTGGGGATAGAAGCTTCTTCTGAGTTTCTCTGTGCTTGCCATGAGACTCCGGTATCGCTTGCCTGACCGCAGCAGTTCAAAGAGGCAGTTGTTTGGGTGGCTGGAGTCTTTGATAATTCTTTTAGCCTTACCCATGCACCGCTTGTTGTAAATGTCCTGGAGAGTGGGAAGCCCCCCTCCAATTGTGCGTTCGGCTGAACGGGCCACTCTCTCTAGTCTGCTACGATCTTGTGCGGTGCTATTCCCAAACCAGGAGGTGATATTGCCAGTCAGGATGCTCTCTATTGTGCATGAGTAGAAGTTCTTAAGGATCTTCTGACTGACTTGGAACTTCTTTAGGCGCCTGAGGAAGTAGAGGCGTTGCCGTGCCTTCTTCACAACACTGTCAATGTGTGTGGTCCATGTCAAGTCCTCGGATATGTGGACTCCGAGGTACTTGAAACTGTTCACTCTCTCAACCGGTGCCCCGTCGATGCTGAAGGGGCTGTAGTCCCTGACCCCCGACCTCCTGAAGTCCACAATCATCTCTTTTGTTTTGCTGACATTCAGGGAGAGGCAGTTATCCTGATACCACTGCGACAGATTCTCTACCTCTTCCAGGTAGGCCCTCTCGTCGTTGGCAGAGATCAGGCCCACCACTACTGTGTCATCAGCAAATCTATCTATCTTCTTGTCTGACTCTGGAGAAGACGTAAGCACATAATGTTTATTATAAATATACTATATTTGTAATACGTACACATGTTACATTCAAATACAATATGTAAATATATTACTTAGGGCTATAACATAACACACATTATGTATTTTTTATGTATCTTTCCTGTGGTCGATTAGTATTTTATTTTCATATTTTAAGATAGATTGGACTGCAACAAGAGGTTCAGGAGTAGCAGTTTTCTTATCAGTTTTGGACTATGGTGATAATAAGGATGGTTGATCTTCTCTTGCAGAGAGGCCCAATAAACATTGGGTCTCATTCTCGAACAAATTTATGACCAAAAATGTCCTCTTAGGCAGATTTCTGCCCATTTAAGACATATTAGGGCTGGGAGCGGGAGTCCCCAAATTTTCCTGAGATCAGATTTGAGCTTGGCTGAGAGCAGATTTAAGAGTGCTGAGGAGCAGTCTTATGATTGATTGAGTAATTGAAAATTGTATTAACTTGACAGACTGTGTTCTCATAGTGATTCCTTCATGTCAACGCTACAGGCCTCCTTGGAATTAATTACTTAATCAGAATTAAAATAAATATGACAATATTTGTACGATAAGAAATTACGCATTTGATGTCGGAAAAATAAATAATATGGATTCATCTGATCACAGGGCAGCTGCTTAACTATCTGAACCAGCTATTTTGGACAAATGTATAATTACTTTAATTACTCAATTGCATAATTGCACAATTATGCAATTATTGTGAAATGATTGAAAATAATAATAATTGAATGCCTTCTGTGGATTTTGTATTTCTTATTTGTTACACATCTGTTTTAATGATTAATTATATACATTTGAAATAATGCAGGTCAACATGCAATGTATCCCATTGATTGGTATACAATGGGACAGACCTTTGTTTGATTGATTGATTGATTGAAAACTTTATTAACAGATTGCAGAATGGGTACAGTACAGTACAGTACAGCTCAATTACATACAATTGTTAAGGGGATGCAGACCAGAGAAAGACTTTCGTCTGGTTTACATCAGGGTCCCCCATTTTCAATTCATCATATGACACACACGACACAGATAGACAGTACTGCTACATCTATACATTTATGACATACCAGATTTGCAAACGCAGTACTGTTTGTGATACAAAAATAGTCCAGAAAAGAGAGTACATTTGACGTAGAAACTGTTGGAGGAGGTTGGGTAGGAGGGGTGGGTGGGGGATATACTTACACTGTACAAGCAAAACTGTACATTGGAATATTGACAAAACCATACTTGGTCATTTACTGTACATTGGAGGGGGTTGATATAGCTATAAACCTGCATTCCTTCGAATATATCATTAATCAATTAAACTTATATTGAAATACACTATATAGCCTATACACCAACACTGAAATTACTGGATAAATAAATAAGAACTAAAGCTAATCGGTGGAAATAGACTGCATTAATATTCCATAACAAGTCTTGTGTGCGCCTACGAATGAACAGTGTTGTGAAGGGCCAGATTAAACCGAATATATATATTTATTTGTATATATATATTTAATTGTATTTGTATATTCTCTAATATTCCCTGATATCCCTTGTATATTCCTTGTACAATATGCATTGAATATCCATTCTAGCCTACTGAACATCCCATAATAGTCTCCATTCTACTATTGGTCGAGACCTTGGTGCCAGGCTGCCATACCCCCCAGACCCAGTTCAAACGTACCGCTCAACATGTACGAACAAGTCCTAGTTCCGCGTAGGAATCTGGCTACCGCACCACTAACGGTACTATTTGTTCATAGTGCGTATATATACTGCGCTACTAAAGTAGGACTTCCTTTTTAGTCCAGTTTCTTACCCTCCAATAGAGTGACAGACGTAAAGCCTCCCCGCGACGCCACGTGTGGGAGTAAGGCCAAGTTCGGCCTACCATCGGTATTGAGACATCGTGTATATTAATATTTGAATAGTCATATTTGGCACTATATCGTCGAGTTGGACGTAGTCTATTAAGCTAATAATAGTCTATTCATATGTAGTGCTTCGTGCGGTGAGAATACTATCGTAGTCAGTACCCCATCGTTTCGGGCAGAGAACTGGCTGCTTATCCAGGGTGGCCGACCCCATGTGAGGCTGCACCCGAGGAGCCCCAGAGCCGACGAGCGAGTGGACCTGCATACCGGATTATTCTACCGACGACAGCCCGCCTTCCCAGGCACGGATTATGCTTTGTATACAGTGATTATTCTATGGATAAAGACCAACACTGCCGTGTGTTGGAAACCCCCCCCCCGGAGAGGACGACAGGTGAGGAGACGCTCTACACGACGAGGTCGCTTCACGTCTCTCCATCGTGGACCGAAGGAAGCCGGCCCACAGAGAGTCCAACTGCTTTCATCTGTGGATCGAGGATCGCTGAGGCACCGAGCCGCACAACCGTGGGTTCTCCCAGGATACCCTCGGCCAGACGGATACAGCCAGACTCTACCCCCCCCCCCCTTCTCCAGTTGTCTTACAAGCGACCGGAATTCCCCCCTAGTGTATCCAGTTCTATAATCATTAAAGTATCATTGCTATTATTCCTTAACTATTCCAGGTCGTATATGTACCACCTGCGCCTTCAGAGATTGGACATTCTCTATTGATATACCGACGAATACTCTTGCCATAAAAGTGCATACTAATTCCCATTCATAAATGTGATTGATTTGATTAAGTGCTTGCTCTACACACCATCGCTGTGTAGAAATAAAGACCTATTTCTAATTCGTACATTTGTGTTGGATCCGTTTCATCTACGTGACAGTGTTCATCATAATATATTTATGCCGAGTACTGGGTGGCCGAATATTAAGTACAAAGGTAGTGGTAGTAAGTATCATATCTAGTAATACAGTCAGGGAATTGTACCCCTCAGTTACAATTGGTCCTTCGAGCCGGAGGGTAATTAGTGTAATATTAATATAGTGTTATTAATATTGAAATGGCCTATGATGAACACTCCACGAAACGATCCTCCTAACCAACGCCCGCAGCGCGAACGACGGCTCCCTCAGTACTTAGAGGCTTACGCTGTCAGTCAACAACCTAGTCTTCTACTAACAGTAAACGCGGTAAAACTAGAAAGTAAAAGTATGTCTAACCCCAACGCCCAGACTACCCCGACCATAGAGGCCCCTACGGGTTCTAATGTAACTGACCAAGTTCACGGTGGGGACCAGTGGGAACCAGACATGACTTCACACCCCGCCAGTACTGAAGAAGTAGTCCCCGATGAGTCCCGGGAGGAATACAACGCTACCGAGAGAGAACTCGGCACGGAAGAAGACGGGGAGAGCACCGTGGAGATAGAGCTCCAAGGCTCCGCAAGGAGTACCCCGAGGGAAGGCTCCCCTATACAACCGCCTTCTCCCAGCGAGGCAGAGAGGACCCTACAGCAGGCCTTCCTCATCAGCCTGAACGCCGCTGCTGAACGCGACCGACTGCAGATCCAGCAGCGGAGCGAAGAAGAGCATATACGTCTAGAAATAAGACGCATTCAGAGGGAAGAGAATGTGGCCCGAGACCAAGCAGACAGCCAGCGAGCAGCTGCTGGTGCTCTACGGGACGCAGAGCGCGACAGACAGCAAGCGCAACTAATAGAACAGCTGATCAGACGGACAACACCCTCTCCCTCCGCCAGAGGCTCCAGGAACTCGTCTAGACACACCTCCAGGGCGGCATCCCCTAGCCGAGTAAACAACCCTGAACCAGACGACTAAATGATGGAAGAAGATCGGTGACTGTGATGCACCAATCGGAGTCAGTACCGAGCAGCAGGAGCCACAGTACCCCCTCCAGAACGGAGAAGTGGAAGATAGTGTGCCCCTACTGTGAGAAAGAACACTGGCTAGCGCAATGTGACTCCTTCCCCAAGCTGAACGCGGAGGAAGCAAGTCAATGGATAAAGTCCAACAAGCGCTGTTTTCGCTGTGCGCGCTCACACATGGCAGCCGAATGCCGCTTAAAGAAAAGGTGCACCAAGTGCGATGGAGCCCATCTGGACATACTTCACGACAGTAACAGACGGCGCCCTTCACCCGCACCATCCAGCAGCAAAGCGAGCGTCATGTACATCGATCCCGCCAGCAGCAGTGGAGCCCGAGTACTCCTAAAAGTAGTGCGTGTGACACTAAGCTACCAGAATAAAGTCCTGGACACTTACGCCGTCCTCGATGACGGGTCAGAGAAGACCCTTCTGCTCGCCTCCGCTGCGGCCCAGCTAGGGCTGCGGGGAAGCGAAACCCAAATGACAATTCGGACAATAAGACGAGATTTGAAGACGATAAAGGGCGAGAATGTCTCATTCTCTATCGCAGCAAGCGGCCAGCCTGAGCGACGGTACCAGATTACAGACGCTTTCACCAGCCAAGAAATAGGACTGTCGCGGTACACATACCCCGTCGCCAAGCTGATGGAGAAATATGCACATCTGCGCAAGTTACCGATCCCGCTCATAGACAATGCTATGCCGACCCTGTTGATAGGCTCCGACCATGCAGACCTCATTGTCCCGATAGACCGGGTTCATACCGGACCCCGAGGCTGTCCTGCAGCAGTCGAGACTCGTTTGGGATGGACTCTCCAAGGCCCGCTCGCCAAATCTCTCAACCGAAGTACAGCCACTAGATGTCTCCACTCCCGAGTCACAGAGGGAGAAACCGCACTCCTGCAACACGTAGAGCGGTTATGGACCTTGGAACAAATGCCCTTTAAGAACGGAAAGAAAGACATTCGCTCTAAAGATGACATTTACGCCATTCACCTCCTCGAGACAGGGACCAAGAGAGTCCCGGTCAACGGCGTGTTGAGATACGCCACGCCACTCCTGCGGCGAGAAGGAATGCCTACTTTCCACGCCAAGACAGACGCCACAGAACGGTACCTGCTGAACACGGAGCGGCGCTTAGCCAAGAACCCCGCCCAAGAGAGTGTATACCGCGCTGAGATTGAGAAGCTCATCACAGCGGGACACGTCACAAAGATGGACATTAAAGAGGCTGACCAGACCACTGAATCGTGGTACGTGCCTCACCACAAGGTCCATCACAACGGTAAAGACCGCATAGTATTTAACTGCAGCTACCAGATCGGATCCCAAAATCTGAATAAAGAGTTACTGCCCGGTCCCACACTCGGCCCCTCCCTACTCGGCGTTCTACTCCGCTTCCGCCAGGAAAAGGTGGCCATCAGCGGGGACATTAAAGGAATGTTCCTGCAGGTGAGATTAGTAGAGGAGGACAAGCCCCTGTTACGGTTCCTATGGAGAGAGAAGCCAGGAGATGAGCACCCAGCCATCTACCAATGGGAAGTCCTCCCCTTCGGAACGACGTGCAGCCCCTTTGCACTACAGAAACATGTAGCAGAGGACCCAGCAGCGGACGAAGAGGTCCGACACAGCGTAAAGAACAGCTTCTACGTAGACAACTGTCTACAAAGCCTTTCAACCCAGGAAGAAGCCGAGGCTCTCCTGATTAAACTCCGCGCCTCATTGATCAAAGGCGGCTTTGATCTCAGGCAGTGGGCCAGCAGCGATCCGCAAGTACTGCGCAGCCTCTCCTCCGAGGACAAGGCAGCCAGCAGCGAGACCTGGATGGCTACAATCCCGGGAGAAGCCCAGGAGATGACCCTGGGATTGGTGTGGCGATTCAAAACAGATTCGCTTCACTACAGACACAAGCCCCTGACTACGGAGCAGGGAAGGCCGGCGGCGGCGCCGACCACCAGACGGAGTGTGTACACAACACTCGCCCGACAATATGACCCGCTAGGATGTATTCTACCGTACACCACCAGGGCAAAAATTATTGTACGAGCATTGTGGGACAAGGACCAGGGCTGGGACGACCCCATTCCCGCACACCTTGCATCCACCTGGAGAGAGTGGGAGATGGAGCTCCACTCACTCCCAGGCGTTAATATGCGCCGAAGCTACTTCCCACCCACGGTGAGGCCAGAGACATGTAAAATGGACTTACACGTCTTCAGTGACGCCTCAGAGGTCGCATACGGATCAGTAGCCTACTTGCGGGCCCAAGAAGAGGGGGGAGAGATCTACACAGCATTTGTCCTCGCCCGCTCGAGAATAGCCCCACGCAAGCAACAATCTATCCCACGCCTAGAGCTCTGCGCAGCCCTAGCCGGAGCGCACCTAGCCACGCTCATCCAACGTGAGCTCACCATACCGGTGTCTAGAACAAGCCTGTGGTCAGATTCCACGACAGTACTCGCCTGGATCAAATCGGACTCATGCAAGTACAAAGTCTTCGTGGGAGTCAGAGTCACCGAGATTCAAGACTTAACCGAAGAGTTAACCGGAGAAACAGAGTGGCGCTACGTTGATACAAAACAGAACCCAGCTGACGTCATCACCCGGGGAATGCCCCTAGATGACCTCACCCGTCGCAATGTCTACAGTGACGGCCCAGCATTCCTAAAGCTCCCGGAAGGAGAGTGGCCCACGCCTATCCCGAGGGAAGCCAGTCAGGAGGAGGCTGAGAATAAGAAGCCTGTGTTCTGTGGATTGAGCACTGTTATCTCCGCAGACCCCAACATAGATGATTGCACTACCATAGAGAGTGCACAACAAAGGACATTCCTGCGGCACCACCCGGAGTGTAAGTCCCCCGCTGAAATGTCAGCAGCTAACTACGAGGAAGCAGAATTGCTTCTACTGCAGCGAGCCCAGAGAGACTCGTTCCCCGATGAATTGGCCTGTCTACAGGGAGGAAAGCCCGTCCCATCCGACAGCAGATTAATTCATCTGGCCCCCGAGAGCGACGCTCATACCCTCATCAGAGTGGGTGGTCGCCTACGCAGAGCCCCCAATCTACCGGATGACATTAAATACCCGATCGTATTGGACAGCCGACACAAGGTCACAGAGCTGATTATAAAGAAATACGATGAGGATGTACATCACGCAGGAGCAGAAAGAGTCTTCGCGGAGATCAGACGTCGTTACTGGATCCTACAAGGAAGAGAGGCGGTACGACGCTTCCAGCGAACATGTCTAGACTGCCGCAAGTGGCGCGCGCAGCCCAGCATACCAAGGATGGCTGACCTTCCTCCATGTCGCCTCCGAATCGGTGACAAGCCATTCCACTCAACGGGTATGGACTGCTTTGGCCCGCTGCACATAAAGAAAGGAAGAGGAACCGAGAAGCGGTGGGGTATTGTATTCAAATGCATGACCACCAGAGCGATACACATCGAGCTTCTCCCGACCATGAGCACAGACTCATTCCTTATGGCCTTCCGTAGATTCACATCACGGAAAGGAAGACCGTCTACACTATTGTCCGATCATGGGACAAACTTCAAAGGCGGCGAAAGAGAGCTGAGAGAGAGCTTCCAAGCTATGGGCCCAGAACTTAAGACCCACCTCGCTCCAGCACAGATTGACTTCCAATTCAACCCCCCAAACGCACCCCACTTCGGTGGTACTTGGGAACGGGAAGTGCGTTCCATAAAGACAGCCCTTTACGCAGTACTTGGGGCCCAGACTGTGGCGGAAGAAGTCCTAATGACAGTCCTCACGGAGATTGAGGGAGTATTGAACTCTAAGCCCCTCGGCTACGTCTCCAGCGATGTGGCGGATATCGACCCAGTTACCCCCAACACACTCCTGATGGGGCGGCTAGATCCCGCGTTACCCCAGACAATGTACCGGCCTGAAGAAGCGAACGGCCGACGAATGTGGAGGTACAGCCAAGTATTAGCCGACAAGTTTTGGACATTCCTACTGCACTACCTACCGTCTCTACAGACCCGCCAGAAGTGGGTAAAGGAGAGAGACAATTTGACAGAAGGAACAGTCGTCATGATTATTGATCAATCACTGCCCAGAGCTATGTGGCCGGCCGGCCGCGTAAGCAAAGTGATCACCGGTGCCGACGGCAAGGTCCGAGCAGCTGAAGTGCTTGTCCAGGGTCGCACTTACACCCGTCCCGTGGCGAGGCTCATAGAACTGCCCCGACTCCCAGACACAATCGATGATGACCATGACCCTATAACCCTATGACTTTGTGAAGTTGACTGACCCCTACAGCAAACCCTTATGTGTAAATAGACAACGCGATTAATCTGTCTCTGCTTAACTGATTAGGTCTGGGACCAATCAGGGGGTGGCTGTTGTGAAGGGCCAGATTAAACCGAATATATATATTTATTTGTATATATATATTTAATTGTATTTGTATATTCTCTAATATTCCCTGATATCCCTTGTATATTCCTTGTACAATATGCATTGAATATCCATTCTAGCCTACTGAACATCCCATAATAGTCTCCATTCTACTATTGGTCGAGACCTTGGTGCCAGGCTGCCATACCCCCCAGACCCAGTTCAAACGTACCGCTCAACATGTACGAACAAGTCCTAGTTCCGCGTAGGAATCTGGCTACCGCACCACTAACGGTACTATTTGTTCATAGTGCGTATATATACTGCGCTACTAAAGTAGGACTTCCTTTTTAGTCCAGTTTCTTACCCTCCAATAGAGTGACAGACGTAAAGCCTCCCCGCGACGCCACGTGTGGGAGTAAGGCCAAGTTCGGCCTACCATCGGTATTGAGACATCGTGTATATTAATATTTGAATAGTCATATTTGGCACTATATCGTCGAGTTGGATGTAGTCTATTAAGCTAATAATAGTCTATTCATATGTAGTGCTTCGTGCGGTGAGAATACTATCGTAGTCAGTACCCCATCGTTTCGGGCAGAGAACTGGCTGCTTATCCAGGGTGGCCGACCCCATGTGAGGCTGCACCCGAGGAGCCCCAGAGCCGACGAGCGAGTGGACCTGCATACCGGATTATTCTACCGACGACAGCCCGCCTTCCCAGGCACGGATTATGCTTTGTATACAGTGATTATTCTATGGATAAAGACCAACACTGCCGTGTGTTGGAAACCCCCCCCCCCGGAGAGGACGACAGGTGAGGAGACGCTCTACACGACGAGGTCGCTTCACGTCTCTCCATCGTGGACCGAAGGAAGCCGGCCCACAGAGAGTCCAACTGCTTTCATCTGTGGATCGAGGATCGCTGAGGCACCGAGCCGCACAACCGTGGGTTCTCCCAGGATACCCTCGGCCAGACGGATACAGCCAGACTCTACCCCCCCCCCCTTCTCCAGTTGTCTTACAAGCGACCGGAATTCCCCCCTAGTGTATCCAGTTCTATAATCATTAAAGTATCATTGCTATTATTCCTTAACTATTCCAGGTCGTATATGTACCACCTGCGCCTTCAGAGATTGGACATTCTCTATTGATATACCGACGAATACTCTTGCCATAAAAGTGCATACTAATTCCCATTCATAAATGTGATTGATTTGATTAAGTGCTTGCTCTACACACCATCGCTGTGTAGAAATAAAGACCTATTTCTAATTCGTACATTTGTGTTGGATCCGTTTCATCTACGTGACAGTGTTCATCATAATATATTTATGCCGAGTACTGGGTGGCCGAATATTAAGTACAAAGGTAGTGGTAGTAAGTATCATATCTAGTAATACAGTCAGGGAATTGTACCCCTCAGTTACAAACAGTATAGGCTTAATTATGGAATAACAAGCCATACTGCGTTCATTCATTACGCCCGCCGTAGGCTATATATATATTATATTTCATTCATTCATTCATTCATATACAGTGCTGCGCGGGCGCGCGTGTTTGTGTGTGCGTGCGCGCTGCGGCAGGTGTACCACGAGCTGTATATGATGCCAATACATTAATCTAATCTAGTTTTGATGGCTCGCAAGACTCGCTAAGCACTTCCGCCATTCCATTTTCACACAGCTGCGTCACTAGTTGCCTTATAAGGAGCTCTGGAGGCGTTGTTTTGTATGCAAATGTCCTGAACGGGAACGTGCGTTTCGAGTTTAAGACAGAATGTCATTCGCCAAGCAGGTACCAGATCCTGTCACAGGTGCGACCGTTTCAGCCACTTAATACATATTCCCAGCACGTTCGAGACTCAGAGTGAACTTGTCATTGATTCTGTCTCAGTGGTTCCAAGATAAGTCTTCCAAAATAACTCTTAAATTTTCGAGAATGAGACCCATTGGTATTTGTTTATATACAAAGCACCTTACTGTACATCATACCGTTGCTGGATTTGAAATTTAGATTTGAACTTTGGACCCTATCTGACTCACTCAAATTACTGACTTGTGCTTAAGGTTCCTCGAGCTTGGATGCTCTGCTCATGGAACATACTTTAACACTAGAACAGCCATGGAGAAAATGTCACTGATTTCCGCCGGAAGGGGTCAGATGACCCCACAGCTTATATGAGAAATATGAGAAAAATAAACAGTGTAAACTATATAATTACCTCTTAATATAAAAATATGAGGTTTAGTACAGGTTTGGGTGACAACATTTTTTTTTAAATAAAAAAATAATAACAAATTAAAATATTATTATTTTTTTTATAAATTTTTGGATGGAAGAGCCACACATTGACGGGCAAAGAGCCACATGTGGCTCGCGAGCCATGGGTTGGCCACCCCTGCGCTAGATGCTCGCAAAGTGCTGTGACTTTCCACATATATTCCATATGTGAGGGTTCGGTGTAGGTATAGAAGAGGAGACCCCAAGTGCAGGACACGAGCAGAGAGAGAAGAGGCTGAGGCGACGGGATGAAGTGAACAAGTTTTTACTGAGCAGTTTGCAAGCAACAATGATTACAAAACGAAACGGTTACTATACAAAAGCGAACTGCAAAACACGAAAACAATACTCAGCAATGCTGGAAAAATAAGGACTAAGAGAGGAACGGACTCACGGGGAATACTGGTGACAAAGGTGAGTACGTGACCGAACACAACTGTGAATGAAAATCAATACAATACAATACAATACAATGAATGTGAGGAACGGGCAGGTCTATATACCGCCCGTGATTACTAATAAGTGCCAGCTGGTATAAGGCCAAGACTGGTGAACACATGGCATAGTAAAACAAAACTCACATCATAGATAAAAGCATGTGTAAGGGAAATATCTTAAAGGGGAACTATTTTACTATTTCTTTCACTATTTGGGCACTTTTACACAATTCCTGTGAGTCTATGGAACACCTCTGTAATATATATATTTTTTTTATTCATTGTTTTGTATTTCTAATCAAGTCCTCAAAAACAGCATTTTTCTACCTCAAGATCTCGAGCCGTTTTGAGCCTGGGCAGCAGAACTGTGTGCAGCTCATCTTGTACCTCAACATTAACATGCAGCGGTGTCTTTCTGACATCACAAATCATCACATTTTCAAATGACTCAGTTCAGTGAGGGTGAATATTGTGAGAGGAGAATTGGAAGAATGCGCCAATATGAGAATTTTGAGACATAGATCATATTAATATAAGTTCACATAGTTAGGAAACAATGCTAAACACTCAAAAAGGCCATTTATAAGATAGTTCCCCTTTTTTTTTTTTATCCACTTTTTCTCCCATTTTTCTATATTTTCTCCCATCCCAATTTCGTATCATTCAATTCAACCCTCCCCTGTCACGAACGCTGTTTCTTGCCTCCCACAAGCCGGCTGCAATGTGGACTAAGTCATACATAGCACAAGTCCCCTCCGGTACTTGAGGTAACAGCAGTCGCATCTTTTCACCTGCGCAGCTCGATCTCTCAGTGTCGAGGAGTAACGCGTGGGAGGCTCACGCTGCCCCCGACACTTCCTGATTCTACTGCGCAGGCGCACCAACCGACTTGTAGGAGTCGCTTGTTCACAACGCCCGATCCCCACCCTTCAGTTTCCCTCCCCGTAATACGGCCAATGTGTATTACTGCGGACGACCAGCTAAACTGAAAACAATGTGGAGAGCTGGATTCGAACTCGCGAATCCTAGCGTCTCCACACTGGTGGCGAGTGCCTTGCCCACTACAACACCTAGCCGCCCTAAGATAGTTCCCCTTTAAAGGAAAACATATGTATGTAAAGGAACAACCCTTAAAGAAAACATATGTAAAGATATCAACACTTAATGAAAACATATGTAAAGGGATGAACCCTTAACACTTTCACTGCCCAAGTGTAATTTCTTATTAGTCCCTTGAATGCCCAAATCCATCGCCTAATATCGCCTAATCTATGTTTTAAATTATGGCTATGTGTCTAATCTGCCCGTCGCTTATCAAAGACTCATTTTCCAGTCAACATTGTCAAAATGTTTTTTTATCGCTTCATTTCAGTTTGATAGCATTTTGAAAATCACTCGTTTTCGTGGAAAAAACAACACATTCTATGATAATCGTCTTTTACTGGAATATTCCAGAACGTTGTCATTTGTTGGCCTATTTATGAATCGTTTTCAAATAAACGCTAGATGATCGATAGTATAGTGTGCGCATGCACGCTCGTGCCGCGCGCTGATAATTGCTGCTCTTATTTCCTGATGGCTTTTACAGTCAAAACAGCTATATCACATATAGGGGAAACGCTTATATATCCGTGAAAACGAGTCTGATTATCCTAAGACTGATAACATAGATTCCTTACCTGAGGTCAGATGGTATCCAAATGGTTTATTCCAATTTCCGATCGCCATTCGAAAAAATCGCTCATTTGATTGATCCATCGTGTATACAGTAAAACACATATTCGCCGCGTCACCAAGGCTCCAGAATGAACTCTGGTAGACCCCTGTTACATCAGTGAGAAGTAAAATCTGGAGTCAGAAATCCTTTCTCCCATTCACTTTCATTGAGTCCAATCCAAAAGGGTGATTTACCATCTGGGAGACGATAGGGGGCGCTTTTTTCACATCTGAGCGCCGGCGGTGCCTGGATCTCCAACGGTAGGCTTGCTTGATGCAATATGATTTCAGATCGCTAATAAAAAAAATAAAAAATAAAAAACGAGAAATCTCGTGATGGGCATTCAACGGTCGGGGGGTAAACCCGAGAAAAGCCGTGAGTGGCATTCAAAGTGTTAAAGGAACATAATTTATGTAAAGATATCAACACTTAATGAAAACATATGTAAAGAGTGAACCTTTAAGAGGAAAACATATGTAAAGATAACCTTTCAAACACAAGCTAAAATGCACCAGAGGGCGGCAGAAAACCACTGTTCATATTGTTCAGACAGGATCCCTGGCCGAAACCATGACAATATATGTGGAATAACGTTCTAATTACATTTTCATGAAGTCATTTTGAAATTTCAGAAACCGTGCCAGATAAAACGGGTACTTTTAGGAAAAGTCATTGAGTGACAGAGCTGGAGCTCGACCGAGTGACAAGGATACATTTATTGAAAATGCCTAGGGATCATTTGACCCCTTGTCGGCTGTGTTAGTGTTAACGTGGTTTAAAGATCAATACTCTTTCAATCTATGCACATGTAGCAGGGTGGATTATCCCTGCTTCGTGGGAACTGTGGTGCACGGTCACTAGGTAGCGAGACACAGCAGCACTCTGGCTAGCTGCACCTCCGTCTTTGGGGTCAGGAGCGTCAACTGGAGGCTGGCAGTGGGAGTGTATGAGGCCCAGGATTTACAAACCTGGTCCGGTACTCTGGTCCTCCTCCCTCTCTCTTGGGCAGTCAGCAGTACTCCCCAACACACCCTCACTCTCCCCAATTATCCCCTTAGCACCCCCCCACACCTAATGACTGGATGGTAAATAAATAACTTGGTTCCCCCGGCAAGCAGTACCCTCCCTCAGTAACACCAGAAACCTTACAGTAGGAAAGGGAAGGTTAAATAGGAAGGGTTAATTATATTAACATTACCCACACCAAAAGGGTTAAGATAGGCTCAATAAAAGACACGTACACCGTGCTCCCATTCAGTATGATTATTATTGTATCATTGGCCTAGTTACACAATGGCTACGTCGGGTAATTACTGCACCCTGGTTATTGTTACACAATAATTACAGTCTGATAATTATGTAATCGCGCCTAGGCACCAAGTGCTCTCGCTATACCCAGACTAAATGCTGCCCACGTCTGGGCTGGTCACAGTATCACTACCTTCCCTAAGGGTTTATATATACTGCTCTCGTACTCCGTAATATGGGGAAGGAAGGGGGAACATAGAGGAGGAAATAGAAGGATTCACTGAATGGGAAATATTATTACATCACACATGTTACCACGCTCAAAGGAAATGAAAATAAAACAAAATGTGAGCCCACAATTACCAAAACAAAAGCCCTATGCTAATGCCGGCATGTAATGTTTGGGGTCTGTAATTAGCAACGTTAACTTCGCCCCGCAGGCTGCACCACACTGTGTATGATGTAAGGATCCGGAGCATAGCGTTTATACTCATAAAAAATGGCCGCCTCGCCGCGCCACTGTTGTCCGTGAGGCAAGATGGCGTCGAACACTCTCGGCGAGGACACCAGCAGGCGGAGCTGTAGCAGAGAGGCAGTGTTGGCTGAGAGCGTGTGCTGGGCGATGCCGACCTCTGCTGGTCGGTGCACACTCCCGTGCTGCAGGCAGCCAGGTGCAGAGCTGATGCAGGACGCCGGTGAAGACAGCTGCTGACGGCCGGAGCAGGCTGTTTGCAGGTCCAACCTGGCTCGCAATCTATACCGGCACAGTAACTGCTATAACCCGACTACTGTGAACTCAGATATAGTATTAGCCGCACGCTATCTATACCGCTCACTGTAACTACTATAACTCGAGTACTCCTATGCTAACCCACCGTTGCTCTGGTGGGGCTCTCTGATGGTTCCTCCACTGGGCTTCCACGGCACCTCCCGTTTTAGCTGCGACTGTTCACAACAATGATCCAAGCAGCAGAGGCTCTCCTTCCGGCTCTCTCCCCCATATATGTCCTCTCATCTCTCTCTGTCTGCTACTGCCCCCTGCTGGTCCCGCCTGCCAGTCACACCAGGGAAGGATGGTGAAAATAATCCAATAGTTATAATCCATATTCCAGTGCTCTTCGGAAGGGGACGCTTGTGTCATTGTTCGTGTGAATACCAATGAAACTAGTTAGAATGTCTTTGTGTACAAAAGGGATATAAAACACCAGTCAGCAGTTCTGAATAATATACCATATTTTCCAGACTGCTACACACAGTTCAAAGCCATGATCACTAACCACGGCAACAGTGTGTAACTGTTTTATCAGTCTGCTGATTTTCTTTGTTTTATCTTGTGTTACTACTTTTAATCTTTTGGTTTGATGATGATGATGATGATGATGATGATGATGATGATGCTGATGATGATGATGATGATGATGATGATGATGATGATGATGATGATGATGATTACACTATTAGGTGGAATAAACCTTTAAAACGATTTGGGTGGAATAAAACTAATTTGACACCTTCCATAAGTCTCTGACAAATGGTTCATGATATATGAAATGGGGCAGGCTTATTTCAATAAACAATGATGGAAATTAATTCATGAATGTTTTTAATGCATATAGGTATCAGCGAAGTCTATAGGTTCACTATGGCACTATGGTTGTAAACATGATCATGCAGGTAATGAGGAATCCAGCCTGACTAGGGGAGATATTAGACTTACTAGGTTTCAAGCCAGGGGAGATATTAGGCTTACTAGGCTTCAGACCAAGGGAGGTATTAGACTTACTAGGCTTCAGGTCAAGGGAGATATTAGACTTACTAGGCTTCAAGCCAGGGGATGTATTAAGCTTACTATCATGTAGGCTTCAGGCCAAGGGAGATATTAGGCTTACTAGGCTTCAGGCCAGTGGATATAGGCTTACTAGGCCTCAGGCCAAGGGATATATTAGACTTATAGGCTTCAAGCCAGGGGAGATATTAATCCTTACTGAAACTGAATTAATATTAATTCATGAAGCAATCCTTGCTGAAACCGAATTCCCTCCAATGTAGCTGAGATCAGATGACACCCTTTTCCTAAGGCCTGTGCTATTACATGTCATCTGATCACAACATGTAACCCTAATAAAATGAGGTTGCCACTGGGGACTAGACCTACTATCTAAACTAGTATTTACAGTTGTACTAGTAGTAGGCCTACTATACTAGTAGCAGTATAAGTAGTAGTAATACTATTACTAATAGTATTGTATTATTAATAATAATAATAATAATAATAATAATAATAATAATAATAATAATAATAATAATAATAATAATAATAATAATAATAATAATAATAATAGTAGTTGTTGTTGTTGTTGTTGTTGTTGTTGTTGTTGTAGTCATACATAATAATACTGATGATGAGGATTGATTCATTATTATTATTATCATCATCATCATCATCATCATCATCATCATTAGTAGTATATCCTCGTTATTCTCGTATCCTCGATATTCTCGTTGCACTGAGAAAACAGTTGATTAACACGGAGTAGGTCGCTATTGAATCAGCAGCCAATGTGAATAATGCAGTCATAGCGACCGCCTGTTGTTGCAAATAAATTATGGCGTCGTCAGTCAGACATTGCGGAGTTGCGGAAGTGCGCGTTTGGTAGAGGATGGGTGTTTAAACAGGAGCAAAAGCTGCGAGCGTTGAAAGAGGTGTGCAGTCTGCCAGGCACACAGACCTGTCGCTAGTTCAGGGGTGGTACTGGGGATGTACGATACCGTGACAACCCCCTGATGAACCAAGTCCGCTTTAGTTTCAGTAACTGGCTGTTACCTGTCCCGTGGCATTGGTCGGCGGGTGGTGCTTATACGGAGTTATGGGAGCCTTACAGTCGATACCTGCGGAACCAGAATACCTTGATCTGGCGGAAAAGACCGGCTGTGAGTAGCCCACAAACATCACACCTTACAGCAATTATTGTTTTTAATAGCATATAGCTAGCAGTGACGTGTTTCTTGTAATTCTAGTTTGGCGCAAATACTAAGCGATTTCTGGTCGCTTTTTAAATGAATCATGAGGCGCACCTACTTCCAAAACAGATAATATTGCAGGAGTCCCGACAAGTAGAGGATGATTCTTTCTACTGCAGTGTCCTTCTGCCTGTTGTAGCCCAGTCTGCAGGGAGAACGGCACCAAGCCAAGATAACGTCAAGTCTATATACGGAATCTAACAGAGGAACGGATATTATACTTTAAAGTCTCATGACTATTGATGTCAGGCTACTGGTGGTGTGGCAGACAATAAATGTTGGATAAACTATGAAAACCAGTCAGTGATTATGCCTAGGGTACATGGCAAAAAAATAATATTTTACGGATCAGTATTCTTTTTTGTTTAAAAAAAAAGAATACAACACTAGTGTGTAAAGTTGAGTTTAGGTGCAGTTTACCCTCCACTACATGTACATTAATCTTTATGATGTACTGAATGGATGACAGTCAGCAGCAGGACTAATAAAAGGCCAGCAGCATGACCTGAATCTTAGAAAGAAAATGTGTGTTCATGCAGCAGTTGGTTATAAATAATTCTGCTCTACCAGGTGGTTTATATAAGTTAAAGAGTGCAGCGCACCATCAATAATACAGGAGACACTTTAGTGTAGCTGGAAGCGAACACATGCTGAGAGAATGAGATCAGACAGGGAACAGTGAACCAACCTCGCTTCTCCATACAGGAGATCCCTCTTTAGGTCACTTTAGTTACATTAACTTTTTTAATGTTTTCTTTATTTTCCTACCTAAACAACAAATTAGTAACAAATATAATAGGAAAGAAATACAGGATACTTTTATTTGCATACTGGATAGTGTAAACTACTAACGAGTTGGTCGCAGTCAACCAGCAACTGTTAATGGGTCTGACCCTTTAGCTCAGCTGGTTAGTGTGGCCGCCTGTGGATCCCATGGTCCTAGGTTCAAATCCACTTGGTTACAATAGTATTAATTGTAGTAATAGTATA
This sequence comes from Notolepis coatsorum, assembly GCF_963971535.1. NCBI lineage: Eukaryota > Metazoa > Chordata > Actinopteri > Aulopiformes > Paralepididae > Notolepis > Notolepis coatsorum. The sequence continues at coordinate 58,269,326 of NC_140175.1, read as the reverse complement.
TTCTGTGGCCCAGTGTAGCTCAATAGCTAGGATACAACATGACATTAACACTGCCAGGGTTAGGGGTTCTATTCCCCATGTAGCTCAGTAGGTAGAGCAAGGCACTAACACTGCCAGGGTTAGAGGTTTCATTCCCTGTGTAGGTCAATGAGTAAAACATGGCATTAGCACTGCCAAGGTTAGGGATTCCATTCACTGTGTAGCTCCATGGGTAGAGCAACACTGCCAGGGTTAGGGGTTCCAATCCCTGTATAGATCAATAGGTACAGCAAGACACCAACGCTGCCAGGGTTAGAAGAAAATAGAGGGCAATTAGTAGATTACTTCAGAGTGATTTTACTAAAGGCAATGGGAATGTGTCTTTCTGCATAACCGCCACACAGTACACTAGCCCTCTACACATTATGCATTTAAAAGACATCAGAATGCAGGGTTGGGACAGGGTTAAAAACATACACCAAATGGCCTCTGTGGTGCCGGTATAGCACCGTGGCATCCCTGAGAGTGTATACGTTATTACTGAGACATTCAGTGCAGCACTGGTCCATAAGGTCAAAATATAGTACCATACTTTTCCAATGTTTGACAGTATTTGTTTTTTCCAGTGCAAAGTACAGCCTTTGCATGTATATGATATACACAGTATTCTTTTGTAATATTTGTCATGGTGCTTTTTCACTCAGGGTATATAGGGTACGTTATGCATGCATGCACGCACGCACACACGCACACACACACACACACACACACACACACACACACACACACACACACACACACACACACACACACACACACACACACACACACACACACACACACACACACACACACAACATTTATATTTTTCTGAGCTAAACCAAGCTGTGTAGTACGTATAGTATATTAATTGAGTAGCTCAGACGAAGAACCATATGACTCCATTTGATGTTTTCAGAGGAACAATGTTTTAAAATTGTGCGTGATATTTTTCCGTAGCCTCTGTTTGCGAAGACGCTCTCTGATTGGCTAGCCCGCGTACAGCGAAGACCTTCTCTGATTGGTTTAGCTCCGAAGGGCTCTGGGATAGAAATGTCCGCCTTGTACATATATATTATCTGCTTCGAAGTGGTTATGCTTTGGCCCTCTTTCGAAGTGGGTTATGCTTATAGTTATGGTTAGGGTTAGCGGCTGGGTAGTGCAGCGGACTAAGTGCCTGCCTACCACCGCAGAGACTCTGGTATCGAATCCAGCTGTCAGCAGTACCTCCGGCTTGGTCGGTCGTCCATACTAACACAATTGGCAGTGTTAGCGGGTGGGAAGCAGGTGGGGTGTGTATCCTGGTCATTGTAAACAGCGGATCTTACAGGTTGGTCGGGGCGCCTGTTCAGCAGGGAAAGAATCTGGGGGAGGTAGTCCTCGCTGTCAGTTGAAAAGAATGTATCGGAGGAGACATGTGATAGTATCTATCAATCCTCCCTAGGCCGGCAAGTGGGGGGATGCGCGCAAAACAGCCAGGAAGGGAATTCGATAATTACTAAATTGGGATGGGAGAAAAATACAAAAAGGGGGAGAAAAAATTGATAAAAAAAAATGTGTACTATCTAAAGATGTTAAGTTAGAGTGTTCATTTATAGTTAAAGACAGTAGAGGTGGAGTACTTTCTGGTGATATATTCACACTCCAAGTTATTTGGATTGATTTTCAAACTGCAAATATATGGGCTGTCCAAAAAAAAACAGACTTCAATTAGAGCCATGACCTTTAAATTGAAACTCGTATGGGATCTAACATGTTTATCGTTACCTCCCTACAGCCTACCATGTAGACCAGGGCTATTCAACTGGCGGCCCGCGGGCCAGATCCGGCCCGCGGGATGATTCTGACCGGCCCGCCAAAGATTACATGATAATACAAAAAAATAAAAAAAAATAAAAATAAAATATTATTTTTTAATATATATATATATATATTTTTTTTTACTTTTTTCTTTTCATGTCAACGTTAACACGCACAATTGAGCCAAAAGTCACTCAATTAATGACAGATTTCATTGATAAATTGAGGGAAAACTTTGCAAGTCGATTTGATGAATTTGACATGTCCAGAGAATTGATGCATTTTGTGAGCAACCCATTTGCCAATGTAGCTGCTATTTCCACAAAAGGACAAGAGTTCCTTGCATCACTTCACATTGATGAAGGTCTCCTGCAACTTGAAATAATTGACATGCAAGCATCATCTGCTCTGAAGCAGGCACTTGAGAATGAATCCACCACAACATTTTGGATAAAGTGTATTCATGTCAAGACATTCCCCAAAATAAAAACGCTGGCAATATCTGTGCTAACAATGTTTGGCTCAACATACACCTGTGAATCCAGTTTCTCTCACATGAATGCCATTAAAACAAGCAACCATGCCTCCTTGACAAATGAGCATTTGCATCACTGTTTGCGGGTAGCCCTCACTTCCTATGAACCCTCTTTCTCTGCCATTGCCCAGTCAAAGAAGTGCAATCGCTCTCATTAGATGTGTGTATGTAGGCTAGGCCTGTCTGCCCCCCACCCCCCTGATGTTTGAGAGTTAAGAGTCGACAATAAGTGCTAATAAGATGCTGTGATTTGCTGTTGTTGCACAGACATGAAGCACTTTTTCATAAGCTCAGCTGCACTATAAATGTGTTTTTTTGTTCAAGTGTTGATGTTAGAATGTTCAGATGCACATCATGCACTTGTTTGTTTTTTATTTTATTTTTATATTGAAATGTTGAAGAGGAGATGTTGCAGTTGTTGCACAGTCATAAATGAAGCACTTTTTGCAGGAGATGTTGCAGATGTGGCACATAAATGAAGCACTTTTTTTTTTAAAGTATACTACTTTTGCAATGTAGTTAAAGGGGAACTATCTTATAAATGGCCTTTTTCAGTGTTTAGCATTGTTTCCTAGCTATGTGGACTTATATTAATATGATTCATTCTAATTCTCATATTGGCGCATTCTTCCAATTCTCCTCTCACAATATTCACCCTCACTGAACTGAGTCATCTGAAAATGTGCTGATTTGTGATGTCAGAGAGACACCGCTGCATGATAATCAGCTGAGTTTCCACACAGTTCCCACTGTGGTTGGAGCCCAGGCTCAAAACGGCTTAAGATCTTGAGGTAGAAAAATGCTGTTTTTGAGTACTTGATTAGAAATACAAAACAATGAATTAAAAAAAAAAATTACAGAGGTGTTCCATAAACCCACAGGAATTGTGTAAAAGTGCCCAAATAGTGAAAGAAATAGTAAAATAGTTCCCCTTTAAATAAAAGTTGTGAAAATGTGGTTGCGTGTTGTGTCAAGTGTACATATATTCATAGCACGGGGAGGCGCCGTGGCAGTCCGGCCCCTGGCCCCTTGGGTTTCTGACAATGTGGCCCCCTGAACAATTTAGTTGAATAGCCCTGATGTAGACAACAACACAATGTTGACAGAGTGAAGAAAGGCTACAATGCCAGACACTTTGCATGACATATGAATAAACAGATCTGTCTTGAATGCATGGATCAACACTCCCAGCATTGCTTCAGCATTACTCATACAGACAGGCAAGGCCAAATTGTTGTCAACGTGCAGAGACATAAACATAGATTTATAGATAGATACTACTCCTATTTATCTCTGAGGGGGACTATGGCTGTCACACAGCAGGTAGGACATACAGTACACAAGATGAGATGCCAAAAATGGTACCGCTTTAGTAGATAAGTAGATGTAAATAACCACAATAAAGAATTGACTACTAGTATAAAAGAAACATGAATGAATGAATTAGTCAACCAATCAATCGATCACTCAGTCAGCCAGTCAATCTAAATTGCGTGGGCAAAACATTGAGAGTAACCCATAGGCTGCCTTGGTTTCTGTTCCATTTGAGTGCTATTGCATTATTTGCATTCAGCTAATGTGGTTGAGTCTTGTCCCAACATGTAACTTGTTCCCACAGCTACCGGAAGCTGACTTACAGTGTCTGGTTAAAGGGAGGTTGTTATACATAAATAATAATCTGTGTTCTTCCTGGAATTGACTGTGCTTCAGAGGCACTACTGTCTACTGTACACTCTGATTACAAAAGATGTTTGAAATAAGAGAGGAGGTGTTTTCCCTAACTGAACCCCCTTTGTCAGGAGGTTCTTTATTGAGATGGTATTCGGGCTGAGAGGGAGAATGATTAGGCTACTGTAAGAGGAGTGCTCCCTTTGTGGCCATCTGGGAATACAGTGCGAGATAGAAGGGGACACTGGCCTTTTGTGTGGGGAGGGGCGGAGGCTGTAAGGCCCTAGGCCCTTCCAACATGTGAGATTTAAGCTATTGTCTTGGAACAGACTTCTTCTACAGCTGATCTTGGCAATTTTGTAAATATCAGTATCTGCCGATATTGAATTTTATTATCAGTCTGCCAAAATTACTCTCGAAGTCAACTTCCTGTCTGTTGTTGCTACGCAACTGCGGCACAGGGGAAAAATGCACTCCCGGTACATTGTTTACGCTTCATTTAGTGCAGAAAACGGATCGGAAAGCGTCAAATTAAACATAATCAAGGGTAATTTTCTTCAGTGCATCAAAATGCCAAATAGCTGCTGTGTGACTTTTTGTACCAATAACAAAATCAAAACTCAAGTTTTATATAATACCAGTTGAGGCATCACGGAGGAAAAAGTGGCTGGCGGCTATCAAGAGGGCACACATTGGGCGCCTGCAGTGCAACGTGGCCGTCCCGGGTTCGACTCCCGGACCCGGCGACCTTTGCCGAATGTCTCCTCCCCATGTGTTCTCCCATCCTTCCTCTCTGCCGGGTCTGTCCAATAAAGCAATAAAATGCAAAAAAAATGACCTTAAAAAAAATAGGGCACACGTAGACGCAGACGGGAGAGTCGATCAAAGCAGACACTGGTCCCCCAAGTCAAATCATAATGTACGTATGTATGTCTGTCTGCTCTACCCATTTCATAACAGGTGAGAATAAGGAACAAATATTTATATCGTGAATTAATTATTGGCTGTGAGGCTGTAAACAGCAGATAAATGTTAGCTGCTAGCTACTTCACCATATAGTCCATTCTCAGTGTATGTGCACTGGAGGCTTCAAGTAGCCTACATGCCTTTTTCATGTTTATATGTTACTACTATTTAAAAACGGAGCTCACTTTTGCTCGTACACACCTGTGGGTTGTCCCCTAAACTAAGATGGCGGCGGTCTCGTGACGTCAGAGTGTCTTTCAGAATCTTAAGCAGGCTTAAGCAGACAATCACAACACCAGAGGGAGCTCCACAAATCATGTTAAACCCAGATTCGGCTCAAACAAGGGACTAAACACGTTTTGCAATTATGCCACATCAATGTGGAACGCCCTACCTAAAGCTGTAAAGGAATGTCAATCACTACCCACTTTCAAAACCACTCTCAAAGAACACCTACGGGAGACTGCAATTCGAAACTGGCCCCTGTAAATGTCCTAACCCAACCCCCTCCAATGTACAGTAAATTACCTAGTATGGTTTTGTCAATATTCCAATGTACAGTTTTGCTTGTTTGTACAATGTCCCCGCCCCCCCAACCCCCTCCAATGTACAGTAAATTACCTAGTATGTTTGTCAATATTCCAATGTACAGTTTTGCTTGTACAGTTGTACAGTGGTCCCCCCCCACATAATATTGCCGTTATATCAGCCATTGGCTGCCCTGCTCTCTAAATAACGGTATCTGCATCAACAATTACAAAAAAAATAACATATTGGCTGACCACTAAATGGTACTATGTGTTGGGACAAAAGAAGAGCCCTGTTCTGTCACTGATTCGCTGTCCAACTAAGGTGCTTGAACTGTTGCATAAACCAGACACAAGGGTGGTTAATAAACCACATTACTGGTCCTATACCAGCTACACGAGAACAACATCTTTAGTAAAACCAACAAAGCCTTTCCCAGCTGAAACATCTTGGTTTTGACATTGTTTTCATCCAACATTGTCCTCCAAGTGCAGCTTAAGTCATTCTTATCCTGAAACCACTAATCTTGAGTTATTTCAACACATCTTAATGAGTGTCCCAGGATGGCAGGATGTCCCACCGGGAAATGTTTTAGACCTGGGCCCTCATGCATCAACGTGTTCTACGCACAGATCTGTGCGTAACCCGTGCGTACGATAATTTCTAAGCAAAGAGTGGGATTCATCAACTTCAACTTGAACTTGACTTCGTGCTTACATCTACGCACATTTCGGACCTGGCGTACCTCGCGCCCAGTGGTAGAATATATTATTACAACAAGGAAATGAGCTTCTGTGCATAATAACACTGGATGTTCTATGAACCGTAGTTCATTATAGTTCATTGTAAAATAGCAACAGTAGTGTAATTATGGTCAAAACCCTATAAATAGCATTTGGAATAATAGATCTTTCTCTCAGAATGAATGCAGCATGTCATATATGTTACGATGAATTGAAAATGGGGGACCCTGATGTAAACAAGACGAAAGTCTTTCTCTGGTCTGCATCCCCTTAACAATTGTATGTATTGAGCTGTACTGTACTGTACCCATTCTGCAATCTGTTAATAAAGTTCTCATTCATTCATTCATTCATTCATGGTTTATATAGCGTTATTGGAATATACGGGGTGTAGGCTACTGACTGACTGCGCTCCGCGTAGCTTGATTGATTGATTGATTGAAAAGTTTATTAACAGATTGCAGAATGGGTACAGTACAGTACAGCTCAGTACATACAATTGTTAAGGGGATGCAGACCAACTTTCGTCTTGTTTACATCAGGGTCCCCCATTCTCAATTCATCATAAATCATAAAGCTCAACTCGTTATTATTCTGCGCAGACCGCAGGAACACGGGAACGGTCTGATTATATTTAAAAGGCTTTACGTTAAACGAAACAAGTGGAATTTCGAAGCCGTAAGCAGAATACAAGTCATATGAATATAGTGTTCTTCCCCCTTTTTACTGTATAAGAAAGAATAGAAAACGCATTGCAATGACACTATAGTGGACAGACTATGTATATGATGGAATTCAAGTTCATGTATTGAAAGGCAGGATACATCATACATGCAGTGAGATTCATTGTTCTTGTACATGCTCTCGTATTATATTGTTTATATAGGCTACCCAATACTGACATCAAAATAGATTGTAGTATGCCTCTAGAAATCATATGCAGCAGGTAGAAAATTGACGGGAGATCCATCGCGATTTGGAATAGAATTGAGGAGAACTTTAATCCGTGGGTATTAATCAAACAACACGGGAAAAGGCAGTCATATTCCAGCGCGGTCTTTATTAGCCGACAACAAAATAGATGCCTCTAAAAATCATATAGCCAATCGAACACAACTAATAAAGGCATTCATACAGCACGGTTATAATGACACACAACCAAACAGTGGTCAACGAACGGTCTTTATTAGTATTTTGAGCTGTCCAGGCAGAATTGCAGCAATGGTTTTAGGGAGCCGTTGATATCTGACATCACCGTTTACAAGTCCGCCTTTTATTTATCCCATAAATCATAATACGCGATAGTGTCTTCTTGGTTCGACAGCAGTGAATTCTCCGTGGAGTTTCTCGGAGTCCCGCTCGGGTCGGTCCATTATTTCACATCCCATGGGGGGTGTTTCCTCATTTTCATGACCATATATGGATAATCATGCACGAGCATTGACGGTAGAACAAAGTGGTATTCATCAACACGGCAGGGCATAGAGCCTGCGTACGCACGTGTGATGAATGCCGACTTCCCTGTGCGTACGCTAGTTCTACATTCCGTGCTTACGTGTGGAAGTAGGTCAAGTTCAAAGTCCACGTTGATGCATGAGGGCCCTGGGCCCTCATTCATCAACGTGGACGTAGAACATGTTCTATTTCCACACGTAAGCACAGAATGTAGAACCAGTGTACGCACAGAAGAATCGGGATTCATCAACCGTGCGTACACAGGTCCTATGCTCCTCCGTGTTGATGAATACCACTTTGTTCTACCGTCAATGCTCGTGCATGATTATCCATATATGGTCATGAAAGTGAGGAAACACCCCCCATGGGATGTGAAATAATGGACTGACCCGAGCGGAACTCTGAGAAACGTCACAGAGATTGTTCACTGCTGTCGAACCAAGAAGACACTATCGCGTGTTATGGGATAAATAAAAGGCGGACTTGTAAACGGTGATGTCAGATATCAACGGCTCCCTAAGACCATTGCTGCAATTCTGCCTGGACAGCTCAAAATACTAATAAAGACCGTTCGTTGACCACTGTTTGGCGTTGGTTGTGTGTCATTATAACCGTGCTGTAATATGAATGCCTTTATTAGTTGTGTTCGATTGGCTATATGATTTTTGGAGGCATCTATTTTGTTGTCGGTATTACCGACAACAAAATAGATGCCTCTAAAAATCATATACTATTAGGTAGCCTATATGGATTACATATAATAGCAGCCATAGCCTACATTATGCAACAGTAACTTGCGCATACCAGTGTATGCGACGGACCAGTGTATACCTTATATCATATCATATTCATATAATAGTTTACTCTATCAGCATACCAGCATGTAATATGTTCTTTGTTAGAACTCAACTCGTTATTATTTTGCACATAGATTGCAGAAATACGGGAACGTTTTGATTTACATTAAAAGGCTTTGACATTGTAAAACTAAATACGTGGAATCCTGTAAGCATAATACAAGTCATATCACCCACACGATATGCTCTGTGTCCAGAGCATGTATGCTTTTCATTCATTTAAGACACATTATTGCAAGGGTTTTGTAATACACATACACCCTGGTGTCATTGCAATGCGTTTTTTTATTCTTTCGTATACAGTAAAAAGGGGGAAGAACACTATATCGTGGGTGTTCATAATATGACTTGTATTCTGCTTACAGCTTCGAAATTCCACTTGTTTCGTTTAACGTAAAGCCTTTTAAATATAATCAAAACGTTCCCGTGTTTCTGCGGTCTGTGCGCAAAATAATAACGAGTTGAGCTACGCGGAGCCAGTACACCCAGTACACCCCGTATATTCCGATAACGCTATATAAACCATGCTGCATTCATTCTGAGAGAAATATCTATTATTCCAAATGCTATTTATAGGGTTTTGACCATAATTACACTACTGTTGCTATTTCACAATGAACTATAATGAATTACGGGGGTCATACAGAACACGCGCCAGTGTCTTTATTTCCGCGTTGGAACGAATACATGTACTGAGGAGCGTTTGTGCGTAGTAACGATATTCTACCACTGGGCGTCAGCTAAGTGTGCTCAGAGCTGTGCGTAGACATAAGCACAAAGTCAAGTTCAAGTTGAAATTGATGAATCCCACTCTTTGCTTAGAAATGATCGTACGCACAGGGTAAGCACAAATCTGTGCGTAAGACACGTTGATGAATGAGGGCCCTGGTGCCAAGATTTATGACTACGTGATGACAGATGTGTGAAACCTTGCCCCAGGGTCTACATTAATTTATTATTACTACATAATCAGGGTTCTCCATTTCAAATAGAGATAACCAGACAGCTCACACCATGTTGGTAGTGTTAGTATTATTTTTACATTATTCTAATGTCTAGGCCAGGTGGGGGATGTCAGGTTGGCCCTGGTGGACTTCCTGGTCTGTACTAGACTGGGGGAGACCATAGGATGTCTCTGCCCGTATCATGCATCAACAAGAATGTCACATTCATATTTCTTTCCATTGGTGGGTGAATTTCTGAGCATTCTACAAGATTTGTAAATTGTTTGAAATAGAGTGACCATTCCTCCACATAACGAAATGGACAGACTTGCATAGATAACTCACCAGATAACACTGGTATTCGAAGGCCCTTATTGGTTAGCTACCTCCTTATACTACATCATTATTGGAATTCTAGTGACTGGCTTGTCCTTAAGGTTTGCTCGGAACAGGGTAAATCTGCATTTCATTATGATACCTCTAGCTCATGGAATTAATTCCAACAGTCCTTAAAGCTTGAGACTCTCCCCTCTGTTGCAGAGTTTAAGACCCAAGTTGTACTGTATGTGTTTTAATTGATTTGGTATCCATTAGGGCTGACCTTCAAATATTCTTTTGGAATCGAAGCTTCGGGGCCGAGATTTGATTTTAATTCGAAGCTTCGAAATAAAATAAAATAAAAAATTTTAATACATTTTTATTTTTTATTTTTTTATTTTTAATGTTGTGGGACTTGTACAGCACTTTGTTCAACTTTGTCAGTGCTGTAAAGTTTAAACCTTTTTAAATCTTAGACAAACAAAACACTTTGCTTTCATGAAATATTGTAAGCCGTCATTTGAGGCTTTATAAAAGCAGCACAATGAACACAAATCTGTCAGTGCAGAGTCCGACCTCATCTTAAATAACAAACAGCATTGCTTGTTGTAGTTAACAAAGAGAGGCAGAGTTAAAAAAAAAAATAAAAAAATCATATATATATATATATTTTATAATCGAATTTTATTTTCATATTCGAATCCCATGCCCATCGAACGAAGCTTCGAAGCTTCAAAGTATTTAAGACCATGCGTGTTGTCTTATTGTTATGATTGTATATGCTGTGTAATTTTATATGCGTTTATGCTTACAGTATTTCTGTGTATACTCAACGTGACTTTAAATGAGGGAAACCTCAGTTGCCTTTGGAGTTTAAATAAATGTTTGAAATTAAATTAAATATGGTTGGTGTAGTAGATGTTTGCTGGGAGTGAAGGCAAACAGCTTGCACAATAAACTTAATGCATAGTACACCACAGAAATGACATAGTGTGTTGCTCCAAACACAAGACATACTGCTTAATCACTTGTTTGTGATCCATGACTCAGGCATCAGGTTCTCTGTTCACAGTTTCTCAGGAGCAGATTGGAATACTGCACAAGAGATTCAGACAGCTGAGCCAAAATGAAGACACTCTACTGTGAGTTAATCAGTTTAGTCATCGGTTGTAAAAATACCCCAGAGGTTTTAAAATGTATTTGTTCCAACTTTGGATGTCTTGTATTTGCAAAGTACTGCATGCAAGGCCTGTGTGCATGTCAATTTGTTTAGAATAAAAAACCAGCGCAACAGGTTTTGGGTTCAAATGTTTGTACACTATGTGTGTAAGTCAACTCTTATTGTTAACCAGGATCTGCTTTTTATTCCTCAAGGAGAGACGACTTCAACACAATCCCAGACCTGGCCTGTAATCCTATCAGGGCTCAGATCATAGAGGCCTTCTTTGACAAAAGGTAAAGTACCGTAAAACAGCCCTGGCTTTTATTTACGTCAATCACTGAACTCAACCGGACTATATGAGACAGGCCTTTAATTTCTTTGGCACAAATGTCTTCCTCAGTAAAGATGGGAAATACTATAAAATAGTTTATTTATTATTTGACAAAAGGTAAAGTATAACATTTAAAGGTGCACTATGCAGTTTCGGGGGAGACAGATTTGTTTGCATTTACATTTTGTTTACATCTTTCTGAAGTCCACAATGAGCTCCTTGGTTTTCTCGGTGTTGTGTCCCAGGTTGTTGTCGGTGCACCACGGCGCCAGGTGCTGGACCTCCTCCCTGTAGGCCGACTCATCGTTTTTTTTTTTTTTTGTTATCACATTTTTTCCAATTTTTTTTCATTTTCACATCTAACAAAACACAACACAATACAGTAACAATAATAATACACAAGACATCACAGGACAGTACTTCAACAATACTATTACAATAACAACAAGACAATTAAATTAAATCAAATTTTATTAATCAATAAAGCAATATAAATAGAATGAAGAACAGTGAAATATCCCAAGCCCCTAATCACCCCCATCGGGACCTCTACAGTCCCCACCCTATGAGGACCCCAGTCCAGGGCCCCAGTGAGCATCATGCCTCTTTAATACTCCCTGAGACCCCGAAACCAGGAGCCCCCCACCAGCCCTAGACCGCAAACCACCAAACTTGTAAGGGCCCAAAACATTCCATCCCATATAGAGATAGAAATAATAAAAACAGAATATAATTTCTTTTATGATAATGCCACTGACATTACAAAATAAATGTCTTCCCCCACCCCAGGACCCCTCAGGAGCAACACCCGACCCCGCTCTGCCGCTAGATCATGGCTTTTAGATCATGGCTTTTACTTTCTTAGCCACTGAGGCCCACAACTCAATGTTGGATTCCCTAACTCCAATCACCCGAGCAGTGGGGATCTCCATATATAATATAAATTACATCCAGGAGTGTCAAAGCCCAATTGATCGTTGTACGTTTTTCAGGTTGTTTCCATCTCATGGCTATATTTTTTTTGGCTGCTGTAACTCCCGCTAGAATGAGTATTTTTTGTTGTATGGAAGCTGGTAGCAGGAAGATATCATTTAGGATTAGTGTTGTTGCGGAAAGTGGAATTGTCAGGTTACATATGTCCGAAAGCTTAGTGGTTATGGATTTCCAAAATCGAGCCACCGGTGGACATTCCCAGAACACAGGGTGCACCGGGAGTCAGCCACCAAACCCATCGCACACAGTTTACTATAATGTGAGATACGTTCTATGAATATAATTCAAATGTATTTGTTGGGGATTAGGGTTACGGGAAGCCAATGTGATATTAGTCCAGACATCATCCCAATCAAACTCAGGATCCAGCTCTGGAATGTCCTCTCGCCAAAGTATATCTAATGATAGGTTCTTGTTAGGGCTGGGCGATATGGCCTAAACATTTTATCTCATATTTTTTCACACCACATCCGATTTACAATTTTAATCGATTTTTTTTCCTAGAAACGCCAAGGAAATCATTCAAATAAGCTTTGTTTTTATTTGACAAAAAAAAATCAAACCAAGATGAATTTCCCTATTGGGATTGAAGTGCAAACCTAACTTTCACCAATCTTCACTTCACAATAAAATATATATATAAAAGGTTACTCTTGATCAAACACAGATGAATGTCCCTATTGGGATTAATAGTGCAATAACTTGCTTTTTCACCAAACTTCACTTAAAACAAATAAAAGGTGCCTCTTGAATCTAGCTTGATTGAACAGTTGATGGTCATAACATGAGGCTTAATGCTTGATTGATTGATTGAAAACTTTATTAACAGATTGCAGAATGGGTACAATACAGTACAGCTCAATACACACAATTGTTAAGGGGATGCAGACCAGAGAAATACTTTCGTCTTGTTTACATCAGGGTTCCCCTTTTTGAATTCATAATGACATTTATGACATACACAACATACAGATATACAGATCACTGATTCTTGAGAGTTGGGACAAAACATGTCCTACATAGAAAAGTCTAATTTATATAGAAAATAAAGAAATTCATAATGATTGACATACTCACAAAGTTACATCTGAAGGTATTGTGTATACTGATTTGATGTTTTAGCACATATATTTGTTTTTTGGGGGATATTTGTTTAAATGTATAATCTGTGGTTAGAAGCTCCCATGTTAATGATCTTGTCCTCAGCAAGGGGTCACATTATTGACCAGCCCAAAAAAGCTTGAAAGACCTCTCCACTTGTGAAAACATACATATCAAATAAAAGATAAGGGTTATACATGTATAAAACAATGCATGCCATGAACCTCAAATAATATTGTCCATAGAAATCTACCTATCAAAGTTGTGTCCTCAGTTTATGTCAACTCTGTCAGACCTTTTCATAAACCTAATTAAATCAGGCAATAGCATGGCCAGCTCTATCCCTGAGGACCCCGTTTCCTTCCCCTGAATGTGGTGAATGCAACACTACCACCCATGGTCTGGTAAGTTTGACACTTTTTGATATTTTAGACAAACAATGTCAATATTCCGATGGTCACAGCTGGAACATGTCAACACCGTCTCTCCGTTATTATACTTTTAAAAAACAATAGTGGATTGAATTCAAGTGTTTTAGTGAGATTAGCTAGCTGTAGTGCACAATACAGGCTTGGAGGGAAAATGTGTGCCCTTTTGTCAACTCTGTCAGACGTCAACTCCATCAGATTTGGTGTCTGACGGAGTTGACGTGTAAGCTGACGGAGTAGACAAATCCATCAATAACCTCATAATATGCTATTATTATACTATTTTTGAACATGGTAAAGGATTTAAATGTTATTTCAGAGTTTTATCTGCACAGAAGTGTGCATATAATAGCATGCATTACAATACACTTCTGACTTTTAGAGCATGGGCAGGCTGTGGTCTGCTTATTGAATAATTGTCTTACTTTCCCAGCACATGTGTTAATAAATAAATATAAATATATCACTTGTCTACGTTGATTGAGTGATTTATTGATTGATTGATTGATGTAAAATATGGTGCAGTGTGTAGTTTTCACTACCAAACATCTACACTCTTGCCTCTTATAGAGCGGGGAAGGAGTACCATGTTGCCCTTTCATATCCCAGAAGGGATACAAGACAGAAGAAAACAGTTATTCTTGTTATTATACTGTTTACTTAGATCATCAGAGCAAAGGTGCACGATGGTAAACTGTGGATATTTCATCTTAATATCTTTATAATAATTCTTAATATAGGACTGGTTCATGCATGTCTAGATTGCTGCATCATCCTTTCTCTGACTTTCCATCCATATACATTATGGTATGGAGTAATCAACAGGATAATTCTTTGCTAGTCAGTTGTCACAATCTTATCAGTTGTAATATACCCTAGGAATATTGGAATGACTGTCTTCTTGAATTTTCTCCCACTGCTTCCACTGAACATGGATTTTGTCTGCACAAGCCAGTGTGAAGATGTTTGCAACATCTAGTTGTAGAAACTACGCACTGCAGCTTTAACGTCAATCAATCAATCATGTTTAGTAAATAGACACCTGATTTTATAGTCTTATTCTAATACATTTTCATGACTTTTGTATTATAGGAAAGCATGGCTAGACAAAAATTGTCAGTTGAGGAGCGAAGCAGAAGAAATAGAGTACCAATGAAAGAGAAAAGAAAAATTACACAGTGACGAAGAGAGCAAACATGCCTTGCAAGAGCAGGAAAGACAAAGGTGGAAAAAGAGGGTTCAAGACAAAAAAGTAATAGAAATAGACTAGATGGGAGACAGGGCACAGAGAAAATATTGGAGAGAGGTCCAGAAAAGGTGCAGATAGAAAAGGTCCTCTGAAGGTGCGGTGCTGGAGGCAAACACCCCCCTAGATCAGGATATTCTAGATAACAATGCCAGACAGCGCAGATAGTCTCTCAGACAGGAACAGAAACAAAGTAAAACGCGAAAAAGGCATTCAAGAGAAATACAAACTTTAAAAGAGAAGATTACAAATGTAACAAAGCAACAAAACAACCTGAGAAAAACAATAATGTGCTGAAAAAAGGCTACAAAATACAAATACATCACCACTGGACACTCCAGGCACGAAAACAAAGAATATGCCATCAGCAAGCAAAGTAAGGAATCAGAAAATCCAAAAGGCCCTGCTATTCCACCACATCCTCAGAAGAGAGCTGAAGACAAACAAACAAACTCCTGGCCCACGGTGCCAAAAACCAGCACTGAGTGTGTCATCAGGCACGATTCTTAAAAAGTATCGTCTTCTTCAACAAATGAAAGAGTTTGGGTTAACCTATAAGTTAATGAGAGAAAGGGAGCATCCTCAGAAAAAGCCAACATGCATACAGGGTATAACACAGACTGTCCATGTCCAGGATTTCTTCCTGAACTCTGCACGTTTGACGATGTGTGACGATGGATAGTGCTAATGATGGCTTTGTCATTATAAATGATTTCCCATATCTTTTAAAATCTTCGAAAGGGGATGGGTACATTTGGACATTTTGCAATACAAAATTATGTAGGTTAGAGTTATCCTATCCCAAAAATGTACTCATATTTAAATTCCCCATTAAGAAACACATCATTTAGACACTTTGCATGTTAGGATTTCCTTCAGATTGATGTTGGCATCCATGTATGGCGAATGCCTGGACTGGCCATCGGGAGCTCTGTCTGTCTGTCACACACACACAAAGGGAGTGGCATGTGATTGGTGGAGTCGGGACCAGGCCATACAACTGATTGACAGTGGAGATGGCGAATGGAATGGCAGATGGCACTTCTGCAAAATGACAGGGAGAGACAGCGAAAGACAAAAAATGTCAAGCATAACCTGCGCTTGAAAATGGACAGTGAAATAAGAGGAAGGGTCGAGCAGAGAGGGAAAGAGAGAAAAATACATACTGCTTACTGCTTGTATTTCACAGAACAGTCGGATGGAAATGACTGGAAATGAAATGTTTCAACAGTGGAAAAAAGAGGAAGGTGGAGCAGAGAGGGAGGGAGAGAAAAATACATACTGCTGACTGCTTGTATTTCACAGAACAGTCAGATGGAAATTACTGGAAATTAAATGTTTCAACACTTCAACAGTGAAAAAAAGAGGAATCATGGAGCAGAGAGGGAGAGAAAACTAAAAATAAAGGCCCTTGCAGGAGATGCCGCTAAATGTGGCAACATTTACCAAATGTTTTTTTGCACCACGGGACCACCAGGTTAGTCAGTGATAAAAATAAACATGCTAGCTAGCTAACATAGCTAACGTTACCATGCATCATCATCATAGTCACTTTTTCCCCCCATAAATCTTTTATTCAACTTCAGTCCTGATCATAACCATTTTTATTTTTTATTGTTCTTGTAATGTCAAATTAAAAATTAAATACTCTCACTTTTCTGATAAGAGTTGTTAAGTCTGACAACATCTTGAATCAACAAGATGTGAAAGTGGAATTTCTGCATCCCCATGGTCCAACAGAAAAGGTTCTGTTTCTGCCCAGTTCAAGACATCATAGTGAAACTAATCGGAAATGCAGAAGGAAACGAAGAGGAGAAGTAGGTGAGAAAGTGGAGATCAGGAAGTGGTGTAGAAGAGGTAGATGAAAACAGGGACGAGAAGAAGGGCTCCTGGGCCCCGTTCCCCGTACCTGGCTAACTGAGTTAGCCGGATAATTTCCAGTATAGCTTGACTTAAGCCAGACCTTTCTGTTCCCCGAAGTCGGATTTTCTAAATCACCATGGTAACAGATCAGAAAGTTTGAACCTGGTCCGGAGCTGGGTTAAGTTCAGTTAGCTGGATGAACCATGGCCACGCCCCCGCAAAGAAATGCCAGCTCGCTTCCTGAAATATTTCTCACAGTCTAGATCCCATTATACCATTCTGAATGATGTTTCTGTGCTTCGTTTTCCTAGAGGGGGCTTTTGAAATGTATAATAATAGAACTAAATGCTGATAATAAATCATATTCAGCCTATAGATTTACTTTGTCCTAAATAAAATAATGCACGTCATATACGGCGCTCGGAGTGCGATACACGCTGCATGTGGTTATTTTAATAACGGCGCATTGCAAATGTGAATCCCGCTGGGATATTTTTAATGAATGAAACCTATCGGCCGTTTGGCTCTGATTAGTTTAATATATTCTCTGCTGTAGATTTGCTTAACGGAGCGCCCGGATTGTGTTTCATTCAAGCATAAAATTTAAGTGTCTATGCGTGGATTGTGGTTTTTGTGGATTATGAATTACGAGGACTCTGAGGATTGTTGAATTGTATCATCACTCACACGTTATTGTGATATTGTAACTGGGATTAAAATTAGAGTTGTTCCGATACCGATACCAGTATCGGAAATGCCGCCGATACTGCCTAAAATGCTGGTATCGGTATCGGCGAGTACCCTCTAATTCTGCGCTCCATATGACGTAATTTATCAACAACACTGCGGTCTGCTGTGAGCATTATAAAACAAACGTGTGTTTAACCGACGTGAATTAAAGTGTCAATGCTGTTTGTCATTTTAACAGCAGATACTTTCTTAAATGCCATCCTCCCGACAGAGCGGTGTTGACGGGGAGCTCTGATGGGTTCGCTTGGTGGTGTTAGCATTGAACAGCTAACCGAAAGCTAGCGTTAACTAACGTTAAAGGTTTAGCTTTAACGTTACCTTGGCTAAAGTTGGGGCTATTCATAATCCAGCAATAATGGCTGCAGACCTGCAAGCAAAGTACAGCAAGTTGGCAAAGGAGTATTCCAACGTAAATCACATTTTCACCAGTAAGGTTAGTCTTTCTATCTACCGGTAGCTCATGCTAGCTAACCTAGCTCACGTTGTCACTAGTGATCGACCACCTCGCGTACACAATTAATGACATGTTGCGGACAGCCATATCGGTGACAATGTAGCTTTTAGTGCCAAATGATAAGAGTCTGAGGCGGAGTCTCAAAAGAGAATGTTGAATATTTATTGTGCAAAAATCACAACAGATCCTCTGCTACTACAGTACCTAAACGGAGCCTTGTGGAAGCAAGTGCAGCCACGTATAATGTCCATGTGGAACTAATGTGCCAACAACCTTTCCGTGGGTGAACTCATTGAGATAGTTTTCAATTACTGATACTAATACTAATCTATACAATCACCTGTTGTTGAATAAATACCATTACTTTATAGTTATTACTAAAAAAACAGTATATATAAAACAGTAGCTGTATAAAAAAAATAAAAAATAAAAAATTATTATTTATATAATTTTTTATTTTTTTTGAATTTCTTTAATGTATGCACTGGTATCGGATCAGTATCGGTATCGGCCGATACCCAAAGCTTAGGTATCGGAATCGGATCGGAAAGGAAAAAATGGTATCGGAACATCTCTAATTAAAATGTCTGATGAGATGCGCTGTTTGACGGATTTGAGAAATTGAATGAGCCGTTGACGTCACATTAATGCATTTGAGAATAAAGAGATAAAACTTCATTCAAAAGAAAAATATTCGAAACACGAATTGATGGATACACAATGAATATATCCCGTCTGGCACAGTGGTGCAACGGCTAGTGCTCACTCCTGTCAAGCAGGCGACCTGAGTTCGAGACCCCGCGTTTCCAATATAATTTTTTTGGAATATAATATTAATGATTATACGCAAAAGTAGCCTAGTTTTAAGTTAAAATATTATAAATCTACATGCATTGAGGATGTCATTCTTTATATAGCTCTCAACGTGCACCAAATTGAATTATTCCTACATTGCAAAAAGAAGAAAAAGACTAGAAGAAGGGGGATTCGAACGCGGGTCGTCCGTGTGAAAGACAAAACGACCAACCGTCACACCACAGTGCAGATAAGTAAAACATCCACCATACATCAATCAATGGATAAGAGAGCCGTATCCTTATTCTGAAACAATTGAACTAATTATTTTCGCTAGCAAGATCTCATTTGATTATTCAATCCATAAACCTACTGCCAGCAGGCACATTTAAAGAAATATAATCTGATTGATTGGGGTAATGAGGGATTTAAAATTTGCCTATAGATTATGCATTTAACTTGTCGGCGAGGCTATTGAGCCACCTGCAATCTGTTTCGAGTTAACGAGACTGAATCAGCGTTCGAGGAACAGGAAAATCCCGGCTTCAAACATCGGGTTAATTGAATCTGGATAATGGGACTATTGATCGACTTAGTTGAACCAGGTACGGGGAATAGGGCCCTGTTCTCCATTACTGTTTTTGTTTTTGGAAACAGTGCAGTTTGTAATAGTTGGAAACGTAAAGTTTGTTGTTATTACAATTGAGTTAACAAAATGTTCAGTATAAGACAAGGAGTTATTAGTTCTTATCATTGTCACTTCCATCTGTTTAAAAAATGCATGTGTTCATTTATCAGAGATGCATATACAATTTTGTCAACTCTGTCAGTTTCTCGTCAACACCGTCAGATCTTTGTCAACACCGTCAGATGTTTGTTTTTGTTAATTTTGGGGAAAATACTAATTTCTTCTTCAGTTTATGTTGTTTAAGTAATAAAGGAGCATCAGATCTTCATCCTCTTGTCTTATTTACTTAATGATCTTTTTTTTATCATATCAAAATTAAAAACAAAGTTTGAAAATGCAAATATTTCTAAATCTGGGTATTCAGAATAGTGTGAAATTACACCTGAGGTTTATATATTATATTTGATTGCATACCAGAGTAACTAAACACTATTACAACATACTTCAGAACTTTAGATTCTTGTTGGACTGGAATAATTAGAATTATATACTTTTTTGTGTGTCTGACGGAGTTAACACAAATCAAGTTCCAAAGGGAAACATGTGAATTTGTTTAAAATGTTTTTCTATGTAGAGCCTTTACATGGTTAAATAGCTCAGACCTTTCTCTACATGAATATACAACTCTAACCAATATAGTGTGCATTCTCAAAATATAATATTAAAAAGTGTTTTGTCCCGACTCTCAAGAATCAGTGAGATATATATCATGACATTTATGACATACATGACATACAGATATACAGTACTGTTACATTTGTGACATACAAGATATGCAAATATACAGTACTGTTAAACAGAGATCATAACAGAAAATATATACATACGAGGGGGAGGAAACTGTACATTAGGAGGGGGTGGGAGGGAGCGTTCGGCCATTTACGGGGGCCAGTCAAGCAGTAGTCTTACCAGTTTGTTTTGTGATGTTTGTAATCTTGCTTTTAGTGCATTTGAGGTGCTTTGATACCATGAGGTGCAAGCATAGTCGTAGTACCCTTGAATGAGTGCTCCTGCTAGAGCAGACCTGGGCAATTTACGGCCCGCGGGCCACGTCCGGCCCTTTGGGCATCCGTGTCCGGCCCGCGGCCAATCAGAACAGCGTACCAAACTTCTTTGAGCAGGAGCACGCGCAAGTCAGCACTCCGGAATGCGTTCCACTCGACACCTGGCTACTTTGCATAACAATAGCTCAGGTCGCCAGGTGTGTTCAAATACGACGTCAGGTGTGATCAAATACGTCCTCACACACTGTATAAAAAGAGCATTAAACTCACCAGTCACCACTGTACCACTGCCTGCAGCTAACGATCGAAATGCCAGCTCACGCCAAGAAAAGAAAAGTAGATACCGAATGCCATGATCTTGACAGGGAAGCTTTGCTCACCACTATTCGCTGTGTCACGCTCTTCTAGACAGGGTTGTCCTCTTAGCCCAGGACTCTGCTCTTTCACTCGAACCCCTAGCGCAGTACATAAGGCAATCACAAGTTATATCCCCTGTGTCAATTAAGGGCACACATCACCATATCAGCTTATACGCGGATGACGTACTCCTATTTATGCAGAACCCGGCCGTCTCTCTGCCCCACCTTCTCCAAGTAATAGATGACTTTGGCAGCCTATCTGGATTTAAGATCAACTGGCCAAAATTTGCCTTCCTTCCACTCAACGAGGCTGCGAAGGCAACCCTCCTTTCAGCAAATATTCTCATGGTAGATCACTTTAAATGCCTTGGGGTTGAAATATTCCCGACTGTTAACCAGACTGTAAAGTATAACTACTCCAGCTTGGGTGACAGGATTGCGAAGGATTTTGACAGGTGGTCCAAATTAAAGAACTCATTACAGGCCCGCGCCTCAATAATTAAGACGAATGTCTTACCTAGAATTAATTTGATTAGCTCCATGCTTCCGTTGTCTCCTGTTGGTTACTGGCAAAAACTGCACTCTGCTGCATATACATTTGTCTGGAATAACAAACGCCCACACTTAAAGAGAACCACTGCACAGAGGAGTAAATTGGACGGGGTTTGGCATTTCCGGACTTCAAATATTATTTCCAAGCATACTCTCTAAGACCTCTTATCACGTGGTTTGACGCTCAAGCGGCTGCTTCCTGTTCCCGATTGCAGCGGCACCCACGTTGTTAGCAAGCATTCTCTTTAGCTTATGGGTCGCCCCGTGCCTCCTTCAGGTTGTTTTCTGCCTCAGTAGCCAACCCAAACCTCTTTCTCGCTCCATCTTTGGACCTGATAGAAAGTCTGGCTGGAAATAGTAGTGTTGGTCGGCATCCCATCTTCCAAAGTTCGGCCATGGCTTCTCTGTATTATCCACGTTGGGCCACGACCTCCGGGGTGTAGTCTTGTAAAACAATTTGCCCTTCTTGATTAGTTATTTCTTTGTAATCTGTGGATTTGGACAATAATAGCTCTCAGCTTCTGCCCCTTTCTCAGTTTAGCCACGTTAGCTCGATGTGCTTTGTCACATTCCGGAGGGCCAGCCAACAAATCTCCACCCAGGATCTCTTGTAGCATATCTGGAACGAAGCTTGAAAGATGGGCTCCTTCAATGTCCTCTGGGATACCGACAATTCTTATATTGTTCTGTCTTTCATGAGACTGAACTTCGGTGAGCCTAGCTTGAAACTTGGCTAGCTCGGCTCGCTTGGTAGCCAGACGCATTGCAGACGCTGATTCTGCTGATTAGCTTCTATAGTGAGTAGGGGTGGAACGGTTCACAAAATCCACAGTTTGGTTCGTATCACGGTTTTGGGGTCACGGTTTTCGGTTTGGTTCGGTATATGTAGTTTTTCATAAAAAAAAATGTTAACACTCCAAAAATACCATACATCATCATAAGATATATAGAATACTAAAAATACTTATACTTATACTTAATAACTTTTCAGTTATTCTCAAGGACGTAGTCATGCAAAAACTGAAAGAATGAGGTAGTTTGACACCAGGCACATCATTTTGACAGTGACCGGTTAGAGCTAGGAGAGATTTTGGTACAGCAAGAGGGGAGGCATTGCTGATTTAACCGTTTCGGGGCCAACCACGAATAAATCCGTGTTTCGAATCCAACGGTTGAGGACGCAAGGTTGTTTTGGCTTTTATTCCATTGTAATAACCTACTCGATGTCACCGAGCTGCACTGCAGATCTACCCTCCTCTTCGAATTCTGAAAAGTGCATTACCGGCCAGATCCTCTTAGGGGCGCTGTCTCGATAATGCAGTGTGCCCTGTGGCAGAACGGTGCACTCTTTTTTTTGACTTTCAATGTAGTTTCCAGTTAGCTGGATTCTGGATGTGCAGCCTAGTAGCTTGGAATACGTTTTGGGACGTGGATTTCAGTGTGCAGTAAAGGAATATATCATCAGCCAATGGACATATGTATCTACCAGATGGCGATCGATAACTGGGAAATGCTTTGGGGGATCCAACCGGCCCACAGTAAGATCTTTTTCACGTAAATTACATGCTGATCAGGGCTTGTTATGATAGCCATCCACCCGATCAGCGAATGAGGCTAATGAGGCTAACGCGGTTATTGGTAATCAATAATCAGAAACGACGTCCCCCGCCCCCCCCCCCCCCCCCTTTCATGCATTCATGGTGGACCATCATACCGATCATATGCAGTTTGAGTTTTAACTGTAGCTTCTGTATAGCCGAAATGCCATTGGATTTAACGTTAGTAGCTATTAGCCCTGTATCTCGCCTTCCAGGAAATATCCCAGCCGAAATCCCTTATAACGCTTATATTCAAGACGCTATAAAATGAGAACGTATTGATGAAAAAATTATTTCTTTAAGCCATTTTGAAGGGACGGTTTATGGTGTCAATTGACAATGAGAATGGACAGATGCGGCTCCCTGGCCCAAAATTTGTATTTAAAAAAAATAAAAAGATTGTAAATGTTTTTTTTTGTGTTGTTCTCTTATTTTGGAGATCTATGTCATACTGTGACACTGAAATGAAAAAATATTTCATCAACGGAAATATTTAGTCAACAAAAATATTTCATCAACTAAAATACAGTACGTCACACCCCGCGCCTCTCCCTGCCGTCTGCAAGCTAACCATGGATACATCCAAAAAAAGGAAAGTCTGAGGAAAACAGAGGGTTTAATTCAGCATGGACAGATTAATTTGCTTTCACGACTAACGATGCAGGCTTACCTGTATGCCTGATATGTGGTGCGAAATTTGCGAATAACGAAAAATTAACTTTTTATTTTATAGATTTTCCACAAATAAGGGACTCAAATAGAGCTGCATAGTTCAGGGTTTTATTTCAAAGTAGGTCTACAGATCTCAGTGTTTTTTCTCCTTTTCTGTGTTTTATTTCAAAGTAGGTCTACACATGGTAGTCTTTTTTCAAAGTGGACTACTTTTTATTTTATAAATGTTCCACAAATAAGGGAAGGACTCAAATATACCTGAATAGTTCAGGGTTTTATTTCAAAGTCGGTCTACAGACACCAGTGTTTTGTCTCCTCTTCTGTGTTTTATTTAAAAATACGTCTACACAGCCAGTATTTGTTCTCCTCTTCATAAGAGTTTGAGGTTTTCCTTTGTTTTTTTTGTGAATTTCTTTTTAAATTTTTTTTTGACATGACATAAAACTAGACATACAAGTATTAACAGTAAATATCCACAATAAATCACAGGATTATACATTCCAATATTTGAATCAATATAGATGTAGTTTACGAGATATATACATAATACTTGCAATACAATACAATACATACATATGCTCTTACTCGCTCTTCTTTCCCCCCCTCAGGACCCCCCTTGGATAATCCATCCATTATTTAGTTTCTAACCAAGGATTACAATTCATATGCTAACCTTTATTCTCTCCACCATTTCTAACCAGATTGCAATGCTGGCTTCATTGACACCTAAAATTCTTGCTGTAGATATCTCTAGATAAATTACATTGAGATAAGTAAGAACCCATACCTTCAGGCACATTTTATCCGGTTGAATCCAGCGTGATGCTAACAGCTTTTTAGCAGCCGTAAGACCGGACAAAATTAGTCTCTTTAGCTGTATAGTGGCTGCTAATTGAGAAACATCATTCAACAACAATACGGAAGGCAGTACAGGTATGGTCAGAAATAAAAATTCTGATAATTGTGTGGTTACTTCTTCCCAGAATATCTTAACAGGGGCGCATTCCCAGTAAATATGTATAAATGTACCGATATCGCCCCTTGAACACAAGGAGCATAGAGAGTCTTGTTTAAGCCCCATTCGGTTCAATCTTATAGGAGTCAGGTAAGTCCTATGAATATAATTAAGATTAATCTGTTGATGATCCGGGTTGTGTGACGCTAGTCGAACGTTTGCCCAGACTTCTTGCCAATCAAAATCTACTTCCATGTCTGGTATATCCCTCCTCCAGACTGAGTCTAGGGGGAGGATTCCATACGAGGACGTGAGTAAGTGATGATAAAAGTCTGATATGAAGCCTCTCGATGTCTCCCTTTCATAGAAGAATTTGTGATATCTGTGTTGCTCAAGTGGTATCTTTAATGGGACTCCATGAGCCTTCAAAGTTGCTAATAACTGTATATAGAAATAATAAGTGGAGCTAGTGAGGTTACATTTGTTATAAATTTCATTATAGCTACAGAAACCCTGTTCGTTGAAGATATCTCCCAATGTATATATGCCTTGCTTTTCCCATTTGGGATATCTGATAGGTCGTTGACTCGTTGTGCAATAAGGAGTGCATTGTTATTGAATAGGGGTGTATGGCTATGCCATTTATGTTGGTTAGTACATTTTTTCTGTGTGTCACGCCATATCCGAATTACATGTGTAATAAGAGGACCAAATTTCAAGTCGCATTGCTTAATTGATAATTTGGTGTATACTATATCCTGCAGTCTATGTGGTGCCACTATGTTTTCTTCTAATGTTCTCCAGGATACAGATGCTTGAGAATCAAACCAGGTGATCAGTGGTCTTAAAGAGAACGCTTTAAAATAGTGGTAGAAGTCTGGAAATGCTAAACCTCCGTCGGCTTTGTTTCTCTGTGCGGTGGATCTTTTTATTCGTGGAGGTTTGTTGTTCCAAATAAATGTATATGCGGTGGAGTGTAATTTTTTCCAGTTACCAGCAGGTAACGGTAACATTGAACTAAAGAAGTTGATTCTAGGTAAAACATCCATCTTAACTATTGATACTCTGGCCTGTACTGAGTTTTTAAGTTTTGACCACCTATCAAAGTCATTTGTGATCCTATCTTGGAGTCTTGTATAATTATACTTCACCGTTTGGCATATAGTTGGGAATATTTCAACTCCAAGACATCTAAAGTGTTCTACCATTGGTATACTTCCTGGAAGGATTGTAGTTTCCGCAGAGACATTAAATGGGAGGAAGGCCGATTTTGGCCAGTTTATCCTAAATCCCGATAGATTGCCAAAATCATCAATCAGCTTGAGAAGGTGAGGCAGTGAGGTGGTAGGGTTTTGCATGAACAATATTACGTTGTCTGCATATAAACTAATATGATGCTGTGTGCCCTTAATTGAGATTGGCTCTATGGATTGGGATTGTCTTATATACTGTGCTAAAGGCTCTAAGGATAGAGCAAATAGTCCGGGACTAAGAGGGCAACCCTGTCTGGATGAGCACGACACAGGAAAGAGTGAGGAGGTGAATTTACCTGTTGTAATCATGGCCGATGGGTCTTTGTATAATACTTTTATCATATTAATGAATCCGTTTCCTAACCCCATCCTTCCGAGTACAGGCCATAAATAAGACCATTCCAACCTATCAAAAGCTTTCATCGCATCCAAGGATAATACAGCTGTAGGTGGAATGGCATCCTTGCTGGCATCTAATACATGTAGTAGCCGTCTTATATTATCCGTGATCAGGCGGCCTTTTATGAAGCCAGTCTGATCAGGATGAACTAAAGATGTCATAAGCTTTTGAAGTCTGATGGCTAGTACCTTAGCATACAGCTTGAGATCGGTTCCGAGGAGACTTAAGGGTCTATAACTACCACATTTGGTGGGTTCTTTGTCCTTTTTAAGGAGGACAGTTATGAGTGCCATATTGACGTCCCTGGGGAAGTTCCCCTCTTTGATTGAGTATAAAATCATATCGAGTAATAGGGGTCCAATTACATCCCAACATGAGAGGTACAGTTCTGGTGGTATACCATCCCAACCAGGAGCCTTACCAATTTGCATTTCAGATATAGCCTCCCTAAGTTCCTCTAATGTAATAGGTGTATCTAACTGTTTAGCGTCTTCCATTGAGAGTTTAGGTAGGTTAATTTGATTAAGAAATGTATCCAGTTTATTTTGATCGAAAACCATTTCTGACTTGTACAGGTTGGAGTAAAACTCTTTGAAAGTTTAGTTAATTTTTTTGGGGTCTGTAATAAGTCCTTGTTGGTCCTTAATAGTAGGGATATCTGCAAATTTTGCGTTGGATCGTATCTTCATAGCTAGTAGGTGACTTGGTTTAGAACCATGAAAGTAATAATGTTGTCTTGTGCTACGTATTTGAAATTCAGATTGTCTTAAAATAGAGTTAATCTTTTTTTTTAATACATTAATTTGAGACTCCAATTGAACCGAGTAGTTGTATTGTAAAGAGGAGAATAACGACGAGTAAAGCGTTTCCAGCTCTACCAATTTTGAACAACGATTCTTGCGTAGGTTGGAGGCAAAGCCCGTTGTGTAATCCTTGATCAAACCCTTTACCGTCATCCATAACGTTCTGGGGTCCTGTACCGAATTCGCATTACTCCGCAGGAATTTAATAAGTTCAACTTTGAATTGTATAATGTATTCATTGTTTTTCAGCAGTGTCGAGTTAAATCGCCATCTTGGGGCTCGGGATGACAGTCTACCAAATGAACCTTTCAGGAGTAAATAGCTGTGATCTGATAGTGCATTGGGCACCATTTCCACGTCATAATTATCAAATAGTCTTGGGGATGCAAAAACATAATCTATTCTGGAAAATGTCTTGTGTCTTGCAGAGCGAAAAGAGTACTCTCGGGCCGTTGGGTTGAGTAATCGCCATAGGTCATTTACACCTGTATTCTTGGCCCAATCCTTTAGTGCATTAGATGCATGTTTCTGATTATTGGAAATGGTGGGATTAGATTTATCCATCACAGGATCCCAAATAGCATTAAAATCTGCGCCTATTATAAATGAATACTCGGGAAGGTTCAACATTGCTCTAGTGAGTGTAGCGTAGAAGTTGGCGTCGTAAAGATTTGGGGCAACGTGATTTTTCTATTACTGTATTTTATTTGAGCTATGGTTACTCGACCATCCACATCAGACCATACGTCCAACAATTCAATATTCAACTTTCTTTTTCGCGACTATAGCAACCCCACGGGATCTCGTTCCAAAAGATGAGTAGCTAATGTTATGATATATTTTGTCCGCTAGCATTACATTGTCATCCACTAATAAGTGCGTTTCGCTTAAAAAAGCCACATCAACCTGTTTGTTTTTCATCAGTGTAAGCATGCTTTTGCGTTTGTGTTGTTTGTTTAGTCCCCCAGTATTCCAAATCATTATATTCAAACTAGCCATAATCTAAACATGTTGTTGTATTCTTGTGTATAATTCGTATGGAGTACCAATTCACAATAGATATATATCCAATTATTGAGGTCCTGTTGAGAGCCGAGCCTGAAAACATACATAATATACATATAATCCCCTATCCCCCCCCCCCCCCCCCTCCCTCACACGACCGGTCAGCCCAGAATGAGCCATTTATCCTTAACTTTCCTATGCAAATTGCCATAGGATCTAAAACTCTTAATTCTACCTTAATATAATGTCACCCGTGGCTTAGCCACTCTGTTAAAATAATAAAAAAGAAATTAAATAAAAAATATGCCTCAAATATCATAGTATATTCACTTAAACCTTATACTAACATGTATAAGTTAAAACACACCGAAGAATAAGAAAGATGTATAGAACTAAATTATAGAAACCTCAAAAAATAGAGAACATTTGTTTAAATCTTAATCTGACTTTGCCAATCTTATACACCTAGATGAAAATTAAGGTTTTAAATACGTGTATGCAGTTTGTCCC
This sequence comes from Notolepis coatsorum, assembly GCF_963971535.1. Classification (NCBI taxonomy): domain Eukaryota; kingdom Metazoa; phylum Chordata; class Actinopteri; order Aulopiformes; family Paralepididae; genus Notolepis; species Notolepis coatsorum. Next base: position 58,240,572 of record NC_140175.1, on the reverse strand, counting down.
CCAAACAGGGGTGGGCAGTATTTCGTTGTAAAGGTTGTTGTTCTTCCAGATATGATTCTTGTGTATGGTCACAAATTGTTCTTTATGTTCCAGGGCTTTCTGCATGCCATAGGGTGATATTATTCCAGAATATTCCGATATTACACAGAGCGTTGAAAAAGTCCAGAATATTCCAAAATGTCAACAACATAGCATGACTTATGTTATGCATAAAACCCATAAATCTAGCTGGCCCAAACAGCGAACCTTTACAATAATATAGAATCTAGCGGCACATATTAACCTATCTCTACATCAATGTCATCAAATCTTGTTTGATGCCACTTTTGGTGTCCAAGTTATAACGAAGTAATCAAAAAATAAAAAAGAAGAATAAGACTTAGCCTCCTCCGCATAGTGGGTCCCTCATGTACTCCTCGGCTTCTTCAGGCGAGGAAAGCTTTACCCTTATTCCCTTTTTATCCATGATGGAAAGAATCGCAGGGTAGCGTAGTGTAGGTGGGAACCCCTTCTCAAAAAGACCAGACATCACTGACTTGTAACAGGCTCGTAGAGATACCACCTCGCGGCAGGAATCCTCGTAGAAATACACTGGTTTCTCGTTGTATTGCAGATTTCCCCTCTTATTTCGTGCCGCCCGGATAATCGTATCTCTTATTCCAGTTTGACGTAGGCTAGCAATAATCACTCTCGCTTTATTGTTGGTGTTGTCTCGGATGCCAATTCTGTAGCGCTGATCCACTATAGGTGTTGTAGAGAGGATATCTGGTCCTAGAATTTGAGCTAACACTGTCGCGAACGAGTCGTTTGTGCAGTCAACTGATTCATCCAGTCCTACTATACGGATATTAAATCTACGGGAATGACGTTCCATTTCGAATATCTTAGCTGTTAGCTTCCCGTTGACCTCATCTATCTTCTCTGTTAGTTCCCCGATGCCGTTATGTAAGGCCTCATCGCCCCTAATGAATCTCTGTGTGTGTTCAATCAACGTGGTTTCAACTACAGTAGTGCGTTCGGTTTGTACTGCAGCTGCTGTTTTCAAATCTTCGATTTTGGATTCGATAGATTCTTTGATAGCATCAACCTTAGCATCAAACTTCTCAACCTTAGCGCCGATCATATCAACCTTATCGGTTAAGATCTTTATTAGCTTAGCAAGAGACTATATTGGATGAGGTGGCTGGGACGATGGAAGAAGTGGCAATATCAGCTGTTTTTCTCTCTCCTGCCAATTCCCGCACGGAGCTCATATCCAACGGCGGATCCTCTGGAGTTTGTTTGGTTGCGCGTTTATTTTCTTGATTCCTTGTTGTCATCTTGATTCTTTCAGTCGATATAGTTAGTTGAAGATCTCAGTTAATATACAGTTACAGCATTGCAAATTGAGGTCCCTCCTACCGCCGTTTCAACGCCCTCTGCCGCCCGTTAACGGCTCTTGTCAAATGGTTTTATTAGGGTGGGTGCGGTTTCTGTTTTGTGCCGCCAGGAGGCGCAAAGTCAAAGTCAAGTTGGAATTATATCCTTCCTTCGAGACAACCGAACTTGCTATGCCTCCTAAATGTGAATCGGAAATACAAAAATACCGGCTACAGCAAAGACCTATGGCTATTCCAAATGGCACGTAAACCCCATTGTTTTAGTGGTTTGTCCACTAATGTCCATTATTGAGGACCAAGTACGTGCCCTTAATCGGCAGCGTGTGCCGGGAACAGTGCAGGAGTTGACGACCAAATCGACCAGGGTAAATACTGGCTGGTGTTCGGGTCACCGGAGACGCTGTGGGGAATGAACGTTGGATTAAGTGGTAAGTTAAATGATCTGATCTTCACTGTTTTATCTGCCGCTTACGTGACGTGACAGGGGCTACTGTTTCATATGATCTAACGAGTGGTGGTCACTGCTGTTTTCAAGTCCAATTGATCGCCAAATGCGAGGGGAGCACACAAACAAGAACAACTCCGTTATAATCCCATACAAAGAGCAAATTGACTGGCTTAATGCACAAAGAAAACAACACATTTCGAGTAGTCTTCCCTTGTACACATACTGTAAACAGTACTGTATATTCTCGAAGTCAACTTCCTTTGACTGGGTAGAGCAGACGGGAGAGTCGACCAAAGCAGACCCTGGTCCCCCAAGTCAAATTCTACGTATGTCTGCTCTACCCATTTCATAACAGGTGAGAATAAGGAACACATATTTATATAGTAAATTAAGTTGTATTGGCTGTGAGGCTGTAAACAGCAGATGTTAGCTGCTAGCTGATTGATTGATTAGCTAGCAGTCTCTGCTAGCTACTTCCCCATAATAGTCCATTCTCAGTGTAGCCTACATGCCTTTTTCATTTTTATATGTTACTAGTATACTATTTATCAATCACATTCAGTGTTGTTGTCCTTGCTCTAAGGACTTGTTATTGAATAGTCGTATTGCTTGTAATATACATGTCATATGTATATACTCTCTGTCAGGATCTATGGGGTAACAGTACTGTATATTTGCATATCATATTATGTCACAAATGTAACAGTACTATATACCTGTATGTCATGTATGTCCCTATGCCATAAATGTCATGATGTCATGTATGTTGAGTATGTCACAAATGTCACTATGAATTGAAAATGGGGGACCCTGATGTAAACAAGACGAAAGTCTCTCTGGTCTGCATTCCCTTAACAATTGTGTGTATTGAGCCGTACTGTATTGTATCCATTCTGCAATCTGTTAATAACGTTTTCATTCATTCATTCATTCATTCATTCATTCATTCATTCATTCATTCATTCATTCATTCATTCATTCAGGTGCAAAGGTCAATGACCAAACACACCCAGACTACATTCCATCTGTATTCCCTTCAACATCACAGTCTACACCATCTACGTCAACGAACATCAGTCGCCATGAGCGGCGTGCAAAAAGGAACTCCTCTTCATACCATCGTAAGTGATATCATCTAGTTTTCAGTTATGTGCCAAAATCAATGGGTTCCTAAATTGCAGTTTCTTATTAGTATGGTTTTTATTTCATTTAAAGTGACTCCCCACAAGAGGACTAAACGTTGCAGCCAAGACATCCAAGTTGAGGCAGCAGCCCAAGTTGAGGAAGCAGCCACACCTCCCATCACTGAGCAGTCTCTGTTTGACGAGATGCAGTCTCTCAGAGAGGAGAGGGATGCAGCCAAGGAGGATGGTGACCAACAGAGAACCAAGGTCGAGTCAAGCTCCTTGACCGCTTCATCTGTGGACATCAATTGGCAGGCCTACAATTTCAACATGCACAACAATGCATGTAAAAAATGCTTATTTTTTTTATATACAAAAATACAAAAGTGCTATTTCAAGTTTCAACATGCACAACAATGCATAACATATGCATAACAGCAGCATTGGCAGACCTACATTTTCTCCAAGAAGGAAGCCATAACATAAAACTTCAAAAGGGCTAAAAACTAAATTACAAACATCACAAAACAAACTGGTCAGACTACTGCTTGACCTTACTCCTAGAACGCACCTCACCCCTGCCCACTTTGACAATATAGGATGGCTTAGAGTAGACGACAGAGTACAGCAACTTAGTTAGGGTTAGACTTCTTTTTCTTTTTTCTGCACTCCGGGCAATACCATGTCTTGCTTTTCGGTAGCCTTTTGAGGTTTAGACACCTGGGATGGAACCAGTCATCACAGGTGTCACAGCCAACCATGCTCTCTGATTCTGTTGTTTTACACAAGCAGTAGACTGGAGTGCTTGTGCTGCTGGCCGCCTGTTGCTCCTGTTGGGTGGGTAACACTGGTAAATTTGTGGCAACATTCTTTTTATTATTTATTTTTTATTTAAAAAATATTATTTTGTATAACTCACCCTGCCATACAGTCACAGTGACCTGCAACCACCTTTCCCGTGCCATCTAAGGCCACCCAAGGATGATGTGGATCATCATTCACTCTGTAGGATGGTCTGACATCTGCCCGCAACAAGGTGCACCTTGTCAGTTTCCGGTGGAACACGGTTTCTACCCAACCAGAGACAAAGAAGCGGTATGCCTCTAAAGACTTATAGTTCTCCATGGCTTCTGATGAGAATACACCTGAAATAATAATGTAACTCTGGCCTGATCAATATTCTTCAGTTTTTTATCTTATCTTATCTCCTATCGGTACTGTTGTCATTATATATATGAATTGAAAATGGGGGACCCTGATGTAAACAAGACGAAAGTCTTCCTCTGGTCTGCATCCCCTTAACAATTGTGTGTATTGAGCTGTACTGTATTGTACCCATTTTGCAATCTGTTAATACAATTTCCATTCAATTACTGTATCTATGGAGGACAAACATGTCATGTCCAAATGTCATATCTAGCTACAGGCTATTCAATGGCACATTTTCATATTATTCCTTGCACAGGGCTTAATATTTCTCTTTTCTAACAGAGAATTGAAATAAAATATCCCTATAGGCCGTAAAGTGAATGCTGTATCGTTTCACCCCTTTTTTTAAGTTTTAAATAGACAATAATAAAAATAGTAGATGTAAACAAGACGAAAGTCTTTCTCTGGTCAGTATTGTACCCATTGTAGTGGAATATACTATGGAATATATTACATTGGATGCCATTTTGTCACAGGAAAGATTAGCCTCTAGGATGGAACTGTGACCGTACTGTGACTGTGACCGACACCTCCCTGCCCCCTCTCCTTGATGAGGTGTTAATAGGTGGGTAGGTGGGGTGGGGGGCTGTACATTGATGGTGGGGGGGGGGGGTGTCTCAACACTGTTTTTTTCAAGTCAGGTCAAGTCAGCTTTATTTGAACTCTGCAGAGGAAGGATGAACTTTGCAATGTACAAACGTCTTTCTCTGGTCTGCATCCCCTTAACAATTGTGTGTATTGACTGTAGTTTACCCATTCTGCAATGGTAATAAAATTCTCATTGTAAAAAAAACTGCACTATTTTACTCTGTCTATTTTATCTTACTATTTTTTAGATTGCTGGACAGTAGTCCAGATGTGACAAAACGAGTGATTGTATGACTTGCTTGGTACAGTAGCTGTGTCTGTTAAAAAATAGGCATTCCGTCTAATAATTGAAATACTTCTGCTCATTTTTGTTACAGTATTGTAGTGGCCATACTGGTTGTTTACATCAGGGTCCCCCATTTTCAATTCATCGTAACATATATGACATACACGACATACAGATAGACAGTACTTTACTGTTACATTTGCACTCTCAAAATTAGATTAGATTCAAATGTACAGCACACCATATACTGCTATAGTGGAATATACTATTCATAAATCATATACCATAATGTATACCATCTTGTTGCGCGCTCCTGGCCACCGCAGTGTCATGATTAATTGAAAATGGGGGACTGAGTATTGAGCTGTACTGTATTGTACCCACTGTATTGAAACACAACATAGCAAGACGTAGCAGACTTTTTTTTATTACATTGGATCTCACAGCTAGGCTACAGATGTAAACTCCTAGTTTTTATCTTTGGCAGCCTAGGGCATGTGCACAAGTTGGTTGTGAGGGGCCTTCAATAATTTTACTATATTTCCAGACAGTGGGACCCTGATGTAAACAAGAACAAGTTACAGGTTGAAAAAGCCCTCAGCTCGGAACTAGGCAAAATCTGCATATGGCTCGCAGACAACAAACTATCATTACACATGGGCAAAACAGAGTCCATTCTCTCTTTAACAGGGGCATCAAAGACCTGCACCGGCTCATCACTGAACCTACAGTAGTCAGAGTAAAATAGAATAGTGCAGTGCAGTGCAATAAAATAGTAGAATAGAATAGATAAAAAAAAAATTACAGTGAAAGAGATACAGACAAATAGCTAGCTAGTCTATTGATAGTTATGTACAGTACATTCATCACAAAACACTCTATATTTTTTTATAGTTTTATTCACATTGCAGAATGGGTACACTAGTCAATACACACAATTGTTAAGGGGATGCAGACCAGAGAAAATACGTTTGTCTTGTGTTGTGTCCTACTGTTACACAGTGTCTGAAGCATGCAGTTACAGATACCTGTATCACTGTACATATTAATACTATATCTATATCTGTACATATCTCTTACCTACTCTTACTAGTTACGCTGCTGGCCAGTATGACTTACTACCATAGTGTCTTTATACCTGTATCACTGTACATATTAATACTATATTTATATCTGTACATATCTCTTACCTACTCTTACTAGTTACGCTGCTGGCCAGTATGACTTACTACCATATAGTGTCTTTATACCTGTATCACTGTACATATTAATACTATCTATATCTGTACACACAAGAAGCATGAATACAGGAAGGGATGCCATGATGCCATGATGTGTGAAAATGCTATGAACAACCTAAACAAAGAATAGTCAATTGAAATGGATCCACTCAAAATGTGAGAATAATTAAATCACAACAGAGTTCTTCCTGGGATCCTCTGTCCGTGGCGTTCGTAAACGCTCATTGATCCGATCACGAACTGCTCCATACTCAAAAACACTATAGCGGCGTTTAACCATAGCGAGCAACGACTGTCGTAGGTTGCGAGGTAAGGCAGACTTTCCCTGTATATTGCCACACAATACTGTCTGGCTTTGCAGACATCTACACCACAAAACAATGCATGCCCACGGCCACACCCACGTGCCTGCCCCCACTACTACAAGCACCCACATCCAATTTACATTACACAAATTATCATACTAAAGGATACATGCATCCACTATGTACCCTATACCTGAATATTCAAATCTTGTGTCTGCCAGAATCACACTGCCTACTTGAAAAGTGGCCATTGAACTTGACTGCTCATTATAGTACAATCTACGTTTAGAATGTAGGCATTACTGCTGTCTAATATTAAGGCACCTATTTTTACTCATGTACAAACGAGTAAAGAAATGCAATATGTATATTGCCACACAATACAGTCTGACTTTTTCAGGCCAGATACCTGGGCTTTGTATATCGGCCAGTACAGTATAGATTTGGACCGTCATTTGACAAATTATCTCCATTAGAGTGTGCAGAAAATAGTAATAAGTCGGTGCAAATCTTTCCAATGTGAGGTATCAAGAGGTTTATTTGTTAAAATAAAAATAGATAAGACATGATATAAAAAGACATGCTAGGTTCCTATTATTGCAAAATACAATAATATATAATACAATAGGCATTGAAAAAATAATAGATGACAAGATATGCATGGTAAAAAAAAAAGACATGCTAGGTTCCTGAGAAACTGGTTCTTATGTACACTACTATGCAATATACAATTTACAGTGTTAACTCTTTGTCTATTATAGTGTGCAAAATACAATAAAATAGAATACAGGCATTGAAAAAATAAGATGACAAGATATGCATGGTAAAAAAAAAGACATGCAATATAATATAACTGTTAAGGCACCTATTTTTACTCAAAATGTACAGTTAAAAAATGTATAGGGGGGGGGAGACACTGTCCCCACTAATACTTGTCTACGCCACGAAGCCCCGCCTCAAACCCGTGAATGGCCCGTCTGCATCAGACCAATCAGATCAATCCACTACTGTACTACTGTATATATAAAGTGTTATACTGTAGTTTGTACAGTGTGTTGTGTTGCTGCCCAAAATGACTAAAATTTGCAAACAACACTCGAGAGATGTGCGCAGACTTCGATCTCAAGGCATGTCGACCAAACAAATTCGGCAACACCTTGCATCGGTCGGAATCCATGTTACACAGAACACAGTTTGGACGCATTACAAAAGGAAAGAACCGCGACCTCGAGCGCCTCCTAAATTGTCTGAGTAAGTACATGTAGAATGTAAAACGTTAGGTTGGCAATAGTTTAGCGATAGGTTAAAAGTGCATTTATATCATTTTAAGTTTTTATTTTCCACTCGTGTTTTGAGCTACAAAAGGTAACGTTTTTGACAAATATTGAAACGCAGCTACAACAGATTGCAGAAATGGGTACAATACAGTACAGCTCAATACACACAATTGTTAAGGGGATTTCTTGTTTACATCAGGGTCCCCCATTTTCAATTCATCAGGACATATGACATACATGACATACAGATAGCCAGTACTGCTACATCTATACATTTATGACATACCAGATTTGCAAATACAGTATATACATTTGACGTAGAAACTGTACATTGGAGGAGGTTGGGTGGGGGGGGGGGGTTGGGTACACTGGGATATTGATGCAAACAAATGTTGCAGGGACTTATTATAAACATCATATTGGCGTGACTGTATGCATCAATTAATGTCCTATTTTTTTTCTTTCTCTATAGCAATGTCATGGTTGCTATTGACAAGATGACCAAGGCACGCGATTGCATGGTTGCAAGACAAGTCCAGAAACAGCTGGATGACGTGTTTGGGGTCCGTGTCGGACTGAGTGCGATACGGGGAGCGCGTAGACGTCTTGGCTGGAAATATGGCCAGACAAAATTCTGGCCAATGATTCGGGAAAAGAATAAAGAATTGCGACTTGCACAAGCTCACCTATGGCGTGACACATTTGAAACGTGGCATGACGTCATTTTCACAGACGAAAGCACTGTGTCACTCGAACATTTTGCTAGACAGTGCTTTTCCAAGAAAGGCCATCGAATGGGTAAACCAGCCCCGAAACACCCCTTGAAACTCCATGTTTGGGGCGCGATTTCCAGAGAGGGCCGGGGCCCTCTGGTAATTTTTGATGGGATCATGGACAGAGTGTTTTTTGAGGACGCAATAATCAAGGCAGTTGTCAGCCCCTGGATACGTTCAACTTTTGGGACACGCCACAGATTCTTCCAAGACAATGACCCAAAACACACAGCCGCACGACATTGCATTGAAGCAGAGGGAATTAATTGGGTCAAAACACCCGCCGAGTCTCCAGACCTGAATCCCATTGAAATCGTTTGGCACATGTTAAAAGATTTCATTCGCAGAGAGGCCAAACCTCACACAAAGGAGGAATTGGAGGCTGCCATCAAATTTTTTTGGACAAATAAACTCACAATAGCCATATGCAACAACCTCATAACTGGTTTGATAAAGGTTTTGCCATTAATTATAGCAAATAATGGAGGTCAAAGCGGAAAATAGAATCATCATCAAGTCATACTGGCCAGCAGCGTAACTAGTAAGAGTAGGTAAGAGATATGTACAGATATAGATATAGTATTAATATGTACAGTGATACAGGTATAAAGACACTATGGTAGTAAGTCATACTGGCCAGCAGCGTAACTAGTAAGAGTAGGTAAGAGATATGTACAGATATAGATATAGTATTAATATGTACAGTGATACAGGTATAAAGACACTATGGTAGTAAGTCATACTGGCCAGCAGCGTAACTAGTAAGAGTAGGTAAGAGATATGTACAGATATAGATATAGTATTAATATGTACAGTGATACAGGTATAAAGACACTATGGTAGTAAGTCATACTGGCCAGCAGCGTAACTAGTAAGAGTAGGTAAGAGATATGTACAGATATAGATATAGTATTAATATGTACAGTGATACAGGTATCTGTAACTGCATGCTTCAGACACTGTGTAACAGTAGGACACAACACAAGACAAACGTATTTTCTCTGGTCTGCATCCCCTTAACAATTGTGTGTATTGACTTGTGTACCCATTCTGCAATGTGAATAAAACTATAAAAAAATATAGTGTTTTGTGATGAATGTACTGTACATAACTATCAATAGACTAGCTAGCTATTTGTCTGTATCTCTTTCACTGTAATTTTTTTTTATCTATTCTATTCTACTATTTTATTGCACTGCACTGCACTATTCTATTTTACTCTGACTACTGTAGGTTCAGTGATGAGCCGGTGCAGGTCTTTGATGCCCCTGTTAATCAAAATCAAATCAAATAGACAGTACTGCTACATCTATACATTTATGACATATCAGATTTGCAAATACAGTACTGTTTGTGATACAAAAGTGTCCAGAAAAGGAGTGTATATACATTTGGCGTAGAAACTGTACATTGGAGGAGGTTGGTTGGGTGGGTTGGGTGAGGGCTGTACATTGGAGGTGGGGGGGGGGGTTGGGTAGGGGACACACACACATTTTACACTGTGCATTGGAATATTGACAAAGCCTTACTTGGTCATTTACTGTACAACTAGGTTAGGACATTTGTAGGGGCCAGTTTCGAATTGCAGTCTCACGTAGGTGTTTTTTGAGAGTGTTTTTGAAAGTGGGTAGCGATTCACATTCCTTTACAGCTTTAGGTAGGGCGTTCCACATTGATGTGGCATAATACAGTGGGTACAATACAGTACAGCTCAATACACACAATTGTTAAGGGGATGGATGCAGACCAGAGAAAGACTTTCGTCTTGTTTACATCAGGGTCCCCCATTTTCAATTAATCATGACACTGCGGTGGCCAGGAGCGCGCAACAAGATGGTATACATTATGGTATATGATTTATGAATAGTATATTCCACTATAGCAGTATATGGTGTGCTGTACATTTGAATCTAATCTAATTTTGAGAGTGCAAATGTAACAGTAAAGTGCAATAGTGATATACAATGAACAGGTGATTAAACTGTGTAAAATATATAAATTAGTACTACTGAGTAATAGTGCTAATCACTACTCAGATGTATGTATAGAGTTGTAGTATAATACAGTGATACTCACTTTGGTTGAATGGAATCATTGACACAGATACCATCCAAATAGTAATCTTGACTTTAATGTGGGTCTACAGTAACTTAAAAACACATGAACACACAGTGCACTCGCTCACACCATAGGTCACTTTAAACACAAAGGACACTTTAAGAAAATTACTTGTTGTGATTAATGCATAATATAGTTAGTAATAGCATAGGGGCATAGCAGTAAAACTATATATTGTACATAGGACCCAGTGCCTTTAAGTAGTAGCTCAAAACCCCACTCTGTAGCTGATGGAGTGGAAAATAGTCTCCAGTTTGACAGGTATCTGCAACATAAAAAGAAAATAGCCATTAGAGAAGAGAACTGGGTATGGAAAATGATATAGATATAAAGAAGACACTATGGTACTGTAGTAAGTCATACTGGCCAGCAGCGTAACTAGTAAGAGTAGGTAAGGGATGTACAGATATAGATATAGTATCTACAGATATGTAAATGTCATTAACAGATTGCAGAATGAGTACAATACAGTACAGCTCAATACACACAATTGTTAAGGGGATGCACAGACCAGAGAAAGACTTTAGTCTTGTTTACATCAGGGTCCCCCATTTTCGTTAACGTTAACTAATATTACGCAGCCAGTGTTGAAAAGCCTTGAGGTCGCATTAGATTTTCGAGAGACCATAACGTTAACTTGACAGCAATCTGGATACAGCTTTATTTGAGCAGTTGCTACTGTAACGTTACCTTAGTTGACTACATAACTGTAGTAAACAAACTAACGTTAAACCGAAGTTAGCTTACCAGTAAATTCAGTACAGCGACAGGAAACCCGGGCCAGTTACATTTCCCCCAACCAGAGCCTAACTAGAGCCACATTCTGCGAATCAGAGGCAGAGTAGGGCGGGTCTTCGGTGCCAGCACGTTGGGTTGTCTCGTAAAGAATAATACTGCACTGTATCTGAGTTTCTAGATGATTATCCATAAAAAACGCACGTTAATCGAAAATACCACACCATTACTGTACCAATGACAGTCAAATAATCTACAGAAAAGCATTACATTGCAAAATAATATGTCCAAGACTAGTGTCGCATGCACACACACACACACAGATTGTAGAATAGCTCCCACTCTCCACCATGTAACTCGACTCCCCCTACTGGTTGAACCAGGCAGAGCAGCTTAAAAAGACGTCATCTAGCGTCATCTAGCTTGCTACCGGCGGTAGACGCCTCGTTTTCCAGTCCCACATCTGTATGTGACCGTGACCAGTGCTTTAGCCCACATGTCTCCATTTTCATTTTCCAGATTTTTCCAGATTGTGAAAGTACAGAATGTAAGCTTTCAAATGATGTGTCATACTTTGAAATATGAGAATGTTTTGAATATCATATATTCATTTAAATCTTGTAACTCAGTCTGTTGTCTAAAACACTCAAGGGGAGAAAACGCCTCTCAAAGATGTTCACACTTCAGCTAGTTTGGGGGGGGGGGGGGCGTGGACAACTACCCTCACCTGAATGCGTCCATCGTTAACGTTAATGACTCTCTCTGTGTGAATGCCTTTATCTGGCTCAGTGAATCTGAATCCCAACACGCAGCTCTATTCAGATGCAAAAATAAACCCAGCCCCCACCTCTCCTCTGTGGAGAGCACAAACTGTGTTTCAAAATGGCCTTTTTTAAACACAGAATTCTTACAATTAGAGTTATTATATCTGTTCGCTGTTGTACTAAATATGTTCTTCAACTCTCGAACTGTAGTTATATATAAAAAAAAAAAAACACACACACAAAAAAAAAAAAAACTTTTTTTATTGTGTCTATCTGTCATTTCACCCTGGCGACTTGTAGGCTACATCACCAGACTGGGTCACATATACGTCGAGGTTTAAACACATTGGTGTTGTAAAAAGTGGTTATATATCGTATTTGCTTATCGCGTCCTGCTCTGAGCCTTATGAGATATCCCTTATCTCCTATGATACCTATTGTATCCCAACGAACAACTAAATGCACCCACACCTGAAGGGGCCCCCGCCCCTATGGAGGCGTAGCCTATATAACCATGACTCTGGTCACCAAACACTCTTCCTCTATTTTCGTTCCATCGTATCGGCTGCGTGCACCATACGTAACTAGCAGGATGAAAAGATCAGAGAAGATTCATAATGTTGAAAGCTTACCGGAGGTTGCTGGCCCCTGGCATCTTCGAAGCATGTTTTCAGCGACACGACGGGCCTATGTTGATGTTCCTCGTCTGATGACAGCAGACCAAGGTTCAGCTGTACAAGATTGGCTGTCGGGCCAGCTTGTACCCAGGTAGGCCCTGTGTCTTCAGGCATGGGTATTAGTGTTAGTAATGCTGGTTTGTTTTGTTACACAACCATGTTGTGTGTTGGCGCCGGGGGCAGGATGGTTTGGTGAACGTTCACTGCGGTGAACGGTTTCCAAACTGTCTTGGGCGTGCTGCTAAACATCTAATGCTATGCTACATGCTATCGCTAATGCCACATGCTACCACTACTGCTACATACTAACTGCTACGCTGTTCTAATGTCTCCGCCGTGAGATGTTGTCACTTCTCCCTCCTCTTGCCCGGTTCATCAATGAAGGTCAGTCGGTAGCTGTTGTGTTTTTTTTTGCTGAGTCCTATTTACCTTTTTTTCGGGTAAATGGGTTGACAACAGGGTAGGCCGTGGCTAGGTACCCTAGCCAGGTATGTTACCTTGTGTTCCGGCGGGGTCTATGGAACGGTGTCCCCATCTGGGGCCGATGCGTGAGCTCGGCGGTGTAGCAGTAGAGCTATATTACTGCAGGATGGGACTTAACGGCAGGTTATGGCTTAGCTGGCTAGTTCCTATCCACATTGACGTCGGGTAGTGGGGCTATGGGTCCAGCCGACATGGTAAACATGTTGCGTGTCTGTGCGCAGGCGGTTATTGATCTGGGTCCCACATCGCCTCACGCTAGGCTGTAGTAGTATAGGGGCAGGGCCGCCTGGGAGAAATGTGAGGCCATGTGCGAGTTTTAAACGCGAGGCCCCCCACCCCCTGAGGCGGCCCTGTGTAGTGGGCTATTGTTTCGTTCTGTCACTCTGCTATGAGAAGGTCTGTCTTTGCTACAGCTTTCTCTCCTCTCAACCATTCATACTGACGGTCAATCGGTATACTGGGGGAGTAGTGCGGGGGGGGGCTTTGTTTACCTTTTTTGGTAAATGGGCTAAGCTAGGGCTGGTGTGCTGTTGTGAATATTTTGAATGAAGGCGGGACTAGTTCGCTCTGGTCCGCCTCCCCTTAACGTTGTGTATATGGGTTTGCTCATTCTACAGTATTTTGTGGTTTAGTTCTTTTATTCATTTAACCCTTTCATGGTGCACACCACAGTGGAGGTTGCTGTTTGCAACCACCACTGGTGCTCCGTGTTAACATCAGTCCTTTGTTGTTAGAGACATATTGAAACAGTGCCCCGCCCGGCCGACGCCATGGGTGGGTCAGCCTGGCGAGTGGCTGGTGGGCTGTTAAAGCCTGTACCGCCACGGTATGGAATTGGCAGCGATTAGAACTATGTTCGAATTGCTGTTTTTTTCTATTAAAAAAAAATGGTGTCTGGTGGCGGGACCTTGAGGGCCAGCTGATGTCGACACATCGCGCAAGGTTGTTGACGTTATTAGCTTTGACCCAGCCGCAAGCTATAACCGCTCAGGGTTCCCCTCTCCGCAGGGGATTTTGGTCTTCTGCTGGAGCGCGGGCGGTATTGTCCTAGGCCCTACACCGCCTCACACCGCGCAGCGAGAAGAAGAGAGAGCACGGCCTCGTCAGCGGCGATGACGAGGCCCTCGACAGGCGGCCATGTTTTCCCCCGCCGGAGGTATCCTGGGCGTTGATTCGACAGGTGTCCACAAGGCTGACAGCCTTGGCGGCCGAGGGATCGGCCATGAAGGATGGGTTCGGCTTGAACAAACAGGCCGTCACCGTCCTGCCGCGAGCAGCCCGCTCTCCGATCACTCCCTTTCCCAACACCAGCGGAAAAAGTGGGCTCTGATTGTTTCCTTTGGCTGCGGGCCGCGTGCCTTCGTTGAAGCGCGGGCGGCCCCCCTTTCGCTTCTCATGGGGACAGGGGCTGACACCCAGTTGATGGCTGAGCCTGGGTCTGTCCGTGAGAATGTTGTGCTGTCAAGCGGCTCCCACACCATAAGCTGTGTTGGTTGAGCCTGGTGTTACGTCTGTCAACTTAAGTGTTGTCAGCAGGGGGGCTCGAAATTTTTTGAGGCACACAGTGCGGGCTTCCCCGGCCTCGCCTTCGCCAGGCCAGGTATCATGTTGGTGCCTCCCACTCCTGAAATATTGGCAGTGGTCGCAGGCACTCGTGATTTGGGGTGGTAGTAATATCACTGCAGGGCTACGGTGTGTAGGAACCCATGGGGTCCTTACATCTTGCATGTCCGGCTGCAGAACAACTCCTCAGCATGTTCTGGAGGGGTGTTCAGTAGGGGTGCTTTTTTCATCGGAAGCCCCCCGTATCAAACCGGCCCTTTCTGTCGGGGTCCCCCCTTGGGTGCGATTGCCTGGTGGGTGGTGTCAGGGTCAGATGTCCCGACACGGAACGCGCTGCTCGCACGGTTCCAGGGTTGGCTACGCACAGCGGGGGGACCGGGCCAACTATCTACAGTTCCTGGCGGACCTGCGCCACATGACGGCGGGTGCGTTGGGAGTGTCATCACATATGACTACGGCAGTACCATATGTCGAGGTGGATGGAGAGAACGCTGAGGCGGGGACTTGTGTTTACACAACCCCACCCGTTTTCAGGTTTGGTACAGACCCTATTGTCAGGGTCTCCAGCAGTGACAGCTCTGGTCAACAAGATCCAATCTCTGTGGACGAAGCAAGCCATCGTCGTGGCGTTCTCCTCCCGGTGTTCTCTGCCTTAGAAGTCGGGAGGGAGGGGTGTAAGACCCAGGCTGGACCTGTCCCATGGGAAGGTTCAGCATTTTTTGGATCGTCTCCTACCTGTTGAACACTGTCAGGTGGGGGTCTGGTTCTCCTCCATAGACCTGTAGGATGCGTATGTGCATCTCCGATCTTCCATCCTAGGGCTTACCTACGCTTCCTTTGCAGGGTTAGTGTATGAGTACCAGAGGCTGCCGTTCGGTTTTCTCTGGCTCCCCGCATCTTCACCAAGTGCGTGGAGGCCGCACTGGGGCCTCTGCGTCATCAGGGGTTACGGAGTGTTCTGCCCTGATGACGTTCTGGTCCTTCGCGGTCAAGGTGGATCGTCAGGTCTCGTACCAGGCAGGTCTCTACCAGCCTGGGGTTGCTGTAGACTGGATGTAGAGTACTCCTCTTCCCAGTCAACGGTTGGAGGGCTATGGGCATCCCTCTCAGAGCGTGTTGTCAACACGCTCGGGAGGTTCCGTCCTAGGACGGTTACGGCGCTGTCTCACGTCGCGTTTTCACCGACGCCTCCCTCGCTGGTGACGCGTCGGGCCAACGCAGTAGGGGGCAGCTGGCAAACCATGCTGCCCGGTCTGCGCTACGTTCAATGTGTTGGTGTTGAAAGCGGTCCTTCTGGTCCACAAATGGTGTTGATCAGGACGGACGATACGACGTCAGTGTCGTGTATCGACAGACAGGGAGGAGTACGCTCCCCCTGTCTGCACCAGGCGGCGGGCGGCTGGCTATGGGCGTCCTCCATCTGCGCGGCCTGAGGGCTCCCCACATCCCCGGCAGGGAGAATGTGGGTGCAGGTGTACTGTCGCGGGGCGGTCCTCATCCTGACGGGTGAGGATTACGTCTGGACATAGCCAGGGAGGTCTGGGACCGATGCCGTGCCGCCAGGGATTCTTCCCCATACATCTGTTAGGTCAGTTGTTGGGACGGGTACGTTGAGGGGCGCAGTTTCTTGATCCTGATGGTGTTACCATCCGGAATGCGCATGCTCCCTCCACTGTCGCGCTTACGCGGGCAGATGACGTATGTTCCAAGTGTGGTGTAAGGCGGGGGGCCAGGACTCAGTCTCCTGCCCCCTGGATGCTGTCCTTAGTTACCTACAGTCTCTCCTTGATAGACTGTCGGCTTCGACGGTGAGGGTATATGCAGCAGCTATATCCTCCTATCATGAGGGGTTTGAGGGGATGTCTTGTTCAGACACCCTCTTGTGAAGCGTTCCTGCTTGGCGCTGGACGCGTTAAGCCGGTGCAACGCTCCTGGGCTCCGACTTGGGATCTTCAACTGGTCCTCGGTCGGTTGTCCTTGGCCCCGTTTGAGCCGCTCGAGCAGGCGCCGTTGGAACAGCTGTCGTTCAAGACCGCGTTCTTGCTGGCCGTCACCTCCGCTGACGCGTGGGTGTGCTTTGTGCTCTCTCGGTACGCCCAGAGTGCCTGTCTTTCGTTCCGATTGCGGTGCCACTCTGCGGCCTAATCCTGCCTTCGTGCCTGTAAATATCCGGAGTTCTTCCGCTCCAGGGATATTGTGGTTCAGGCGTTTCATCCGCCTCCTCACAGTGGTGAGTTAGATGCGGGCCTTCACCTGTCATGTCCGGTCCGGGCTTTGGGAATTGCCTCAGCCGTACTCAGGACCTCGGGGTCACCGTTCAGCTTTTTGTCTGTCACGGTGGTTCTCATGCCGGTAAGGCACTATCGAACAGCGCCTGTCCCATTGGTTGTGCGAGGGCATTGCCCTCTGCTACACGTTGGCTGGGCAGGATCCCCCTGGGGGCATCAGGGCGCACTCCAATCGTGGGGTGGCTGCCTCTGCCGCTCTCCTGGGTGGGGCCTCGGTGGAGGACATCTGTGCTGCAGCTTCATGGTCCTCCCCGGGCCCTTTTGTAAGGTTTTACCTCATGGACATGACCGGGGGTTCTGTCTCCCAGGCAGTTCTGGGGTCTGTGGCCTTCCTGCTTCCCGTCCTTTGGAAGGGTAGCAGGAGTGTATGGGTATGGGCCACAGTGTGTTGAGTCACACGTGGTTCCGCCTGTGCGGTGTGTTCAAGGGGTTCTAGTTCCCTCTTGTTCGCATTCAGGTGGAGTTGACTGCGCCCCCCCCTTCATTAGGAAGGATGGGGTGACAGGGCTCCCCGCACCCCTTGATGTGGGCTTACGGGTCCTCAGGGGGTACATCTGTCGGGTCTCGCGTCCGCTCTAACCCATATCTCATAAGGCTCAGAGCGGGACGCGATAAGCAAATACGATATATAACGATAGGTTATGTATATAACCTAGTTATATTAGTATTGGCTGAGCGTCCCGCTCTGCGCGGCCCTGAGTTCCCTCTTGAGGGATCTTTTCCTGGAACGAGATTTGGCGAGGAAGAGTGTTTGGTGACCAGAGTCATGGTTATATTGGCTATGCCTCCATAGGGGCGGGGGCCCCTTCAGGTGTGGGTGCATTTAGTTGTTCGTTGGGATACAATAGGTATCATAGGAGATAAGGGATATCTCATAAGGCTCAGAGCGGGACGCTCAGCCAATACTAATATAACTAGGTTATATACATAACCTATCGTTTTTGAAGCAAAAATAAAAAAAAACTGGTGAGGAGCTGTAACCAATGCGACCGTTACATGCTGGTGCTAAACCGGAAGTCTGGTTTTCCTTTGTTATAACTAGATGTGGGCATAGATCATTTTTTTAATCTAGATTAATCTATCTGCAATCCTGGAGTTAATCTAGATTAAAATGTCTAAAAAAAAAAAAGTCTGCCGAAGGCATTCAAAATATGTGTGTTCTACCCAAATAATGACCAGAGGAGGAGATTTATCCTCACCTCTTCATCTGAGGAGTCACTAGCTGTTCTATCTCCTTGTTCAACAGCATGAACATGTCTCTTCTTTTTGTAATTTGCAGTGTTTCTTTTAAAACCAGACTTATCGTAATTTTCTGTGCCCTTCTTATTTCTACATGCACGCTCTATGTGGCCTTTTTTTCCACTATTACTCCAATCCATTTCTTTACACCAACATGTTGGTGCAAGATGTCCTGTTTTTCCACAACGAAAACACGGACCCTGGCCGATTTGCCCGTCACTGACCTTGTGCACTCTACTCGTTGTTGCATGTAACTGCTGGGCTTCCTTTGATGCCATTTCCATTGTTACACTGATATTGACAGCTCTCTCCAGTGTCAAATCACTCTCTGTCAGTAGTTTCTTCTGTGCACCTTCATTTCTTAATCCACACACAAGCCTGTCTCTCAATGTGTATTTCAGTGAATCTCTAAATTCACAATGTTCAGCAAATTTTCTTAAAGCTGCAACAAACATTGTAACAGACTCTCCTTCCTCCTGGCTGCATCTGTGGACAGACGGTGTGGGGGGAGTGGAGCACAACTGTTCTCCACCACATGCTGATCACACACACTGCTTCTGCAGACTGACTGCTCACACACACTGCTTCTACAGACTGACTGCTCACACACACTGCTTCTGCAGACTGACTGCTCACACACACTGCTTCTGCAGACTGACTGCTCACACACACACTGCTTCTGCAGACTGACTGCTCACACACTGCTTCTGAAGACTTTGTCCTCATCAATTCCATTAGCTATAATGAAGTAATCAAAACGCTCAGTTTAACAGTTCCATTGCTCCACATTGTCATCAAACGGTCCAATATTTCCAATAACCCAAGCCATTTCTGTTGTAAACACTCACCATAGTCCAGTCGATCTTTCCTTTAGTGTGTGAAGTGGATTTCCTCTTCTTGTAGATGTTTCCAAGTGCCGGGCCACGACGTGAGCTAACATGCTAACTTGCTAAGCTAACATGGTAAACAAAGGTCCCGACGGACTTCTTCTTTCTTGCATTGCGCAGATTCAGACGTCCTCATCGCCAAATTGTGTTATATCCTGAGGACTTCTTAACCTCACCTGTATAACAATGATTACCGGACCACTACTTTAGTTGGACACCTTATTCAGACTACAGCTCATGTACATACACTCACTTCCTGGGACCACAGCGTCAGGCTGGGAACTACGGCAAGTATTTAACGACAATACATCACACTCCCAGACCCAACTTTGAGAAATAGATTAACGGCGTCTGTAGCTGAGGGGTACAATTCCCTGACTGTATTGTTAGATATGATATTTAATACCACTACCTCATGTACTTTAACTTCTGGCCACCCAGTACAAGATATAAGTATGATGAACACTTTCCCACCTGATGGAACGAACCAACACAAATGGACCAAATCGAATATTTAATACAGCAAAGGGTGTATACAACATTCACTTAATTACATTTATGATTTGAAATGTTGAGTATGCACTTTTATGGCAAATGAGTATTCGTAGGTAAATCAACATTGAATGTCCAATCTCTGGTTGCGCAGGGAGTAAGTATACAACCTGGAATATTTAGGAAACGATAGCGATAGTACTTAAATGATTATAGCTGGATACACTAAGGGGGGGGGGGGTCCCGCTGGTTGTAAGACAGTAGGAGGGGGGGGTTAGAGAAGCCGCTGGCGGTATCCCATCTGGCCGACGGTGTCTTGGGAGAATCCAAAGTCTTAGACCCAGTGCCCACAGAACCTCGGGCCGCAGACGAATACAGCTGGACCCTCTGTGGAACGGTATCTGCCGGTCCACAACGGAGAGACGTGGTGCGACCTCACGTGTAGAGCGCCGCCTCACCTGTAGTCCTCTCCGGGGGGTAATTCCAACACTCGACAGTGTTGGCCTTTATCCATGGAATAACCAAAGCACACAAAGCATAATCCAAGAGCCGTGGAAGGCTCGCCGTCGTCGGGTAGAGTAATCCAATATACAGGTCCAGTCGCTCTTGACCCGGAGCTCCTCGGATGCAATCACCACTAGGGGTCTGACCAGCCTGGATAAGCGTCCAGATAACGTCAGGAACGATGGGGGTACTGATAACTGTAGAACTCGAACCGAACGATGCACCATACATAAATAGACTATTATTAGCTTAATAGAATACGTCCAACTCGACGGTATGGTGCCAAACTATGACCATTCAACTATTAATCTACACGATATCTCAATGCCTATTCTGGGCCAAGTAGGCCCTACTACACCGCACATGCTTCGTGGGGAGGCTTTTGCGTCTGTCACTCTGTTGGAGGGTAAAGAACTGGACTAAAAGAAAGTTCTACTTTACGAGCGCCATATATATATGCACTATGAACAAATAGTACCACACGTATTTCGCCCGGCATATTACTGCGCGGAACCGGGGGTTGCCTCGACATGTTAGGCGGCACGATTGAACTTGGACCTAGGGGTATGGCAACCTGGCGCCAGGTTCTCGTCCAATGGTAGAATGAAACTATTATGGGCTGTTTAGTAGAAACGGGGATATTCAATGCATATTGTACAAGGAATATACAGGGGATATCAAACGATATACAAATACAATTAAATATATATATATAAATAAATATACATATTCGGTTTAATCTGATCCTTCACAACAGCCGCCCCCTAATTAGTCCCACCTAATTAGCTAAGCAGAGACAGATTAACCGCACTGTCTTCCACTCAAGGTCCGCTGTAAGGTCAGTCAACTCACAAAGTCATAGGGTCATGGTCATCATCGATAGTATCTGGGAGTCGGGGCAGTTCTATGAGCCTCGCCACGGGCCGTGTGTAGGTGCGCCCTTGGACGAGTACTTCAGCTGCTCGGACCTTGCCATCGGCACCGGTGATCACTTTGCTTACGCGGCCAGCCGGCCACATTGCTCTGGGGAGTGACTGGTCAACTATCATGACGACTGTTCCTTCTGTCAAATTGTCTCTCTCTTTTACCCACTTCTGGCGGGTCTGTAGAGACGGTAGGTAGTGAAGTAGGAAGCTGCTCCAAAACTTGTCAGCTAGTACTTGGCTGTACCTCCACATTCTTCGGCCGTTCGCTTCTTCGGGCCTGTACATTGTCTGGGGTAGCGCGGGGTCCAGCCGCCCCATTAGGAGTGTGTTGGGGGTGACTGGGTCGACATCTGCTACATCACTGGAGACGTAACCGAGGGGCTTTGAGTTCAATACTCCCTCGATCTCCGTGAGGACTGTCATTAGGACTTCCTCTGCCACAGTCTGGGCTCCGAGTACGGCATACAGGGCTGTCTTTATAGAACGTACTTCTCGTTCCCAGGTTCCACCGAAGTGGGGTGCGTTCGGGGGATTAAACTGGAAGTCAACCTGGGCTGGAGCGAGGTGGGTCTTAAGTTCTGGGCCCATAGCTTGGAAGCTCTCTCTCAGCTCTCTTTCTCCGCCTTTGAAGTTGGTCCCGTGATCAGACAACAATGTAGACGGTTGTCCTTTCCGTGATATGAATCTCCGGAAGGCCATAAGGAATGAGTCTGTGCTCATGGTCGGAAGGAGCTCGATATGTATCGCTCTGGTGGTCATGCATTTGAATACAATACCCCACCGCTTCTCGGTGCCTCTTCCTCTCTTTATATACAACGGGCCAAAACAGTCCATGCCTGTGGAGTGGAATGGCTTGTTGCCGATTCGGAGGCGACAGGGGGGTAGGTCAGCCATCCGTGGTATGCTGGGCTGCGCGCGCCACTTACGGCAGTCTAGACAGGTTCGCTGGAAGCGCCGTACTGCTTCTCTCCCTTGTAATATCCAATAACGACGTCTGATCTCCGCGAAGACTCTCTCTGCTCCTGCGTGGTGCACATCCTCGTCGTATTTCTTTATTTAGATTTATCTTTTTTTATTGGAAGAATTAGTACATATTTATACATTTCAGTTATCAAAATTATACAACTTCCATTTCCTTCCTCATTCCTATCCCCTAATCCCACCCATCCCACCCAGTGAGGGCGACGACAAACATACATGAAAAAAAGGAAAAAAAGAGATATAAATAAAAAATAGACATTTAAATAATTAAACAAAAGTACAGATGTGGCAGACAAAGCTACGCAAAAGAAAAATGAAGTCAAATTAAAATAAAACAAAGATAAAACAGAGATATTTTTATATATACATACCGTAATAATAATATATAATATAAGTGTTACTCTCCATTTTAGTAGCGTAATTTCCAGATGGTAAAACAAATAAAATGGAGAGTAAATTTAACACCCTTAGCAGACCACCACAATGCCATCTCCCTAGCCATGCGTGGGCTAGCAGTGTCATGAAGGTAGATAGGGGGTGGAGGGGGGTCATGGGGTCCCAAGATTGGATGGAGTCATATGGGTTTTGAAATGGGATAGGAAGGGCTGCCATGTTTTGTGGAAGATATCCGTGTGGCCTTGTGTAGTAAATCTGATTTTCTCTATATGTATAAGAGACATGACATCCCTCATCCAGTGTAAGTGTGAAGGGGGAGTGGCTGCCTTCCAGTTGAATAGGATGAGGCGTCTGGCAATGAGTGAGGCAAAGGCCATGGCATTGGATTGCCCAATAGATATTGTAGCGTTTTCCGGTGTCAAGCCAAATAGTGCAATAAGAGGGCATGGGTCAATGTTCATAAAAAATATGTCTGAATAAGATTTAAAAATGGAAGTCCAGAAAGGGGCCAGTACTGGACAATGCCAGAACATATGGATAAGTGAGCCAGGGGCTTGGTGACACCGGTCACATGTGGGATCCATGCCAGGATTTATCTTCGCCAGTCTAGTCTTTGACCAATATAGACGGTGGAGGAGCTTGAACTGTATCAGTGAATGGCGGGCACATATTGAAGAAGAGTGTATTCGGGCAAGAGCGTTTTCCCATTCTTTGTCTGTAAATTGATGATTTAGATCGGACTCCCAGTTTTGTCTTATAGCCAATACTGAGGAGGGTAGGGATAGGGATATGATGTTATATAGTTTAGATATTGAGCCTTTGATTACAACCTTCACCTCCAAGATGCGATCGATCAAAGTTTTTGGGGGTGTATGGGGGAACTGGTCAAATTTGCTCTTAACAAAATCACGTATCTGTAGATATCTGAAAAAAATTGTTTTTTGTAAGTTAAACTTTAGGGACAGTTGTGTGAAAGACATGAAAGAACTGTCTTGGTACAAATCATAAATGTTCAGAATGCCCTTCTTAAACCAGTTGCTGAAGGTTTCATCCACCATAGAGGGAGGGAAAAGGAAGTTTTTGTGGACAGGTGACGACTGTGACATGGCGTGGAGACCAAAGTGTTTTCTAAACTGGGACCAGATCCGGAGGGAGTGTTGTACTAAGAGGTTGTTGGTATACTGGGCGGTTGTGACTGGAAGCGAGGAGCAGACTAAGGATTGCAAAGATGTTCTAGAACAAGATGCCCTTTCCATGTCCACCCATGCCGGTACCCACTGACAGAGTCCGTAGTGGGAGTGACTCCAGTAGAGAATGCTATGAATATTTGCAGCCCAATAGTAGACCAAGAAATTGGGTAGTGCGAAGCCTCCCTGTGATTTAGGCTTCTGGAGGGCCATTTTATTTATTCGGACTGGGCGTTTGTTCCAAATAAAATCTGATATTGCCTTGTCGAGGGCTTTAAAAAATGACTTTGGAATAAAGGTTGGAATATTTTGAAATAAGTACAGAAATTTCGGTAATGTGTTCATTTTCACAGTGTTCACTCTGCCAACAAGTGATAAAGGAAGTGATGACCATCTGATAAAATCCTGCTTGGTGCGCTCCAGTAGAGGGGTGAAGTTGGACGCTATGAGATTAGAATGTTTATGTGTTATCGTTATGCCAAGGTAACGGAAGCTGCTTGGGGAAAGCTTGAAGGGGAACCTAGAGGGGGGGATATTTCTAGCTAAGGAATTTATGGGGAAGAGTTCACTCTTGTTTAAGTTTAATTTATAGCCAGAAAAAACACCAAACTCGTGTAGTATGTGAAGGACACGTGGAAGTGTGGCCGCTGGATCCGCGATATACAACAGGACATCGTCCGCATATAGCGAGATTCTTTGTTCCTGTCCATTTCTGATGATGCCTTGGACATGGCGGTCCTTGCGAAAGGAAATAGCTAGTGGCTCGATCGCTAGTGCAAATAGTAGCGGAGAGAGAGGGCAACCCTGTCTTGTACCGCGTTGTAGGGGGAAATATTCCGAAGTCACATCATTTGTTCGAACTGATGCCACTGGAGAGGAGTATAAAAGTTTGACCCAGGACACAAATTTCTCGCCGAAACCGAATTTCTGCAGAGTATAGAATAAATAGTCCCATTCAACCCGGTCAAAGGCCTTCTCTGCGTCTAGCGCAACAACGAACTCTGCAACGGGAGACTCGGTGGATGAGTAAATTATATTCATAAGGCGCCGCAGGTTGAAAAAAGCCATTCTATCCTTCACAAAGCCAGACTGGTCTGGATGGATAATACTTGGTATAACGGATTCCAGTCGTCGAGCGAGTACCTTTGCCAAGATCTTTGCTTCATTGTTAAGGAGAGAAATAGGACGATATGAGCCACAGTCTTTCGGGTCCTTATCTTTTTTTAAAAGCAGGGATATTGAGGCTTGATAGAGAGTCGGAGGAAGCGAGCAGGATTGAAAAGATTCCTCAAACATTGAAGCCATAATGGGACATAACTGGGTGGAATATTTTTTAAAAAATTCCACTGGGAACCCGTCTGGGCCTGGGCTTTTCCCACTCTGCATCATAGTTAAAGCCTGTTGGATTTCATCAGCGCTAATGGGCTCTTCCAAAAGAGTCATTGAATCATTGTCTATGACTGGTATATCCAAATTTGCGAAGAAACTATTCATGAGAGACGGGTCTTTGGGGGAATCAGAGGTATATAGTGAAGAATAAAATGTTTTGAATTGACCATTTATTTCCAATGGGTCCGTATAGATCTCTCCAGTGGCAGAGTTAATTTGCGTGATCAAGTTCTGAGCGGTGCGGTGTTTTAGCTGTAGTGACAGCACTTTACTAGGTTTATCACCAAATTCAAAAAAGGACTGCCGTGATTTGAGTAGAAGCTGCTCAGCATGACTGGTGGAAAGGAGGTTAAATTCCGTCTGTAGGGTCACTCTTTCATTATAAAGTGCAGGTGTCGGAGAGACTGCGTATGAATAATCCAATTTAATAATTTGGTCTGAAAGTTCAGTGCGTCTGCTGTTGTGCAGTTTATTACGTCGAGCACAATTAGAAATAATTTCTCCACGGAGAAAAGCTTTAAGAGCTTCCCAAATGATGGACATAGGCATGCCAGGGGTAGAATTTACCTCAATAAAAAATTTGATCTTAGTGGACAGGAACGATGAAAATGAGTCCTCAGATAGCAATAGTGGATTAAGTTTCCACGGCCTGAATGATGGACATTTGTCCGGGAAGGCTAGCTCTAAGATTATTGCTGCATGGTCTGAAATAACAATGCTATCGTAAGAGCAGGAACGCACTTGAGATAGAAATGTGTTGTCAATAAACAAATAATCAATTCGAGAATATGTATGATGAACTGGTGAAAAGAAAGAGTACTGTTTGGCGGTGGGATGAAGGAAGCGCCAGACATCTGAAATACCGTATTGCTTCAGGAAGGACACTATGGCTCTAGCAGTCTGAGATTGTGGAGCTGGATTAGATGATGATCGATCTAAGGCTGGGTTAAGAGCACAATTAAAGTCACCTCCCATAATCAGTTGGTTAGAGTTCAGGTCGGGGAGTGAAGAGATAAGTTTATTGATGAAATGCGTGTCACCAAAATTTGGAGCATATACGTTGACTAGGACTACCTTTGTGGAATAGAGAGTTCCTGAAACTATAATGAATCTGCCATTAGGGTCAGAGGTCACATCAGATGGAGTAAATGGTGTGTTTTTGTTGATCAGAATGGCTGTTCCTCTGGCTTTGCTCTGAAAACCAGAGTGGAACACTTGACCTACCCAAGCTCTGTGTATTCGACGGTGATCTACTCGCCGAAGGTGAGTTTCTTGCAGAAAAGCGATGCCAACCCCAAGCTGCTGTAAGTGAGTAAGGATCCTAGTACGTTTCAAGGGGTTATTTACACCCTTCACATTCCAACTAATTATGTTAGTATTGCCCCCTGACCCCCTATTAGGATTAAACACTGGCATAAGAAAGTGAAAAAATATTCATGACATTTGAGATGGCAGAGTGGTGGTCCAGGGTGCTTATAATTAAAGATGAAAAAAAGTCATAAGAATAGAAACAAAAAACAATAAACAAAAATAGACAAAGATATTCACTGTTAATATTAGCAATGAAAAACAAACAAACATAAAACGCCCTCTCACGTCCCCGTGGGGCGTGACTACTCACAGCCATAGTAACACTGACTGTGCCTAGCATTACAGCTAACCTTGTGCACCCTGTGCTCTAAACGAGCACCCCGTGAGAACTGTAATTCTTAATTACACATGGCAAGAACCAAAAAAGAAAAGAAAAAAAGGGAAGAAAGAAAAAATAATGAATAAATAAATAATTGCTCGACACGTGGCCATATATAATTATGTAACTAGCTTGGTTGGATAAGGCAGGTTTCTAACAATGTATACACCTAAACCCCTGTTTGGAATCTCATTGTAGTCCACCCCCTCAAGAGACAGGTACTGCCTATTTAGACCAGTAGAATGTAAGATATCTCTCTTTGGTTAGAGTTCTACACCAAATGTTTGGGCCATGGGGTATGTTGTTTTATAAAGGTGCATAGTGGCACCAAACCTGCCTTTTCCATATAACTAACACACACACACACACACACACACACACACACACACACACACACACACGGGGGCGGGGGCCAATTGATCACCGCCCTGACACACACATACCCACACGCACTCACACACCACGTATGTTGCTATGGTTAACTTGAATAAGTATGACAAAGATAAATCGCAAGCCTGCAGCCAATTCGGCGCATATAATGTAGTGATACTAAATAATACGATATCACCAGTGTGGGATATGGGCGAGTAAACAGTCAGCTTGTACCCAACGTAGACTGAGACTGAAAGTTTAGCAATAGCCAGGCGGCTAGCTGTGGTAAGTGACGTCATCAAGTCAGCCACCAGTGACCCGGATGAAGATGAATATACATGTTAATCGCCAGCGGGATGACAGTAAGCTTGTATTTAACGAAAGAATAATAATAATAAGTTGGCTTTAGCAAGTAATAATAATAGTAACAATGAATTCACAGTGAACCGAGTTAGCCAACAGTCTATAGTAAGTGACGTAATCGAACAAACCCGGCAGTGACCCGGAAAAAAAAGAAATACAAAAATAATAAAAAAAAATAGGCGACATTCACCGGCAGGTTCACATTCGGCTTGTATTCTACGTAATAAAAATAGTAGTAACAAATGAGCTTTAGTAAATTAAGACTAGTCGGCCGGTTATAACGAGCAAGTTGGCCGATGTACACAGCAATTGCATAGCGACAATCATACCGTGTTGTTACCCACATCAATTTCTTCAACATTATGTAATTATAAATAGGAGCAATAACAGATTATATAGTCTTCCATTACCTCCCAGATAATCTCAATGCAAAAAATTACGAAAAGTGGTGACCCCCCTGATAGTAGATGAATGCGAATAAGAAATCATAATGATAATAGTAGTAATAATAATAATAACGGTCTAGCTAGTTGCTAGGACCGTGAGGATCGTTATCAGTCAGCCAAAATGTTCAAATCCACTTCAGCCGGGGGTGTGAGGGGAAAAAACCCTGAGTCCACTGGTGTGTATCATATCCAAATGTTGTTAGTCCTTTAGTGTAAGCAGGATTTATCGTCAACAGTATGGTATATAATAGGAATAATAACGGATTGATTTTTGGATAGTGTTCCATTACCTCCTAGGTAATCCCAATACGAAAAAAAAAATACGAAAAGTAGTGGCTCACCTGATAGTAGACAAATGCAAGTAAAATAAATCATAATAATAATAGTACTAATAATAATAATAACAACGGTCTAGCTAGTTGCTAGGACCGTGAAGAACGTTACCGGTCAGCCAGAATGTTCCTTCAGATCCACTTCGGCCGGAGGTATGAGGGAAAAAACTGATGTGTATCATATCCAAGCGTTATTAGTCTTTTAGTGTAGGCAGGATTCTTTCCTTGTAGAAATCGGCTGCCAGCTCTGGAGAGTCAAATGTGTAGCCTTCCCCACCGAATGTCAGGCGCAGCTTAGCCGGGTAAAGCAAGCCGTATCTGATGTTGGCCTCGCGGAGCAGGTTCTTGATGTCTTTGTATGCCCCTCGGTGTCTGGATAGATCCGCAGAAAGATCGGGGAAAATGTGTACCGTGGAGCCCCTGAATGTTAGCCGTCCCCGCTCACGCGAGAGCCGCATGACCAGCTCCTTCGTCTGGGAATAATGGAACCGTACCATCATGCCTCTAGGAGGGGCCTTCTGGTGCGTTTTGGGTGCCATTAGGCGATGTGCGCGGTCTAGGACTACCGGCTTGTCGAAGGCCTCTTCACCGAACAGCTCCACGAAAAAGGCGGACATGAATGTAATAGAGTTCTGCCCCTCGATTCCTTCAGGGATTCCAATTATTTTTACGTTCTGCCTGCGTGAACGGTTTTCGAGGTCATCAATTTTGAGTCGTAGGTTAGTGTTTTCGCTTAAGGATTCACACAATGTCTCCACTGTGGATGCACACAGTGTCTCTACTGTGGACAACCTCTCGTCCATATCCGCCAATGAAGTCTCCACGTGCTGTATTTTCTGCGTCTGTGTGGATATCGAGGCCTGGAGGACCGAGAGGGAGGTACGGAGCTCGGCCAGGAATTCTGTACGGAGGGAAGCTACCTCGGCACGAATTGTAGAGGTAATCAGCTCTTTCATTATCGCTGGCGTCAGCTCTGTTGGTTCCGCGGCGTCCGCCATCTTGTCGCCTGTACTCGAGCCCGTTTCCTCTAACTCTTCACGTTCTGTCTTTCGCATATATCTTGTTGCTGGTTTTTTAGGCATACCAAATGTCTGATAATGTCGTCTGTTTAGTCAGAGAACATGAAATATTACTTTCAGTTCGAGCCAAGTCAAATGGGCTGTAGTAAAACTTAAATTCTCACGGAGCTACTCTCATGTGCGTCGTTACTCCACCATCTTTTTTTTTGCATCGTATTTCTTTATGATCAGCTCTGTGACCTTGTGTCGGCTGTTCAAGACGATCGGGTGCTTAATGTCATCTGGTAGATTGGGGGCTCTCCGCAGGCGACCACCCACTCTGATGAGATTATGTGCGTCATTCTCTGGTGCCAGGTGAATCAGTCTGCTGTCTGATGGGACGGGGTTTCCTCCCTGTAGACAGTCTAGCTCATCGGGGAACGAGTCTCTCGTGTAGTAGAAGAAGTTCTGCTTCTTCGTAGTCAGCTGCTGACATGTCAGTGGTGGACTGAATCTCTGGGTGGTGCCGCAGGAATGTCCTTTGTTGCGCACTCTCTAGGGTAATGCAGTCATCTATGTTCGGGTCTGTGGAGGCGACAGTGCTCAGTCCACAGAACATAGGCTTCTTGTTCTCAGCCTCCTCGCTACTTGCTTCCCTCGGGGTGGGCGTAGGCCAATCTCCTTCCGGGAGCTGGAGGAATGCTGGTCCGTCACTGTAGATGTTGCGACGGGTTAGGTCATCCAGGGACATTCCCCGGGTGATGACGTCAGCTGGGTTGTGTTTGGTATCCACATACCTCCAGCTTGCTTCTTCTGTTAGTTCCTGAATCTCGGTGACTCTGACTCCCACGAAGACTTTGTATCTGCATGAATCAGACTTAATCCATGTGAGTACTGTCGTGGAATCTGACCACAAGATTGTTCTATGCACCGGAATGGTGAGTTCACGTTGGATTAACGTGGCTAGATGCGCTCCTGCGAGGGCTGCGCAGAGCTCTAGACGTGGGATAGATTGTTGCTTACGTGGGGCTATCCTTGAGCGGGCCAGTATGAAAGCAGTGTGTATCTCTCCTCCCATCTCTTGGGCACGCAAATAAGCAACCGATCCGTAGGCTACTTCGGAGGCATCGCTGAAGATGTGTAGCTCAATCTCGCATGTCTCTGGCCTCACTGTGGATGGGAAGTAGCTGCGGCGTATATTGACACCTGGGAGTGAGCGGAGTTCCGTCTCCCACTCTCTCCATGTTGAGGCAAGGTGTGCGGGTATTGGGTCGTCCCAGCCCTGGTCCTTGTCCCATAGTGCTCGTACAATCATCTTTGCCCTGGTGGTGTAAGGTAGAATACATCCCAGCGGGTCATATTGTCTGGCGAGTGTTCTGTACACACTCCGTCTGGTGGTCGGTATCGCCGCCGACCTTCCTTGCTCTGGAGCCAAGGGTTTGTGTCTATAGTGGAGCGAGTCTGTTTTGAAGCGCCAGACTAATCCTAGTGTCATTTCTTGGGCTTCTCCTGGGATTGTCGCCATCCAGGTCTCGCTGCTGGCAGCCTTGTCTGCGGAGGAGAGGCTGCGCAATACGTGCGGGTCACTGCTGGCCCACTGCCTGAGATCAAAGCCTCCTTTGATTAGGGAGGCGCGTAACTTGATTAGGAGAGCCTCGGCTTCTTCTTGAGTCGAGACGCTTTGTAGACAGTTGTCTACGTAGAAACTGTTCTTCACACTGTGTTGGACCTCTTCATCTGCTGCTGGGTCCTCTGTGACGTGTTTCTGTAGTGCAAATGTAGCACAGCACGGGCTGCATGTGGTTCCGAAGGGGAGTACTTCCCACTGGTAGATGGATGGGTTCTCATCTCCGATCTTCTCTCTCCATAGGAACCGTAGCAGAGGCTTGTCCTCCTCTACTAGTCTCACTTGCAAGAACATCCCTTTGATATCCCCGCTTATAGCCACCTTGTCCTGGCGGAAGCGCAGTAGCACGCCTAGTAGGGAGGGGCCGAGTGTGGGGCCGGGCAAGAGCTCTTTATTCAGATTTTGGGGTCCGATCTGGTAGCTGCAGTTAAACACAATGCGATCCTTGCCATTGTGATGGACCTTGTGATGCGGCACGTACCATGATTCGGTCGTCTGATCGGCCTCTTTAATGTCAATCTTTGTTACGTGTCCCGCTGTGATTAGCTTCTCAATCTCAGCTCGGTACACACTCTGTTGAGCGGGGTCTTTGGCTAGGCGCCGCTCTGTGTTCAGTAGATAGCGCTCCGTGGCGTCTTTCTTTGCGTGAAAGGGGGGCATTCCCTCTCGCCTCAGGAGTGGAGTTGCACATCTCATCACTCCGCCGACTGTGACTCTCTTTGTCCCCTGCTCGAATAGGTGGATGGCGTAAATGTCTTCTTTAGAGCGAATGTCTTTCTTTTCGTTCCTAAAGGGCATTGTCTCTAGGGTCCATAGCCTCTCGACATGCTGCAGGAGAGTGGTGTCTTCTTCTGTCGTTCTGGAGTGGAAGCAGCTAGTGGCTGCGGTTCGGTTGAGAGATTTAGCGAGGGGGCCTTGCAATGTCCATCCTAGGCGGGTCTCGACTGCGGCAGGACAGCCCCGGGGGCCTGTATGGACCCGGTCAATCGGGACTATGAGTTCTGCATGGTCGGAGCCTATCAACAGGGTCGGGGTAGCGCCGTCTATGAGCGGGATAGGTAATTGGCGCAGGTGCACATATTTATCCATCAACTTGGTGACAGGGTAGGTGTACTGCGAGAGTCCTATTTCTTGGCTGGTGAAAGCATTTGTGATCTTGTACCGTCGCTCTGGCTGCCCGTTGGCTGCGATAGTGAAGGAGACATTCTCGCCCTTTATCGTCTTTAAATCTCTTCTTATTGTCCGAATCGTCATTTCGTTCTTGCTCCCCCGCAGTCCCAGTTGAGTCGCAGCGGAGGCGAGCAG
The DNA here is from genome assembly GCF_963971535.1 of Notolepis coatsorum. Taxonomy (NCBI): domain Eukaryota; kingdom Metazoa; phylum Chordata; class Actinopteri; order Aulopiformes; family Paralepididae; genus Notolepis; species Notolepis coatsorum. Next base: position 58,208,180 of record NC_140175.1, on the reverse strand, counting down.
AAGGGTCTTCTCTGACCCGTCATCAAGGACGGCGTAAGTGTCCATGACTTTATCCTGGTAGCTCAATGTCACACGGACTACCTTTAAGAGCACTTGAGCTCCGTTGCTGCTGGCGGGGTCAATGTACATGACACTTGCCTTGGTGCCGCTCCGTGGTGCAGGTATAGGCCGTCTTCCGTTACTATCGTGTAGTATATCTAGATGGGCTCCATCGCACCGGCTGCACCTTTTCTTTAGGCGGCATTCGGCTGCCATGTGGGGCCGCACACATCGATAACAGCGCCGGTTGGACTTTATCCATTGGCTCACTTCTTCTGCATTCATCTTTGTGAATGAGTCACATTGTGACAGCCAGTGTTCTTTCTCACAGTAGGGACACGCTATCTTCCACTTCTCCTTTCTCGAGGGGGTGCTGTGACTCTTACTGTTCGGTACTGACTCTGATTGGTGCATGACAGTCACCGATCTTCTTCCATCACTTATTCTCCTGGGTCCCTCTCTAGAGCTTGGTGTGCTCCGCCCGAAGGTGTCCAGTCGTAAGCTGCTGACCTCTCTCGCCATGAAGTCGGCCAGATCAAGGAGGGATGGCTCGGGGCCGTCGGGATCTCGGTAGTCCCTCTGCCGCCGAAAGCGCTCCTGTCTTGCGGGTGGCAGCTTCTCCAAAATCCTCTCAACGTTAGAGTTGGCGTACAGCTCATGCCTGCCCTTCTCCCGTTGAGCTCCCAGCATCCCCACCAGGGACTGCACTTTGATTGACAGGTCGTCCAGTGAGCGATTGTCTGTGGCTGGGGGTAGGCGGTCAATATGCCTTATCTCCTGGATTACGTAATCCCATATACGTCCATATCTTTGATCCAGCGCTGCAAGGGCAGCTGTGTATGGGGTCGAGGAGGTAGCATAGGCTAGCGCTATATTGTGCGCTCGCGGTACTTTCAGGTGCTTCAATAATATTGCATACTTGTGGCGTTCATCAGCGACATCCACCATCATTGTCTCTAAGCACATCCGGAGCTCCGTGTACTGTGCTCGACTCTCATAGGCGAAGTCTGGGATTGACGGCGTGGCGTTGTATGACGCTGTGGATGGCTGATACATCGGCGAGCGTTGGGGGAGAGACCTCCTGGGCGAGTCCCCTCTTGCGCCTCGCTGTGGGCTGGTACTGGCAGGGTACCATGGCCCGCTGGTCCAGGTACTGTTCCTCGGGGCTGGTCGTGCGTCGTGCTCACCCGTAAATAGAGTCGGGGGTCTGTAGCGCAGCGCCGCGGGGGTATAGCCTGGACTGTATGGGACCTCCTGGTCCGGTGGAGTACTGTGCTGTCGTCGGGCTTGGTTCTCCTCTTCTCCCTCTTCTTCTTCTATCAAATCTTCCAGATCTTGTAATCGTTTACTTAGCTTCTCCGCAGTGTAGGCCGCTCCTTCCTTGTAGCTGGGTCTCGCTTGGACCGGTATGGGAAGGGGGTCTGCGGGGGGTCTAGACTCGGTCTGTTGGTCAAGTTCAGGGTCGCTTGCTCGTTGCGGTGACGCTGCTCTTGACTGCTGTCTCGACGAGTTCCTTGAGCCCCTGGCGGAGGGAGAGGGAGTTGTCCTTTTGATCAGCTGCTCTATTAGTTGCGCTTGTAGTCTGTCGCGCTCTGCGTCTCTTTGGGCACCGGCAGCGGCGCGCTGGGCGTCGGCGGCGCGCTCTGTTTCTCTTTGGGCACCGGCAGCGGCGCGCTGGGCGTCGGCCCGGTCTCTTGCCATATTCTCTTCCATCTGGAAGCGTCTCATCTCCAGACTTGTGCGCTGTTCTTCGCTCCGTTGCTGTGCTTGGAGGTGTTCGCGCTCGCTGGTCGCCTGGGCTTGGAGACGTTCGCGCTCGCTAAGCGTCTGTGCTTGGAGCCGATCGCGTTTGGTAGAGGCTGTCAGGCTGATGAGGAACGCCTGTTGTAGTATCCTCTCCGCTTCGCTGGGGGAAGGCGGTAGTGGAGGTGAGCCGCTCCTGCGTGAACCGCTCCTGGGGGTACTCGTTGGGGAGTCCTGGAGCTCTAGTTCCTCGGCGCTCTCCTCTTCTTCTTCCGTGCAGAGTTCTCTCTCTGTAGGGTTGTCTTCCTCCCGGGGCGTGTCGGGGACTACTTCTTTAGTAGTGGCGGGGGGTAAAGGCATGTCAATTCCCTCCTGGTCCCCACCGTGGGCTTGGTCAGTTACATTAGGACCTACTAGGGCCTCTGTGGTCGGGGAAACCTGGTCGTTAAGGTCAGACATAATTTTACTTTCTACTTTTACCACGTTTACCGTTTGTCGAAGGCTAGGTAGTTGACTGACAGTGTAAGCCTCTAAGTACTGAGGTGTCTGTCGTCTGCGCCGCGGGCGTTCTAGGTTAGGAGGATCGTTTCGTGGAGTGTTCATCATAGGCCATTTCGATATTAATAACACTATATTAATATTACACTAGTTACCTTCCGGCTCGAAGGACCAATTGTAGCTGAGGGGTACAATTCCCTGACTGTATTGTTAGATATGATATTTAATACCACTACCTCATGTACTTTAACTTCTGGCCACCCAGTACAAGATATAAGTATGATGAACACTTTCCCACCTGATGGAACGAACCAACACAAATGGACCAAATCGAATATTTAATACAGCAAAGGGTGTATACAACATTCACTTAATTACATTTATGATTTGAAATGTTGAGTATGCACTTTTATGGCAAATGAGTATTCGTAGGTAAATCAACATTGAATGTCCAATCTCTGGTTGCGCAGGGAGTAAGTATACAACCTGGAATATTTAGGAAACGATAGCGATAGTACTTAAATGATTATAGCTGGATACACTAAGGGGGGGGGGGGGGTCCCGCTGGTTGTAAGACAGTAGGAGGGGGGGGTTAGAGAAGCCGCTGGCGGTATCCCATCTGGCCGACGGTGTCTTGGGAGAATCCAAAGTCTTAGACCCAGTGCCCACAGAACCTCGGGCCGCAGACGAATACAGCTGAACCCTCTGTGGAACGGTATCTGCCGGTCCACAACGGAGAGACGTGGTGCGACCTCACGTGTAGAGCGCCGCCTCACCTGTAGTCCTCTCCGGGGGGTAATTCCAACACTCGACAGTGTTGGCCTTTATCCATGGAATAACCAAAGCACACAAAGCATAATCCAAGAGCCGTGGAAGGCTCGCCGTCGTCGGGTAGAGTAATCCAATATACAGGTCCAGTCGCTCTTGACCCGGAGCTCCTCGGATGCAATCACCACTAGGGGTCTGACCAGCCTGGATAAGCGTCCAGATAACGTCAGGAACGATGGGGGTACTGATAACTGTAGAACTCGAACCGAACGATGCACCATACATAAATAGACTATTATTAGCTTAATAGAATACGTCCAACTCGACGGTATGGTGCCAAACTATGACCATTCAACTATTAATCTACACGATATCTCAATGCCTATTCTGGGCCAAGTAGGCCCTACTACACCGCACGTGCTTCGTGGGGAGGCTTTTGCGTCTGTCACTCTGTTGGAGGGTAAAGAACTGGACTAAAAGAAAGTTCTACTTTACGAGCGCCATATATATATGCGCTATGAACAAATAGTACCACACGTATTTCGCCCGGCATATTACTGCGCGGAACCGGGGGTTGCCTCGACATGTTAGGCGGCACGATTGAACTTGGACCTAGGGGTATGGCAACCTGGCGCCAGGTTCTCGTCCAATGGTAGAATGAAACTATTATGGGCTGTTTAGTAGAAACGGGGATATTCAATGCATATTGTACAAGGAATATACAGGGGATATCAAACGATATACAAATACAATTAAATATATATATATAAATAAATATACATATTCGGTTTAATCTGATCCTTCACAACAGCGTCAATTGTATTATCGCGCGATAATAGTCCCGCGTTAACGCAGCACGTTAACGGCCCAGCTCTAGTTATAACACGGAAAAACGGCAATAAAAAGTCTGAATTTTTCTTTTTGTTGCTTTATAATTCCATTAATGCAACAAACTGTGTGCTATAAGTATAAAGTATAATAAATCGCAAATTACTTTGGGTATGCAATTGTCAGGCGTTTTATGCTAAATGTGGGGTATGCTTGGGGATATATAAAACGTTATACACTGTGTTATCTTCATTTTAAAGGTAAATAGGTTGTGCGGCTCCCTGAGCATTTTATTTTGTGGGAGGGGGGAAAAGTGGCTCTTTTGATAGTAAAGGTTGCTGACCCCTGCTATAAAGTATAGATTTAGCTCTACAAACAGCCCCACAGACTATGCAAGTGCAAATGCTGGCCGTCTACAGTGATTTTAGACGGATCCAAATGGCCCCGAATGTTTACATGCTTCTCATTTATTTGGTAAAAAAAAAAGTTTACAGCGTTTTGCCTTAAATAATGTTTGGCAGACAAAAACCTAACTGACAAAAAAATATAGGCTACATTTGTTGTATTAACTTAGTGCAAACAAACAAAAATAATTAAACCTTTCTATTTTTGTGGCCACATTATAGAAAAAGGCCATCATAACATAACAAAGTATGCATATGCTCAACCAGCACTAGACTTTCCTTTCTCCTTTTCACTGCCGCACTACCAAAATGGTTAACCCTTTCACTGCGACAATACACATAATGTTAACCCTTTCACTGCCACACGACAGCCGGTTAACCCTTTCACTGCCACACGACAGAAGGTTAACCCTTTACCACAGCGATTGTCAGTTATGTGATAGTAAAGGGTTAACCTGCTGTCGTGTGACATTGAAAGGGTTCAAATAAACACAAAAAACAATGTCAACAATGTTTAAATTCCCCGATTGTCAGTTCTCAATGGAAAGATTAGTTTTCTGATTGAAATTAAAGTGTAGTATTTGAAATAAAATGAAAGGAATATGGCTGGATTTCTTATCAAAAAGGAAAAGTGTCACTGTGTTATTTAACCTCTTCCCCCTTTGCGGTCCGTCGGCGGACCGCAAATGACATGTCATAAATCAATCTCCAGATTGTTTGACAAAAGTATCGTTTTTCTTTTCAAACTTATTCAAGTATAAACATCATAACCATGTCACAACAGCATTTATAATGTATATTATCATCAATGTTAGTTTAGGAATAGGTTAAAGTGTTATTAGATAGATTTTCATTTAGTTTTGGTCAGGGTTATTTCGCGAGAGGTAACCATTTTGGAAAACTTTGAACCATGGGAATTGTAGTTTTTTGGTGAAGGACATCGCTAGCTGTCGATCTGCGTTGGAATTTTTCAGAACTACACTTCCTGAAAGCCTCTATGGGGTTTCAAGCGTCATACCTCTGTATGAATTTGTTTAATATCTCTTATTATTCAGGATAATAAACCACAACACTTAACGTTATTGCATTATTTTGAAGCACAGTTAGTTTCTTTTCCCTATTTTTAGCATGCAGCAACAATTAGATTTTAAATTAGTTTCAAAACGGTTTCACCCTGATCAAAATAAAAAAAGTACAGTAGATTAGAGTAGATTTCATTATCTGTTCTTATGCACGCCTGGTGATACTAAATCCAAATTGAACTTGGCCATTTGAAAGATAATAATATATATATAATCATACAGACGGGATTTTGAAATACCCTGGTATACCGTAATACCGTCATACCGCCCAAGCCTAATTTATATATATTTATATATATACATATATTATATATGTATATATAAATTAGGCTTGGGCGGTATGACGGTATTACGGTATACCAGGGTATTTCGAAATCTCGTCTGTATGATTTTCAATACCGTGACGTCACAGACTGTGCGCCAAATCACAGATGCGTTGCTTGTAGTTCACAGCACGTGCCAGCAGAGGGCAGGGCAGTCTGTCTTTCCCTCTCTCAGTCAGAGCTCACGCACGTGTTCCTGTGGGTCTTCCATCTCGCATGTGTGTATTAATCTGCATGACAAATAAAGACTTATTCTTCTATAGAATGCGGTTATGGACTGGTGGCTGTACGTTTATTAAGGTCGAATGATGGGTCCACTTCCAGACATTGGATGATTGTGGATTCGGTTATCGGTTTTCTAACGTTTTGAAATGGATTCGTGCATGAATGTGGTCTCTGGGACACGTTGTTTGGTAAGTAAGTTATGTTATGGTTAAGCGTATGGAAGATGAACGTACGAGTTATGAATGCCGGGAGTGTATGTTTGGTAAACCATTCCAGTTCGATTGTGTGTGTGCGTTTGGCTTCGGTGATTGACTACAGGGGTTTAGCGGCTTAAGCTGGGTTTTGATTATCAGTGCAGATTCAATTTTGTGAGTCTGTATGTGTAGTGTGAGTTTGTGATTCACATTGGTCTAATTTCAGCCTCCGTTAACATTATTTGTTCGGGTTC
>NC_140175.1:58111822-58196822 GCF_963971535.1 Notolepis coatsorum | reverse complement strand
CCAGTCACCCACAAGGGCATTACTACAACCTCTTCCGGTTCACCAGGGCTGTGGCGCGGACCTACACAGGGGGTCAGGAGTTTAAGATTCCTGGGGTGACAGCGGAGATGGAGGCGGAGGCAGGGGGTGGGGGTGAGGAGGAGGCAGGGGGTGGGGTGAGGAGGAGGCAGGGGCTGAGCAGGTGGGGCGTGACGGGAAGCGCGACCCTAGGGCCCCACCGGGGGACCCGCAGAGCAGATTAGTGGGTGGCTTTGGGAAGCATGTAATGGTTGCATACAAAGCCACCCCCAAGCAAAAGCTACCGTGTAGGAAATGTCGGATCTGCAGTAGGCGTGGCCTCAGGAGTGAGACCAGATATTTTTGCACATCGTGCAAAGTCCCCCTGCATCGTGACAAATGCTTCACTCTGTACCACACAAAGAGGGATTTCTCGAAATAGTTTCTTTATTAGTTGTCATACAGAAGTACAGACTACTTCTAAATAATCCGGCACACAGAAGTACAGATTACTTCTAAATAATCCATCATTGTGTGATACAGACAGAACCATGTGTACCACTCTGGTACATAGTATAGCTAGCTGAGAGTAGTATAGTATAGTATAGTATAGTATAGTATAGTATAGTATAGTATAGTATAGTATAGTATAGTATAGTATAGTGTATGGGTAGTTGCACTGTTTTCTGTACAAGACAAATGCGTTGAACACATGTATTTGGGCCACGGTTGTCGATATTGCATAGGCATGTTTGGACCACTTGCAGATGAGACGTTATGTTAGCGATCTAGCTGTGTCGACTCCATTCATCATTTGCATTGTGTGTGTATATAGTTTATTTTTTTATTTATCTTTTTCCCCCCTCATTTTTACCGTTTGCACAGAACCAATGGTTGCTGACAGTCACCCAGTTTATAAAAGTATATACTGTAGGTAACATACCACTTTTCTAATGCAGTCCATTGGCTTCTTATTTATATACTTTGGAAGCATGTATTGGATATTTTTTGGTCCACAGATCATCTGGCGCTTCATCCATTTATCAATGGACAATGCAGTCATCGATGCGAGAGACCAAGTAAGATATGCCCTGTAGTTGATCATGTGACGTGCCTGTACTGTGAATGTTACCAGCAAACTTCTAAATGCACTGAAACAATGGTTGGTTATCCTCCAGTGTTCACTTTTTATAAGGTATTGTCTTGGTAAGTTACCATAATCCTATACTGTGAATGTTACCAGCAAACTTCTAAATGCACTGAAACAATGGTTGATTATCCTCCAGTGTTCACTTTTTATAAGGTATTGTCTTGGTAAATTACCATAATCCTATACTGTGAATGTTACCAGCAAACTCCTAAATGCACTGAAACAATGGTTGGTTATCATCAGCCAGTGTTCACTTTTTATAAGGTATTGTCTTGGTAAATTACCATAATCCTATACTGTGAATGTTACCAGCAAACTTCTAAATGCACTGAAACAATGGTTGGTTATCATCAGCCAGTGTTCACTTTTTATAAGGTATTGTCTTGGTAAATTACCATAATCATATACTGTGAATGTTACCAGCAAACTTCTAAATGCACTGAAACAATGGTTGGTTATCATCTAGTGTTCACTTTTTATAAGGTATTGTCTTGGTAAATTACCATAATCCTATACTGTGAATGTTACCAGCAAACTTCTAAATGCACTGATACAATGGTTGGTTATCATCAGCCAGTGTTCACTTATTATAAGGTATTGTCTTGGTAAATTACCATAATCCTATACTGTGAATGTTACCAGCAAACTTCTAAATGCACTGAAACAATGGTTGGTTATCATCTAGTGTTCACTTTTTATAAGGTATTGTCTTGGTAAATTACCATAATCCTATACTGTGAATGTTACCAGCAAACTTCTAAATGCACTGAAACAATGGTTGGTTATCATCAGCCAGTGTTCACTTTTTATAAGGTATTGTCTTGGTAAATTACCATAATTTTATACTGTGAATGTTACCAGCATATGTGTCTAATGCACAGCAACAATGGTTGGTACTGATGACTGTCACCCAGTTTATTGAACATATTTTGAAATAAAAATTTCTTCATTTCATCAAAGTTTCAAGTTTTCTGCATTGTAAAGTATTCTGTATTTTATAATAATGTTTTCTGGACCTACACCAGTAGTTATAACTTACTTGTTCGTTAGCGCCAGGCATGGTGGTTGATAAGGTAGTAGTATTTCCAAGTGAAACTAATTGATATATTATCAATACAAGCTATTATTACTTTATGAATGTGTTTATCATGTATGGATGAATAAATTGGAAAACAGGTAGGTACAGAGCAACACAGTGTCTACAACACGGGAGCAGATTATGCACAGTACATGAATGAGAAACAGTCAAAATGTTTTTTTTTGTTTATTGCATGCACATGATCTATAATACCTGATCGGTACAATATCTACTAACCTGATCAATACAATATATTCCCACCTGATCGATATAATAGTATTACTGCATTTCAAGTTTGTCAGTCAGTCAGTCGGACTGTCAATCAAACAATAAAACAATATATCAAACAAACCATCAAACATTCAATCAATCAAACAAACATTCAACCAATCAAACAATAAAACAATCTATCAAACAAACCATCAAACATTCAATCAATCAAACAATAAAACAATCTATCAAACAAACCATCAAACATTCAATCAATCAAACAAACATTCAATCAATCAAACAATAAAACAATCTATCAAACAAACCATCAAACATTCAAACAATAAACCAATCTATCAAACAAACCATCAAACATTCAATCAATCAAACAAACATTCAATCAATCAAACAATAAAACAATCTATCAAACAAACCATCAAACATTCAATCAAACAAACATTCAATCAATCAAACAATAAAACAATCTATCAAACAAACCATCAAACATTCAATAAATCAAACAATAAAACAATCTATCAAACAAACCATCAAACATTCAATCAAACAATAAAACAATCTATCAAACAAATTATCAAACATTAAATCAATCAAACAAACATTCAATCAATCAAACAATAAAACAATCTATCAAACAAACCATCCATCCATCCATCCCAGTCTAAATTGCTTTATAACACGTTCAGTAACTATTATCACCCCCCCCCCATCTTCACGTCTGTTTCAAGCAGCAGCACCGGGGGGCGCACCTCTCATAAAAAGGCTTGTAACTCCCTTTCTAAAGAATCCATCTAGATTTTTACCTTTATTTACCTTTTTTAACTTGTAATTGTGAACGAATGAAGACATGCAGAAACAAACGGTTTTTTTCATAGTTGGATTTCGTCGTCGTCAAATGAGCCAAACCATTTCCCCATAGTTATAATATAAAATATAGAAATAGCTCCGCTAAGATCATGAGATATGCTAAAATCGCCCAGGAATCCTGGCAATGCACAGTCATTTCCGGATTTCTGGCCGGCGACCAAAGTGTTAAAGACAAAATAAAATACCCATGCATTTAGCATTTTTATATTATATATTAGATTTAGATTATTGGATTATTAGTTTATATATTGCATATATTTAGCAATGATATATTATATGATTTAGATATGAAATATGATGAATTGAAAATGGGGGACCCTGATGTAAACAAGACGAAAGTCTTTCTCTGGTCTGCATTCCCTTAACAATTGTATGTATTGAGCTGTACTGTACCCATTCTGCAATATGTTAATAAAGTTTTAAATCAATCAATCAATCAATCAATAAATCAATCAATAGCATTTTAGCATTTTTATGAAACTACTGTATGTCTCTAAATGTTTTGATGAATTGAAAATGGAGGACACTTATTTAAAAAAGCCGAAAGACTTTTTCTGGTCTTCATCCTCCAGTCCACTGTTGTATTGAGCTGTATTGTACCCATTCTGCAATCTGTTAATAAAGTTTTCATTCATTCAATCATTCAGCCGGCAACAGAATAATTTTGATTGACAGTTTAGTCTGCCAATTACTTCACACCGCTTACATTTACATTTACATTTAGTCATTTAGCTGACGCTTTTATCCAAAGCGACTTACAAGTTCTGTGCGACAAGACAGCAAGAAGGGTATAACTCTATCAGCTGAGTAACAATGTTCATCAAAGTGTTGCGTGTTACAGTGTAGGTTAGTTTATTAGGACAAGTGCATGACATTAAGGTTAGTCGGGGTTAGTTTTTTTTTTTTTTTTTTTTTTTTTTTTTTATCATTTCAGATAATGGTTGAAGAAGTGAGTCTTTAGTCGACGGCGAAAGATTGGACGGGATTCGGCTGTCCTAACTGGGATGGGTAGTTCATTCCACCATTGTGGGGCAAGGACTGAGAATAGGCGGCTTCTCTTTGATGACCCTCCGGGAGCTTGGATAGGAGTAGATCTGAGGCGGCCAGAAGACGCAGAGCGTAGGGGTCTTGAGGGTGTGTAGTTAGAGACCATTGACCGGAGGTAGGCGGGAGCGGTTCCCTTTGCCGCACGGTATGCTAGGTCGAGGGCCTTGAAGCGGATACGTGCAGCAATGGGGAGCCAGTGCAGGTCCCTAAGAAGTGGGGTGACATGGGTTGACTTCGGTAGGTTTGAGATCAGGCGGGCCGCTGCATTTTGAATGAGTTGAAGAGGCTTGGTGGCAGTGGCCGGGAGGCCAGCTAGCAGTGCGTTGCAGTACCCGCCCTGCTGTTCTTAGCACCAATCGGTAAGCGTGTATTCGTTTTTTATTTCCAGAATGTCCTCCATTGATTTTGACGAGAGCTCAACAACAACAACAACAATGTTAGCTGCCCGCGGTCGACGAGTAGATTACCAGCGCTCCGCAGATGACTAAACGAGGCATAATGATTTTACTGCAACGAATGTTATAATAAAAGCCTTTCCATACATCTGTCTGATTGAAAACTTTATTAACAGACTGCAGAATGGGCACAACTCAGCACGGGCTATCTATCTAGGTCATCCTCGGACGTTGCTATGTTTGGGTAAATACGCTGATGTTATTGAACGTGTAACTATATAACGTTAATGCCACAAAACGAATGCCTTTGTTAATCATAAGTAGTAACTTTGATGCAGTAGTGTGTGTGTGGGGGCGGCGTTGTTCAAAAGTTTGAACGTGTGGACCAGATTGACGTGACAAAATCCTCTTGGGCAAAACATCACGATATCCACGATACGTTAAACAAGTGTATCGTTAATGAACTGTACCCGATATTTATATAATATCGTCATATCGCCCAGCCCTACAGGTCGCTATTAAGGAATTTAGGTTTGAGGTTGAAGAAAGTGCACTTTTAGGTTGAAAGAACGGCCCTAATGTCAAAGTGTTTCAATATAAGCGTTATGTATGGTGATAACGAGTATATTGTTAACTTAGCTCCGCTCCGTTAATTTATAAGCCTGCTATTCTATATTCTATAATAATATTTCAAATTGCATTGGTCCGGATGGGAGAATTCAGTACTGTATCTACAGAAACTTCTGTTTAATCATCTTCCCTTTATTCATTTCCTTAGATTATTTTGTACACATGATCTCAAGAAGGTACTGAACGAGATCAGTGGCAGTTCTTCATGTCTGGTCATTATTAGCATGGTGTTATTCACTGTCAAAGATGCAATGAAAAATCATAATTCATATTCTCCTTTGTTTCATCACAATTTAAGCAAGCCTAGTTAGTAATAGACTAGGGGTGCACGATATTGACTTTTTGACCCCGATATCGATACCGACAACTTTCTGCTCCTCAAGGTCGATACCGATAACCGATAATATATATATATATATATATATATATATATATATATATATATATATATATATATATATATATATATATATTATTGTATTATTATAATAAAAAAAATTAGTATTCCTGTAGTTTTGACGTAACCAGATTTATCATGACATGAGCGTTACTACTATGAACAAAACAAAGCCAAGACAACAGTTTTGACTCTTCAAATAAAGTGACCATATTTATTTTTCCAAATAAATATAATTTGAATCACAAAATTCACAATCTGTCAATAACTTGTAAACATAACACTGCAAAATGTAAACATTTGCCAATTGCCATAGTGAGGTTCATCACTCAGTGATGTAAAAATTAAATAAAGGCCTCTAGAACTGTTGCACATCTTTGCATAAGCCTGGGATTCAAATTCAATACTGGCAGGTAAAATCGGACAGTCAGATATGTCTCTATGTAAACAAAGTATACAAACTGAAAAAGTGCATTCCTCACAGTATCAAAAACAAATAAATAAGCTACTGAAACAAGTTCCACACAGTAACATCATTTTACAGAACAAAGGATTAATTATATTACTTATAATAATCCATATAAATGACAGTGAGCCCTTTTTTCCCACTAAACTACTAAAGCATTGAGGTTTCAAACTTTCTTAAAGAGAGGGAGAGAGAGAGAGAGAGGGGGAGAGAGAGACAGATATATTCATGTTTGACCCTGTATTGTTATTTTTTTGGTAACTCTTCTACTGTTTTTTTTAATTCTGGTCGGAACAGTGGGAGATTTTTTTTAATGAAGATTAGCATCTCTGCCTTCTCGCATGCGAGTCGGTTCCTTTGCTCGGTCATCACGTTTCCAGCAGCAGAAAACAAACACTCAGAGCCAACGCTAGTGCAAGGCGCTGACAGAAATGTACAAGCAAGTTGGGCCAGGCACTCGTAACGGGACTGGCTGCTACTCCAGTATTCCAGCGGGCAACGGCTCATGGGAAGCGTGGGCTCCAACAGATAGGACTGGAGCTAACAGTAAAAACAAAAGCACAGAAGAACGGGATCTAATTATGATGACGTTCTACCGGTTCCATAACACAAGTCATACAGTGTTCATAAAACATTCAAATAAAATATACACTTACGTCCGCATCCACTCTACTGTTTTCCTGTTGTTCAGTTGCAGCATCTGTGTTTTCTTCCATGATTGCCTCAAACATTCGCAAGAGCGAGTTGTTGTTGTTCTCGTCTTCCCTGGTCCTCTTTGCCGGTGGCTCGTCTGACTGGGGGCCGGGGGTGTCTGTCTCGATTTTGTGCAGCTGTTCCCGCAGCATTTCTGTAGCTTGACATTTTGATGCACGGCTGAAGTAGCGGTCCTTGTACCTCGGGTCCAATATCGTGGAGATATAATACATGTATGGGCTTTTCCTCGATGTCACCAAAACGCCTTTGGACTGCTTTTAACAGGGTCTCCTTCGTAGTTTTCACTCTGTGGTCTGTTGGGACGGTTTGTTTTAGCAGGCATGTTAGGGCTTGGATGGAGGGGATCACGTCTGCAGTAGTGGCTGTAGCTTTGCTAATATTTCTACGGATTCTACGGATCAAGGATGGTCAAGATGTTTTCAACCAGGGTCCATTGGTCGGCGTTGAGTGTTGCTGGCAACTTGTATTCTATAGCATAAGCTGCGATAGCTTGCTTCTGCTTCACTAGACTCTGCAGCATGTAGAATGTACTGTTCCAACGTGTGGCCACGTCTTGTTGGAGTCATGATTTTGTTATTTTCAGGCCCACCATTAACTCTTCCAGGCGGGTGGTTGCTACTTGGGAGTGCTTAAAGTGTCCAACAATCGTCCGACCGATGGCAACACAGTCAATCACAGCTCTTTGGTTCAGCACAGCCTCGTTCACAGCCAGCTGTAAGGTGTGGGCCATGCAGCCCAGGCTATCAACATTGTAATCCTCCATAGCATTTGCCATGTTACATGTAGAGCTGCCGCGGTATTGATGTTTTCCTTACCGCACGGATTTGCAAAATATTTCCTACCGCGCGGTTATTACCGCACGCACAAAAAATAAAAAATAAAAAAGTTTGAATGCATTTTTTTTTTAGTAGTAGTCTACTTTTTATAGCATATAGCCTGCCTCTAGTCTAAATGTCGATCTTTAGAGGATGACTTTGCAGCATGAATATTGTTTGGGATTCGGCAAGCACGCATTAGTTATTGAAAGTGAAACACGGATTCGAAGTTTACCCTCTGGTCGTGCGCCGTTCACTCGGTGTCGCGGGCAGGGGTGGTTACCCCCCCGACCCTTTCTTATTATTACTATAAAGTTACTACTTTATAATAAAGGCATTCGTTTTGTGGCATTACCATTATATAGTTATACGTTCAATAACATCAGCGTATTTACCGGACCATCTCAGTTCCTTTCTTTGCTCAGAGCGTGCTGAGTTGTCCCATTCTGCGGTCTGTTAATAAAGTTTTCAATCAGACAAGTGTATAGAACATTCGTTGCAGACAGTAAAATCATTATGTCTCGTTTAGTACTCCCGAGGAGCGATGGTAGTCCACTCCGGCGGGGAGTTAAAGCTAACGTTATTAGCCGTATTGTGATGAGCTCTGATCAATGGCTGACATTCAGGATGTAAAAAACTGCAGGACGCTCCCAACGTGTGACGCGTCTCTCTTCTGACCAATCAGTGGTCTGCAATGTTTCATGTGACTTTTCTGGTAGCCAATAGGGTCCCTTGGAACCTTGATGTTGGAGTAGGGTATATCTGCAGAGCCGCAAGCCCAACGAGAGGAGGGTACTTCATTATTATTATTATAAAAAACAGCGGTGATGCGGTATACAGCCTACTCTGCGGTGGCCGTGATGTAACAGCGATACCGCGGTAATGCGGTAATCGCGGCAGCTCTAGTTACATGTGTTGTCTCTTAGGACAACATGGACCATCTCTTTCGTTATGTTCAATTTCTGAAGCATAGCTACAAAAGCCAAACGGATCATATCGGCAGTGTGTGAACCTGGTAGTTCCTGAGAATGTAACACCGCTCTGTACAGTTTGAAATTCAATGAGAAATATACATTTAAATTCCATGTGGACAACCGTGCCTCCAAGTTGCAAAAAAAAAATCTTTCTACTGTATACAGAAAATGGTCAAAGCAGTTGTCCTATCCCTTAAATCCCTGTGCCCTCATTTATCAACAATGCGTAGAAAGTGTTCTATTTTCGTTCTTAAGCACAGAATTTAGAATGTGTGTACGCACAGAAAAATCGGGATTTATCAAACATGCGTACACAGGTTCTACGCACACTCCGTGTTGATAAATACCATTCGTTCTACGCTCCGCGCTCGTGCACGATTTTAAGTATTTGCATATAGAACCGCCCGTAATTAACCATATACGGTCATGAAACACCCCCATGAAATGTGGAAAAGTGGACTAAGCCGAGCGAAGCGTGTTATGGGAGAAATACGTGACAGGCTGACAGACATGTACACGTACAGTGATGTCGGATATGATATCTATTAACCATTGCTGCCTGGGCAGCGCAAACACTAATAAAGACCGTGCTGGAATATGACTGCCTTTTCCCGTTTCGTTCGATTAATACCCAGGGATTAAAGTTCACCTCAATTTGATTCCAAATCGCGATGGATTTTCCATAAATGTTCTACCTGCATATGATTTGTAGAGGCATACAATCTATTTTGATGTCGGTATTAGGTATAGCCTATAAACAATAATAAGAGAGCATATACAAGAACAATGAATCTCACTGCCATGTATGATGTAGCCTACGCCATGTGTAGCATGCCTATATGTGATCAATACAAACTTGAACTTGAATTCCATCATCATATTTATATGTTGTGTCTGTCCACTATGTTTGTTACTTTGTTATTTCCCCCCCCCCTATCTATGTAAAGCGACCTTGGGTCTATTGAAAAGCGCTATTATTATTATTATTATTATTATTATTATTATTATTATTATTATTATTATTATTATTATTATTATTATTATTATTATTATTATTAATATTATTATTATTATTATTATTATTATTATTATTATTATTATTATTATTATTATTATTATTATTATTATTATTATTATTATTATTATTATTATTATTATTATTATTATTATTATTATTATTATTATCACATATGTGCGGGAGCTCACAAATAGACTGTTAGTCTCAGTGAAGTTTCAACGGAGGTCATCTATTCTAACCAACAAATTGAAGTAGAAAGCATTTCGTTGTGACCAATCTTATTTGGAAACATGACACACAAAATAATAGTATTTCGCTTTTTATTTGAAACAATATTTAATCGCGTTTGGAGGTGGGTGTTCTGCGTCTGCCCCCCCCGTGCCAAACAAGCAGGCCAACCTCTTGTTCGAGCGTGAGCACGTTATAATTACACTACTGTCGCTATTTTACAATGAACTATAATGAATTACGGTTTATACAGAACACGCGCCAGTGTTGGAAGTAATGCACGGAAGCTTATTTCCGCGTTGCAATAATAATATTCTACCGCCGGGCGCCAGGTACGCGCGGTCGGAGTTGTGCGTAAATATACGCAAAAGGTCAAGCACACGTTCAAATTGATAAGTCACACACTTTGCTTAGAAATGATCGTACGCACGGGTTACGCACATATCTGTGCGTACGCACCATTGATAAATGAGGGCCCACTCTTGTCTATCACTCTGCCCTCAGATGCATCACTAATGATAGATATGACACTCATCACTGTGTCCTTTATGAGAAGGTTGGTTGGCCCTCTCTGTTGGAGAGGCACAATAAACACTGGTATTTTCTAAATTTTTAAGGCCCTTATTGGTAACTAACTCCTTATACTACATCATTATTGGGTTTGCTTGAAACAGGGTGAATCTGCATTTCGCTATGATGCCCCTAGCTCATGGAATGAACTCCAACAGTCCTTAACTCAATCAGCGCCACGGGTCTAGCCCATCTTTGTTCCTACTGCGCCACCGCTCTAAGAGATAGGGATGCGTGGCGGTGTTTGCAGGGCTATATCTATATTCTATATTCTAGCTATGGATACAATACTATGGCTCATTTGACATCAACTATCCATCGTTCAATATGTGAAAAATAATAATTATTTTCATGTATACGTTTGCGTGTTATACCGTGGTGAATATAAGTATAGTTTCAGAGTGATCCTGGCTAATTCCAGAAAATGGCACTATGGAGCAATACGTGAATTTTACTAAAAGCGTTACCGTTGCTCACCTGGACATGCTACTATTTCCAAATCAAAGGTATAAAATAGCCGGTGATCCCCCCTTGAATGGCCGTTCTAAGGTTTCTCTCCTCCGCACTGCCTGTGGTGCATTTTTTCCTATTGCTAGGTTTTAGTGAGCTTTTCCTTACCTTTGCGTGGGGTATGTCTGGGAGTGTTGCATTTATTTAAATTTGTTTGGACTTTATGGTGTTTTGTTCTTGACCTATTGTGATGTTTCTTCTTGACTTGTTTAAAGAAGTCGTGTCCGCCCCATGGGGACATTAATGTGTGTTGTCGGGCCTTACAAATAAATTTGATTTGATTTGATTTGATTTAATAGGTATTATGTTTCATCATGAATGCATGAAAGGGGCTGGGGGGGGGTGTCGTTTTTTGATGCTTTGATCGTCACCAACGGCATATGTTTTGGAGTACGTTACACATGGTTGTTGCGATCGATGTGAAATCATGGTTGGATCAAAGCAGGATTGATGTCATATAGTCCTTACCTTCACTAGGAGGTACCGCAAAAAGAATGTTCCAATTGTCTGATCGTGATTTCCAGTATTGGTGTCCATCGTGTCGCCAACATAATCCACCACAACACATGCATCAGGGGCATTGGACGCGTTTCAATGTGATCAAGTGAACCGTTGGACTCGCCTGACCAAAAAAACTGCGCCCAGAGTGAATTACATGTAACACATTTAGCTGTATAACTTGGCAACTGGTAACTGAGTGGCCCCCTACCTGCATTGAGCTGCAGCGCTAAAAAAAAGTACAACAGGGCTCTGTGGAGAAACCATGGCACCCCCATGAATAAAAGTAGTTTCAAATCAGCATGGTTGTGAGTGTGAGTCTTTCTCCTTTTACATATCTAGCTTTGTTTAGATCACTAGCATGGAAAACAAGTGACTGTAAATGAGGGAAACCTCGGTTGCCTTTCTAGTTTAAATAAAGGTTTGAAATCAAATAACACATTTAATAAAGTGTAGGGCTGACCTTCTAAGCTTTTTTTGGCAATCGAAGCTTGGGGCCGAGCTTCGATTTTAATTTGAAGCTTCGAGATTTTTTTTTTTTTTTTTTTTTTTTTATATAATTTTTTTTTTTTTTATTATCTTATGTCGTGGGACTTGTACAGCACTTTGGTAAATTTTGTTGTTTTTAAATGTGCTCTATAAATAAAGTGGATTGGATTAATTAATTAAGTAGCCCCTTTCGTGACTGTGACGCAGCCAACAAGGTTTCACTCACTCTGCCTATATTTAATTCAAGGTGGATCGCTGTTGTCGTTTGAACAACTTCAGATTTCATGGGAACTACCAATCCCCCAAATCAAGAATGTTTAAGATGAATGAAGTAAGATTTTGATTATTTGAAATATGGCCTGTGTAGAGTAAACTATGCACAGAATTATGTCTAGGTCCGGATTCTACATGGTCCGGCAATGTAGACCTTGTAGACTCCACTACAGACCAATTATCAGTGAATGTTCATGCATTTTTAAGAAGGGCTACTTCCACAAAAAAACAAAGAACTCACCAAAACATCTCAGTAGCACCTTATCTAAATGTTCTATTTCATATATGGAGATTCATATTTATTTATGTATTGCATGCATTTCTACATTTTATTGCCTATTTTGTTTATTCATCCCAGTATCTTTCTTTCTTATGTGTGGAATTCTACAAGGCATGTAGGTGTATATGTGTTTGAGGATGATATCCTTCAAACAGGCAATAGTGATGATATAATTTGAGCAGTGCTGAGCTGGGTTACTTTCCTCCAGTGTATTTGTCCCCCGGCCCCACCCAATGGCCCCATGCGCGCGTGCACACACACACACACACACACACACACACACACACACACACAAAAATCGAAGTAAGAAAAAAAATAAATAAATAAAATTATTTATTTTTTTATTTTTTTTACTTCGATTTTTTTTTTATGTTCGAAGCTTGTGCCAACGAACAAAGCTTCGAAGCTTCGAAGTATTTAAGACAGCCCTAATAAAGTGTTCATTAACCATCAGTTACTCAAGTCTCAGACCTGATGTCTCAGTGCAGAGAATACTTCCAGAATGCCTTCTACTTCACTTCCTAATAATACATTCAGTAAAGAACTATTTGTGCCCCTAAAGTAAATCGTTACCCCATTATTTCCCCCATAATTGATGCACATAATTTTCAAATGAATCTCTGCATATATTAGTGCTTAAGTGACACAGTACCTAACAGTTTACACACGCAAATTTTATTACGAGTTTTGTTCATGTGAAGGAACTTCCATCAGAGCGGAGTGGGGGCGGTCCAGGAGATTGGCTTTGAGGAGTTCCTGGTCGTCATGTCTCATTTCAGACCCCCTGCTGTGACCGACATGACCGACGAGCAGCGGGAGAACGTCAGGAGGGAGAAACTCAGATGTGAGTTTGTAAAATATTTATTAGATGCTGTAAAGAACGACTTCATGACATGACAGAACCGCCTCTACGTCTGTACATCACACAGCATGCAACGTCAGCCCTGCTGCCTTATAACTAGCAATTTACTGACCTCTGCCACCAAATTAGTTTGAAAGAAAATGAGGCGATAATTATGTTTACATAGTATCACAAATAACCAAATATTAATTTAGTCTGAATATGAGCCTGAATTAATATAGTTATCAGAAAAGTAAACAGACATCCGGACGTGATGTCACACGAATGCCAATCGACAATTTATGTTATTAGTATAGGTATAGTACATTTTATCCAGTGCACACATTTTGGATAGTATTGTAATATTGTGATATCCCATGGATATATATAGCTGTTTTATATAATTAATATTATAAATTTCAACATTTGATTGCTGCATTCATTTTCATTTTCATTTAATTCATTGTGTTCATCATTGTCGTCATCACGTCAGTCCCCACTCCCTAACACACTGACTCTGCTTGGGGCGCTAAATGAATCGCCCTTTAGGCATCATATTTGAACACGCTGATTTACGTTGCTTGGTGCATTTATTTTGCTATGTCATTTTTCAATTGGCTGCATTGCACTGATTGGGGCGATGTTTCTAGCGCCCCAGAAGAGAGAGGGGATAAACAGGAAGCACAAACAATGATTCATATTTTATATAGTACGCGTTATTGTGCAATTTAAACACAAACATACTTAAAATTAGTAATTATTATTTATTTAAAAAATGTATTATACCACATCATATGGGCAGGGGTAGGGAAAGGAGTGAAATAACCTAATTGATGAAGTTCTCCCACAGCCACAGCCGTGCTGGAGAGTTTTCTTTTTGTGTTTTTTAGTTCTTTCTTTGCTTCTTTGTATCTAAATATTTGTGCATAATACAGATAGGTCTGATTGATACTATTACTGTTTTTTGTTTTTCTTTCCCAGTAGCAACTATGCTGTATGTTTGGATGTTTTGCAGATGTGTCTTCAAAAACCTCGATGTGGGGGGGCTGGGGTGGGTATGAAGGAGGGGAAGGGGAAATGAAAGGGGAAGAAAAGATGAAAAGATGGAGAATGTATAATACTGACGAATGTAAATGTACATACTACTTTTCCTGTAATAAAGAAATTAAACAAAAAAAAATAATTATATTTTTAGTGATCGAAATCTACTATTATAGAAAATGTAGCTGTCAAAATATACTATCACAAACCACTTTCCACCAGGGGGGGGGGGGTTGGCGGCGCCCTAGTGCCCTCTATTGACCAGCCGCCACTGGCTGTGAGTGTCTTTCATCTTTTATCTAGCTTTGGCATGGATTGATTGTTTAGATTGCTATGCTGGCTAACAAATGCAAATATATTGTACTCTGTGCCTTTGTTCTGACCTGGATTATGTTCCTTTTTGCCCCCTTGATGCACGCGCATACTCAACGAGAAACCTGTCTATTGGTTAGTTGACTTCCTCTTTGGGATGTTTCAAGTTGCTTTAATAGTTGTCATAGTAAAATACAGAATATTTTTCCATGAAATGCTTTTTTTTCTGTATGAGCTCATGAGAGTGTGCTAGATAAAATAGATACATATCCAACTCTTTGCGTAGGAGTGTCCCCAGAAATTAGACTCTTCATTATATGAACAAAATCTTCTTTGGACGACCTCCCCAGTCATAAATAATCTACTTTGTAGCGCCGAAACATCATTCAAAGTTAATGTTACTTGATGAACCACATGCCTGAGGTGGGTAGAATTAGCTTTCAGTACAACGCGGTAGACAAGCTCGGTTCAGCAACATAACGAAATGAGACCAACATCAGCGTCACTTTAGACCACGTTCGATGATGTTTGACAACACCTGTAGACATATTTCTTGACCATGTCAGACTCAGTGTGCGCACGCATCAAGGAGGCAAAAAGGAACTTAATCCTGGTCAGAACAATGGGGCGGACTACAATATATTTGCATTTGTTTTCCATGCTAGTGATCTAAACAAAGCTAGATATGTAAAAGGAGAAAGACTCACACTCACAACCATGCTGATTTGAAACTACTTTTATTCATGGGGGTGCCATGGTTTCTCCACAGAGCCCTGTTGTACTTTTTTTTAGCGCTGCAGCTCAATGCAGGTAGGGGGCCACTCAGTTACCAGTTGCCAAGTTATACAGCCTTTGATAATAGAGAAGAGAGTTGGTAACTGTTCCTCGTCTTCCTTCTCCAGTCCTGTTTAACATGGTAACTGTTCCTCGTCTTCCTCTGCAGTCCTGTTCAACATGTAACTGTTCCTCGTCTTCCTCTGCAGTCCTGTTCAACATGCACGACACAGACAACGATGGGACCATCACTCTGGAGGAGTACAGACATGTGAGTCTCTACCACACGCAGGGTTGCACTGAGGAACAGTCATAAGAAGCCTTCACCTCTGCACACACTCCTTAATAAAAAATCAAGGGGTACTTAAAACATTGCAGACCCTTTACACATGCCTTCATTTGAGTCAGGGTTTAATTTAACCTCTTAACTTGCGCTCCCAAAATTGGCCATTTTAGTTTTCGTTTTTGAGGACTGCATACTTATTTTGCAAACCAAAATACTATACTTTATACTTATAGCATATGCATGAGCCTGGTCTCTTTTGAAAGATAGCATTCTGAAGTTTATGATACAATAAAGAAAGATCACTTTTAGTGCTAATGAAATAGAGTGACATAGGTCTGAACTTGAGTTGTAGAAAAACTTTTTCTGTAGTAGTTAGTAGTCCAGAGGTAGTATTTCCCCAGAAAGATCCATTCGGAAATGAGTGATTAGGAGTGATTTTGGTAAACTGTGTACAAAAGAAAAACTCAGTTTTCTCATAGACTTCAATTAATTCTGCTGTTTTTCTATTCCTGTTTTCGCTCGTTAGTTTTTCACCTAGATCCCTGATTCATACATCCCCAGATGGGGTATCAATGGAAAGCCACACTCATTGGCTACAACCCTCTACAATCCGTTTCGAGATCGCCAAATGATTGACGGAAATAGATCCCCAAGAGTCGGGAGTGGTATTTTGTGCAATACCGTGTACTTTGCACAAGCCTCAAATACCGACATGTAACTCGAGAACCGCTGAGCGGATTTTGTCACCTGAAAGGGCTATTGACAGGCAACAAATGGGCCTTCAATTCGATATATAATATTGTATTACAAAATATGCACACCCGAGCCACTAGTGGTCGCCAAAGTGCCGGTGGGTAAATCGTACTAAAAAGGGCCCACATGTTGCATGTTAAGATTAAACACCTTAATCGATAATGTCAGGGTAAATCAGCGAGCTCATTTTAAATTAAGAGGTTGTTTTTTAAGGGTACAATTCTGGGGTTTTAGCCCTTTACTTATTCCATGCACAATTCTAATACATTTCTTAATTTTTATCAATTTCTTAATTTACCATAATCTGTTACTTTAAGGGGTTATTAAGGTGTAAAACGAAGGGACTATGTTCCCTAGTGTTAGGGAGGTTACTTACTAAATGTAATCAGATTACCGATTAACCCTCTAAAATAGTCACCAGAAAGATGTGTGCAACGATTCACACAGGCTGCTTCTGGTGCATTATGTTATTTATAGATGTTTGAACGTGTCTGACGAACCCATATAACAGGTAAATAAAGTAAAATTACTGGGCATAATAATTGATAGCCAGCTGTCATGGGCAGAACACATTGATACCATAGTGAAGAAGATGGGGAGTGGTATCTCCATGGTGAGGAAATGTCTTTCTTATGTCCCTACATATATTCTGGGACAGGTGGCGAAATCTTTAATTAGATTATTGTGCACCAGTATGGTCCTCTGCATCCAAAGGTCAACTAAAGAAATTTCAAACTGCCCAGAACAGAGCTGCAAGGTTAGTCTTACATTGTTCCATGAGAACAAACACTATAACTATGCACCGGCAACTCTCATGGTTAACGGTAGAGAATAGGCTGGTTTTCAACACAGTTAAATTTTTCAGGAACACTGTCTTTTCGTCTCAACCTGTTTTCTTATACAAACAAATTGTCAGATGCAGTCAGGTTCATTCTTATTTTACTAGGTCAGCTGATGATGGACAGATTATGTTACCACGTCCAAAATCAAATGCTTTAAAGAGGACTGTTGTGTATCGTGCCATCAATCATTGGAATAACTGCCCACTGAACATAAGTAAATTGAATAGTAAAGTGTCTTTCAAATACCACCTGAGAATGCACTACTTAAATATGTGAGCAAAATATTCTGATGTTGATAATCAGGGAACAAAATAAGCACACGCCATACGCCAATGGCCTGTAGATTTAACGTCTGGCGACTAAAAATAATAGGTCTGCCCGCCATCTGGCGTTTAGTTCATATCGATACTCTTATTTTGAAAATCCTGTGCGGGTCTCATTTCCGCCCCAAGCGCAGCTCCAGTCATAATATCTGGGCTCCGGCAGCTAGCAGCAATGTTCGGTTCATATGATACTCTTATTTTGAAAAACCCTGTAGCAACTCCGCGAGTCATATGATATCCGCCCACTCCGTGTTTCTTGAAAACAGAGCCGCGTTAAACACAGCAGCGTTAACACAGCAGTGCGCCTACAGACTCAAAATAAGTCTGTGGTGTTTTTTTTCTTCTCACAACGAGTCAAATGCATCTACATGCTTTGCACCGTCGCCATTCCTTTATGCCCACATATCGCCCGAAATTAACGTAATAATGTTGATATTCAAATATAAAAAAGTTTCGAGAGGAGTGGAAGTTTTAAGACAGACTACAATATGATGCGGGGGTGGTGAGTTGAAACACAGTGTGTGTGTGTGTGTGTGTCCCGACCCCATTTCTATGTTTCAATAAATTATTTGCATTTAAAACTATTAACGCTGACTCATTCCTTCAGTCCACTCAAAATTATGCTAATATTCCTTATGTTGTTTATGATATTAATTGAAAATAGCATATGAGAGTATTATATAGTAATAATAACACATGGCGATATACTAAAAAGCTATTTATCATTTTTGGCTGGTAAAAAATCTGCCCGGCTAGTAGTTTTTAAAATCTACCAGCCAAATGGCTGGTAAGTCAAAAAGTTAAGTTTGTTCCCTGTTGATAATGATGTCTACAATGTTTTACTGTTTTTAGATTATCATTGTTAATTGTGATTGTCATATGTATCTCATGTTGTTATGTTTTCTGTTTTCTGTTGTCTTTCTGTGTGGACCCCAGGAAGACTAGCTCGCCACTTAGGTGACAGCTAATGGGGATCCTTTTAAACAATAAACAACAACAATATAGACCCTATTCCCCGTACCTGGCTAACTGAGTTAGCCGGATAATTTTCAGCATAGCTTGACTTAAGCCAGACATTTCCGTTCCCCGACGTCGGATTTTCTAAATCGCTATGGCAACAGATCGAAAAGTTTGAACCTGCTCCAGAGCAGGTTTAGTTGAGTTAGCTGGATATAAGCTGGCCACTCCCTCGGAACAAAATGGCAGCTCCCTTCCTCAGAGATTGATTGATTGATTGGAAACTGTATTAACAGATTGCAGAATGGGGTACAATACAGTACGGCTCAATACACACAATTGTTAAGGGGATGCAGACCCAGAGAAAGACTTTCATCTTGTTTACATCAGGGTCCCCCATTTTCAATTCATAATGACATTTATGGCATACAGATATACAGATATATCATGACATTTATGACATACATGACATACAGATATACAGTACTGTTACATTTGTGACATACAAGATATGCAAATATACAGTACTGTTAAACAGAGATCCTAACAGAAAATATATATACGAGGGGGAGGAAACTGTACATTGGGAGGGGGTGGGTGGGTGAGAGGGGGTGTTTGGACATTTACGGGGGCCAGTTTAGAATTGCAGCCTCCCGTAGGTGCTCTTTGATCCCATTATACCATTCTGAATAATGTTTTCGCGAGATGATTTCCAGAATGTATTGATTTCATAGAATGTGTGAAATAGGCCTATAATTAAAAACAATTAAAATACATTAAACTGGTAAAATAAATGCTTTTGAAATGTAAAATAATAGACCTAAAATGTTGATAAATCATATTCAGCTTATGGATTTCCTATACTGCACGACACCTGTTTGAGCTGCGGGATGAGGCGCGCTTGTTTCTGATGGAGAATGCGTCCCAGATCGCTGCCCACCTCCGATGCCGACTAGATATCAATTGAGGCGGAATACGCACAGCTATACCTACCTATTCGAAAAAAACATTATCTGCACTGACTTATATAAAAAATAAGTACAGATCACGTCTGAATGAATGTGGAGGACGATCTCCGAGTCGCTGTCTCCTAAATTAAACCCAGACTATGCCCATCCATCTCATTAGGTGAGTTGAACATTATAGCCTTCTAAATGAAACACGCTATATGTATTCATTTTATGGTTGTCTGATTATTGTGTTATTTTGTGTAGTTATTGTGCGTGTTAAAAGCCTCCAATGCATATGTGTGCGTGTGAACGTTTGCATGTTTCAACCACCTCTATATAATAGTGGGGGTTGCGGCTCTCTGACACCGTTATTTCGGGGGTCGCGGCCTGAAAACTTTAGGAACGATGTATTTATTATATTACATGATACCTAAGCGCATACAGTACAGATAAGTATCTATTCATTCGTATATTAATTAGATATACTCTTTATCTTTGGGCTTGTTTTTGTATACTTATTCTGAAAGAGTTGAAATAATTATTTTCGCTAGCAAGATCTCATTCGATTATTCATTCCATTAAGCCTATTGCCAGCAGTTACATTTAAATAAATATAATCTGATTGATTGGGGTAATGAGGGACTTAAAATGTGCCTATAGATTATGTATTTAACTTGTCAGCGAGGCTATTGAGCCGTACTGTATTGTACCCATTCTGCAATCTTGTTAATAAAGTTTTAAATCAATCAATCAATCAATGCCGTTAGAAAATCCGGATTTCTGCGATCGACACCTGCTGTCTTTTCAACTGAAGCGGCCGCGCGCACTTATCCTGAGTATCAAGTCTGGTTCGAATGAACGAGACTGAATCAGCGTTCGAGGAACAGGGAAATCCCGGATTCAAACATTGGGTTAATTGAATCTCGATAATGGGACTTTTGATCGACTTAGTTGAACCAGGTACGGGGAATAGGGCCCTGGGTTGATATTGAGCTTCTGGCAGCCACCAAACATCTCTGGTTGAGTGCCCAGAGATGGTGTAGTGGTTAAGACCCCCAGCCTCTGGAACCACACGTCCCCCTGCCAGCCTAGCTGGGATCAAACCCCACCGGAACCTTCTCCCCTGTGCATCCCTCTCAGCCTTCCTACTGTCTAAAAAAAATATGAAAATAAATATATACTGCCCATTCTCCTGAAAGAAAAGAAAGTCACTCTGTAAAAGCAGTCATCCCTGTTGTGCTATGAATGTTCATTGCATTATGTATTGTGTTGAGTTGTACTGTGTGTCTGTTAATGTTCTGTGTGTCTGTCCACCAGCCATTCCAGATAGAGTGACGACATTGGCGGGGCTGAGGGCCAATAATTAATTCATGGCCGGTTGACCTAGAAGTGCTTAGCTGTTAGCAGGGATGATGATGGATGTTACAGCCATCTGTGTTTTTTTATTTACAGTATGTACAGTATGGATTATTATTTTACATCAGGGTTGAGGTCAATTCACTTTGCTGTTCAACTTAAAGCTGCTACAAGGAGAATCTTGTAAACAAATGGGACTGTTGCTGAAAGAATTGGTAGCCTAATTCTCACGATTATACCACATTTCCCATAAACCCTGTCACTTTCTGTTGCAAGGTTTGTTGTTGTTGTTGACGAGAGGAAAGGATGACAGCCTTGCTAACCATGAACGTGGAGTTATTTTTGTTGGTGAAGCAAGTTTTATTTGGAAAGGCTTCATTTGAGCTTCAGCATAACTCCTGTAGATCCAACCCTGTAGCACAAAATATAAATACAAAATAAATACAATATCAATACATAATAGAGGATATTGACACATTGACGACCACGGCTTGCAGTGTAATATATGGCTGGAGGACAACGCTTTGTCAACAAACCGATGTACTTTCTAACAGCTATATATATACTTTATAGTATTGCTATAAAGTAGTATTGCTATTCTCATTGTCACTTGAGTGCATAAACCGTACCTTCATAATGGCTTAAAGAAAATAAAAATCCATCGGTTGGTTGTCACTTTATAGCGCTGTGAATATAAGGTTTATCGCAGTTTTCGCCTAGTCTTTTTTCTGGGGAGCTAGATAATAGGCTAAAGGCTAGTCACGTTATATCAAACGCCATTTCTGCTGTATATATACGAATGAAATAAAACAAACTGCGGAGCATCCGGACTATTACAGAGCATCTATGGATGAAATGGGGTGGCGGGGGACGCCGATTACTATTATTGATTAGCAATACAGTGTGCGTTCAAGTAGCCATTTTCACTGATCGATCACGTTGCGTTTTAAAACAATGTCCAATCCCATGTGATCGCCGGCAGCATTTCGTCATTAGTCATCGGAATCTGGTAGATCGATATGTCCATTGGCTGATCATAAATCCCATTATTCCAGGCTGAAATCTGCGTTCGGTAACGGGATCAAAGATGGAGTATGTTCGGCTGAGATCGAGGCTCATATGAAACGCCCACAGACAGTAAAAATTTTTTTTCAATCGCCTTCAATGATACTGCAGTGGAGCGATGGCGCCCCTAAGTGGATCTGGCCGGTATTGCATGTTTCGAAAATCAAATATGCGGATAGGTCCTGCAAGTCGATCGGGGACGTTAATAGCGTTATTAATATGGAATAAAGCCACGAGTTAACTCGTGGCTCTGGTCCACAACGCATGGCACCGTAACACGTATAAACTCGTGGCTGGTCCTTAAAGTGTTAATGGACTCCTCATGGTCTCTTATTGTCTTTCATACCAAGGTATGGTCACTGAATTTACAATGATATATTGAAGTCAAAATCCTCCTAGTAGTAGGCGGCTGGGTGGCGCAGCGGAGATTGCGCTCGTCACCAATGCAAGAGACTCCAGTCTCGACTCCCGAGTCAGCATTGCCTGCGGCTTGGGCCAGTCGTCATACTATTTCAATTGGCAGAGGTAGCGGGTGGAAAGTCGATGGGTGGGGATTGGACGTTGTGGACAGCGACTCCTACAGGTCGGTTGGGTGACGCCTGTACAGCAGAGACAGGAAGTATCGGGGGCAGCGTGAGCCTCCCACGCGTTACTCCTCGCCACTGAGAGTCCACGCTGTCTGGTGAAAAGATGCGACAGGCTGCCTCCTCCTATACCGGAGGGGACACGTGATGCAAGGCTTCTATCCTCACTACAGCCGACCAGTGGGCGGCATAGTCTAGCAAAGTTCAAGACAGGGGAGGGGAGAATTGAAGGGGAGAATTGGCGATACGGAATTGGAATGGGATAAAAAATTGAAAATAATGAGAAAAAGTGGATCAAAAAAATAATCCTCCTAGTAGTGCCTTTAAATTTGCTATAGATAACATTCAGCCACTAGATGTTGCACTAGAGCACCAGCATGTAATTTATCCAATCAGGTGCATTCCACATAGGGAAATGAAAAGTAGGGAGGGGATACATGCACACAACAACAACATTCATTTTGGACCTGCCAAATTTTTGTAATTATAAATTCATTAATCAAAGGTTTCTGGGGGAAAGGCAATAATTTTATTCCACACCTTTCTAAAAGCTCTGTGGATGTATTCAATTTTCTTAATTTTTTATTGTTATTTGAATGAGTACTCATAAGGCCTAGCCATATTTTCAGACAATTTGCCTAAAAGTACATACCCAAGTAAATGGAAGATTGCTCCACTTCTACAACGCTCCATTTGCATGTTCTTGGTATCTAGGGACATCTATGGACCACAGGGAATATATTCCCAGTGTCAGAAATATTGTGTCTGTTACTATGTTTGAGTAAATTGTAATGAACCAAATGAGATTATTATTTATAATAATAATAATTATTAGTTAGTTAGTTAGTTTTTTTCCATCTTTGATGGTGAATAACACCATGCTATCATTGACCATGAGCACCTTCTCATTCAGCACCTTCTTGAGATCAAGTGTACTAAAGATCTACGCAAATGAATTAAGAGCAGATGATTTACAGTTTTTTTTGTAGATACAGTACTGCATTTTGCCATCCGGACACATGCTATTTGAAATATGAATATAGAATATGAGACCTTATTATGGCCAAGTCATACATATATGGATCGGCCCAAATCTCCTCTTCCCAATAGCAGAGTTAAATCTGGATTTAGTACCACCAGGCGCCCGGTACAGGGCAGCAAACACTGTGAATGAAATTTACTGTAAGTACAGTTACTTTTGTATAATGTCCATTGTAACTGAGGGGTACAATTCCCTGACTGTATTGTTAGATATGATACTTACTACCACTACCTCTTGTACTTTAGACTCTGGCCACCCAGTACTAGGTATAAATAATTATGATAAACACTCCCACCTGATGAAACGGATCCAACACAAATGTACCAAGTCGAAAGTCTGCATTTAATAATAATACATAGCAAAAGGTATGTACAACGATCACTTAATTACATTTATGATTTGAAATAGTATGCACTTTTATGGCAAATGAGTATTCGTAGGTAGATCAATATCGAATGTCCAATCTCTGATTGCGCAGGAAGCAAATATACAACCTGGAATATTTAGGGAACAATAGCAATGATACTTGAATGATTATATAGCTGGATACACTAGGGGAAGGTTCCGACTGCTTGTAGGACAGCTGGAGGGGGGGGGGTAGAGTCTGGCTGTATCCCGTCTGGCCGAGGGTATCCTGGGAGAGCCCACAGTCGTGCGACCCGGTGCCCAGCGATCCTCGATCCACAGATCAAAGCAGTTGGACTCTCTGTGGCCGGCGTCCTCCGGTCCACGATGGAGAGACGTGAGGCGACCTCGTCGTGTAGAGCGTCTTCTCACCTGTCGTCCTCTCCGGGGGGGGGTATTTCCAACACACCGCAGTGTTGGCCTTTATCCATAGAATAATCAAAGTACTCAAAGCATAATCCAAGCCGGGGAAGGCTAGCCGTCGTCGGTAGAATAATCCAATATACAGGTCCACTCGCTCTTTGGCCTGGAGCTCCTCGGGTGCAGCTTCACGTGGGGTCAACCACCCTGGATAAGCGTCCAGCTGATGCCCGAAACGATGGGGGTGCTGATTACTATAGAACTCTTACCGCACGAGGCACTACATATGAATAGACTATTATTAGCTTAATAGAATACGTCCAACTCGACGATATAGTGCCAAATATGACTATTCAAATATTAATATACACGATGTCTCAATGCCGATACTGGGCCGAATTGGCCTTACTGCCCACACGTGGTTCACGGGGAGGCTTTTGCGTCTGTCACTCTGTTGGAGGGTAAGGAACTGGACTAAAAGAAAGCTCTACTTTAATAGCGCAGTATATATACGCACTATGAACAAATAGTACCATTAGTGGTGCGGTAGACATATTCCTACGCGGAACTAGGACTTGTCCATACATGTTGAGCGGTACGATTGAACCTGGTCTGAGGGGTATGGCGACCTGGCACCAAGGTCTCGTCCAATGGTAGAATGGAGACTATTATGGGATGTTCAGTAGACTAGAAGGGATATTCAATGCATATTGTACAAGGAATATACAAGGGATATCAGGGGATATACAAATACAATTAAATATATATATATAAATAAATATATATATTCGGTTTAATCTGATCCTTCAGAACAGCCGCCCCCTAATTGGTCCCAACCCAATTAGTTAAGCAGAGACAGATTAACCGCACTGTCTACCACTCAAGGGTTCGCTGTAAGGGTCAGTCAACTCACAAAGTCATAGGGTCATGGTCATCATCGATTGTGTCTGGGAGTCGGGGCAGTTCTATGAGCCTCGCCACAGGACGGGTGTAAATGCGCCCCTGGACGAGTACTTCAGCTGCTCGGACCTTGCCATCGGCACCGGTGATCACTTTGCTTACGCGGCCAGCCGGCCACATAGCTCTGGGTAGTGACTGGTCAATAATCATGACGACTGTTCCTTCCGTCAAATTGTCTCTCTCTTTTACCCACTTCTGGCAGGTCTGTAGAGACGGTAGGTAGTGCAGTAGGAAACTGCTCCAAAACTTGTCGGCTAATACTTGGCTGTACCTCCACATTCGTCGGCCGTTCGCTTCTTCAGGCCGGTACATTGTCTGGGGTAACGCGGGATCTAGCCGCCCCATCAGGAGGGTGTTGGGGGTGACTGGGTCGACATCTGCTACATCACTGGAGACGTAACCGAGGGGCTTGGAGTTCAATACTCCCTCAATCTCCGTGAGGACTGTCATTAGGACTTCTTCCGCCACAGTCTGGGCCCCAAGTACTGCGTACAGGGCTGTCTTTATAGAACGTACTTCTCGTTCCCAAGTTCCACCGAAGTGGGGTGCGTTTGGGGGGTTGAATTGGAAGTCAATCTGGGCTGGAGCGAGGTGGGTCTTAAGTTCTGGGCCCATAGCTTGGAAGCTCTCCCTCAGCTCTCTTTCTCCGCCTTTGAAGTTTGTCCCGTGATCGGACAATAATGTAGACGGTTTCCCTTTCCGTGATGTGAATCTTCGGAAGGCCATAAGGAATGAGTCTGCGCTCATGGTCGGAAGGAGCTCGATATGTATCGCTCTGGTGGTCATGCATTTGAATACAATACCCCACCGCTTCTCGGTGCCTCTTCCTTTCTTTATGTGCAGCGGGCCAAAACAGTCCATGCCTGTTGAGTGGAATGGCTTGTCGCCGAGTCGGAGGCGACATGGAGGTAGGTCAGCCATCCGTGGTATGCTGGGCTGCGCGCGCCACTTTCGGCAGTCTAGACAGGTTCGCTGGAAGCGTCGCACCGCCTCTCTTCCTTGAAGTATCCAGTAACGACGTCTGATTTCCGCAAAGACTCTCTCTGCTCCTGCGTGGTGTACATCCTCGTCGTATTTCTTTATAATCAGCTCTGTGACCTTGTGTCGGCTGTTCAATACGATCGGGTACTTAATGTCATCCGGTAAATTGGGGGCTCTCCGCAGGCGACCACCCACTCTGATGAGGGTATGTGTGTCACTCTCGGGGGCCAGATGAATCAATCTGCTGTCTGATGGGACAGGCTTTCCTCCCTGTAGACAGTCTAGTTCATCGGGGAACGAGTCTCTCTGGGCTTGTTGCAGTAGAAGCAGTTCTGCTTCCTCGTAGTCAGCTGCTGACATATCAGCGGGGGACTTAATCTCTGGGTGGTGCCGCAGGAATGTCCGTTGCTGCGCACTCTCTATGGTAATGCAATCGTCTATGTTGGGGTCTGCGGAGACAACAGTGCTCAATCCACAGAACATGGGTTTCTTATTCTCAGCCTCCTCGTCACTTGCTTCCCTCGGGGTGGGCGTGGGCCAATCTCCTTCCGGGAGCTTGAGGAATGCTGGTCCGTCACTGTAGATGTTATGACGGGTTAAGTCATCTAGGGACATTCCCCGGGTGATGACGTCCGCTGGGTTGTGTTTTGTATCAACATGGCGCCAGTTTGCTTCTCCGGTTAACTCTCCGGTTAACTCTTGAATCTCAGTGACTCTGACTCCCACGAAGACTTTGTATTTGCATGAATCCGATTTGATCCAGGCGAGTACTGTCGTGGAATCTGACCACAGGATTGTTCTATGCACCGGAATGGTGAGCTCACGTTGGATGAGCGTGGCTAGATGCGCTCCTGCGAGGGCTGCGCAGAGCTCTAGACGTGGGATAGACTGTTGCTTGCGTGGGGCTATTCTCGAGCGGGCGAGGATGAATGCTGTGTAGATCTCTCCCCCCTCTTCTTGGGCCCGCAAGTAGGCTACTGATCCGTAGGCGACCTCGGAGGCGTCACTGAAGACGTGTAGATCCATTTTACATGTCTCTGGCCTCACCGTGGGTGGGAAGTAGCTTCGGCCTATATTAACGCCTGGGAGTGAGTGGAGTTCCATCTCCCACTCTCTCCAGGTGGATGCAAGGTATGCGGGAATGGGGTCGTCCCAGCCCTGGTCCTTGTCCCACAATGCTCGTACAATCATCTTTGCCCTGGTGGTGTACGGTAGTATACATCCTAACGGGTCATATTGTCGGGCGAGTGTTCTGTACACACTCCGTCTGGTGGTCGGTATTGCCGTCGACCTTCCCTGCTCCGTGGTCAGGGGTTTGTGTCTATAGTGGAGCGAATCTGTTTTGAAGCGCCACACTAGTCCTAGTGTCATCTCTTGGGCTTCTCCTGGGATTGTGGCCATCCAGGTCTCGCTGCTCGCTGCCTTGTCCTCGGAGGAGAGGCTGCGCAGTACGTGCGGATCGCTGCTGGCCCACTGCCTGAGATCAAAGCCGCCTTTGATCAGAGAGGCGCGGAGTTTAAGTAGGAGAGCCTCGGCTTCTTCCTGGGTCGAAACGCTTTGTAGACAGTTATCTACGTAGAAGCTGTTCTTCACACTGTGTCGGACCTCTTCGTCCGCTGCTGGGTCCTCTGCGACATGTCTCTGTAGTGCAAATGTAGCACAGCATGGGCTGCATGTAGTTCCGAAAGGGAGGACTTCCCATTGGTAGATGGCTGGGTGCTCATCTCCTGGCCTCTCTCTCCATAGGAACCGCAACAGGGGCTTGTCCTCCTCTACTAATCTCACCTGCAGGAACATCCCTTTGATATCCCCGCTGATAGCCACCTTGTCCTGGCGGAAGCGGAGTAGTACGCCTAGTAGGGAGGGGCCGAGTGTAGGACCGGGCAATAGCTCTTTATTCAGATTTTGGGATCCGATCTGGTAGCTGCAGTTAAACACGATGCGGTCTTTGCCGTTGTGATGAACCTTGTGGTGGGGCACGTACCACGATTCAGTCGTCTGGTCGGCCTCTTTAATGTCAATCTTTGTGACGTGTCCCGCTGTGATGAGCTTCTCAATCTCAGCGCGGTATACACTTTCTTGGGCGGGGTCCTTGGCTAAGCGCCGCTCTGTGTTTAGTAGGTACCGCTCTGTGGCGTATTTCTTTGCGTGAAAGGTAGGCATCCCTTCCCGCCGCAGGAGTGGCGTGGCGTATCTCAACACGCCGCTGACTGGGACTCTCTTTGTTCCCGTCTCGAGGAGGTTAATGGCGTAGATGTCGTCTTTAGAGCGAATGTCTTTCTTTTCGTTCTTAAAGGGCATTTGTTCTAAGGTCCATAGCCTCTCTACATGCTGCAGGAATGCGGTGTCTCCCTCTGTGACTCGGGAGTGGAGACAGCTAGTGGCTGTGGTTCGGTTGAGAGATTTGGCGAGTGGGCCTTGGAGAGTCCATCCTAGGCGGGTCTCGACTGCTGCAGGACAGCCTCTGGGTCCGGTATGAACCCGGTCTATCGGGACAATGAGGTCTGCATGGTCGGAGCCTATCAACAGTGTCGGGGTAGCACCGTCTATGAGTGGGATCGGTAGCTTGCGTAGATGTACATATTTCTCCATCAGCTTGGCTACGGGGTATGTGTACCGCGAGAGTCCTATTTCTTGGCTGGTGAAAGCGTCTGTAATCCTGTAACGTCGCTCGGGCTGGCCGCTTGCTGCGATAGAGAATGAGACATTCTCGCCCTTTATCGTTTTCAAATCTCTTCTAATTGTCCGAATTGTCATTTGGTTTTCGCTCCCCCGCAGCCCTAGCTGGGCCGCAGCGGACGCGAGCAGAAGGGTCTTCTCTGACCCGTCATCAAGGACGGCGTAAGTGTCCATGACTTTATTCTGGTAGCTCAATGTCACACGGACTACCTTTAAGAGCACTCTGGCTCCGCTGCTGCTGGCGGGGTCGATGTACATGACGCTTGCTTTGCTGCTTGATGGTGCGGGTGGAGGCCGCCGTCTGTTACTGTCGTGGAGTATGTCCAGATGGGCTCCATCGCACCGACTGCACTTTTTCTTTAAGCGGCATTCGACTGCCATGTGTGATCGCGCACAGCGAAAACAGCGTCTGTTGGACTTTATCCATTGACTCGCTTCCTCCGCATTCATCTTGGGGAATGAGTCACATTGTGACAGCCAGTGTTCTTTCTCACAGTAGGGGCACACTATCTTCCACTTCTCCTTTCTTGAGGGGGTACTGTGGCTCCTACTGCTTGGCACTGACTCCGATTGGTGCATGACAGTCACCGATCTTCTTCCATCATTTAGTCTCCTGGTTCCTTCTCTGGAGCCAGGGGTGCTCCGTCCGAATGTATCTAGCCGTAAGCTGCTGACTTCTCTCGCCAGGAAGTCGGCTAGATCGAGGAGGTTCGGTTCGGGGCCATTAGGGTCTCGGTGGTCTCTCTGCCGCCTAAAGCGCTCCTGTCGGGCGGGCGGTAGCTTCTCCAAGATCCTCTCTACATTTGAGTTGGCGTATAGTTCATGCCTACCCTTTTCCCTCTGCACTCCCAGCATCCCTACCAGGGACTGCACTCTGATGGACAGGTCGTCCAGTGCTCGATTGTCTATTGCTGGGGGTAGGCGGTCGATGTGCCTGATCTCCTGGATCACGTAATCCCATATACGTCCATATCTCTGGTCCAACGCTACCAGCGCTGCGGTGTATGGGGTCGTGGAAGTGGCGTAGGCGAGCGCTATGTTGTGCGCGCGGGGTACCTTTAAATGCTTCAGTAGTATCGCGTATTTATGGCGTTCATCAATGACATCCACCAACATTGTCTCCAGACACATGCGGAGCTCCGTATACTGGGCCCGGTTCTCCTGGGTGAAGTCTGGTACCATAGGTGTGCCAATGTATGACGCGGATTGTTGATACATCGGCGAGCGTTGGGGGAGAGGCCTCCTAGGCGAGTCTCCTCCTGCTCCTTGGCGTGGGCTGGTACCGGCTGTGTACCATGGCCCGCTGGTCCAGGTGCTGTTCCTCGGTGCGGGTCGTGCGTCGTGCTCACCCGTGAATAGCGTCGGGGGTCTGTAGCGCAGCTCCGCGGGGGTATAGCCTGGGCTGTACTGGACCTCCTGGTCCGGTAGAGTACTGTGCTGTCGTCGGGCGTGGTTCTCCTCCTCTTCCTCTTCGTCTTCCGTTAGGTCATCCAGGGCTTGTAGTCTCTGATTTAGCCTCTCCGCAGTGTATGCTGCTCCTTCCCGGTGGCTGGGTCTCGCTTGGACCGGTTGGGGAAGGGGGTCTGCGGGGGGTATAAACCTCGTCTGTTGGTCAAGTTCAGGGTCGCTTACTCGGCTAGGGGATGCCGCCCTGGAGTGATGTCTAGACGAGTTCCTGGAGCCTCTGGTGGAGGGAGGGGGTGTTGTCCTTCTGATCAGCTGTTCTATTAGTTGCGCTTGTGCTCTGTCGCGCTCGGCTTCGCGCTTGGTGAGATCCGATTCTCTCTGGGCACCGGTGGCGGCGCGCTGGGCGTCGGCCCGGTCTCTTGCCATATTCTCTTCCATCTGAATGCGTCTTATTTCCAGGCGTATGTGCTCTTCTTCGCTCCGTTGCTGTATCTGCAATCGATCGCGTTCACCCTGGAGTCTATCGCGTTCAGTAGAGGCTTTCAGGCTGACGAGGAATGCCTGCTGTAGTGTCCTCTCTGCCTCGCTGGGAGAAGACGGTTGTATAGGGGAGCCGTCCCTTGGGGTACTCCGTGCGGAGTCTTGGAGCTCTATCTCCACGGTGCTCTCCTCATCTTCTTCCGTGCCGAGTTCTCTCTCGGTAGTGTTGTCTTCCTCCCGGGACTCGTCGGGGACTACTTCTTCGGTATTGGCGGGGTGTAAAGTCATGTCTGGTTCCCCCTGGTCCCCACCGTGAGCTGGGTCAGTTACGTTAGAACCCATAGGGGCCTCTATGGTCGGGGTAGCCTGGTCGTTAGGGTTAGACATAATTTTACTTTCTAGTTTTACCGCGTTTACTGTTGGTAGAAGACTAGGTTGTTGACTGACAGCGTAAGCCTCTAGGTACTGAGGGAGCTGTCGTTTGCGCCGCGGGCGTTGTTGGTTAGGAGGATCGTTTCGTGGAGTGTTCATCATAGGCCATTTTA
Source organism: Notolepis coatsorum (assembly GCF_963971535.1). Taxonomy (NCBI): domain Eukaryota; kingdom Metazoa; phylum Chordata; class Actinopteri; order Aulopiformes; family Paralepididae; genus Notolepis; species Notolepis coatsorum. The sequence goes on along the minus strand of NC_140175.1, from coordinate 58,165,255 downwards.
ATATTAATAACACTATATTAATATTACACTGATTACCATCCGGCTCGAAGGACCAATTGTAACTGAGGGGTACAATTCCCTGACTGTATTGTTAGATATGATACTTACTACCACTACCTCTTGTACTTTAGACTCTGGCCACCCAGTACTAGGTATAAATAATTATGATAAACACTCCCACCTGATGAAACGGATCCAACACAAATGTACCAAGTCGAAAGTCTGCGTTTAATAATAATACATAGCAAAAGGTATGTACAACGATCACTTAATTACATTTATGATTTGAAATAGTATGCACTTTTATGGCAAATGAGTATTCGTAGGTAGATCAATATCGAATGTCCAATCTCTGATTGCGCAGGAAGCAAATATACAACCTGGAATATTTAGGGAACAATAGCAATGATACTTGAATGATTATATAGCTGGATACACTAGGGGAAGGTTCCGACTGCTTGTAGGACAGCTGGAGGGGGGGGGGGGGTAGAGTCTGGCTGTATCCCGTCTGGCCGAGGGTATCCTGGGAGAGCCCACAGTCGTGCGACCCGGTGCCCAGCGATCCTCGATCCACAGATGAAAGCAGTTGGACTCTCTGTGGCCGGCGTCCTCCGGTCCACGATGGAGAGACGTGAGGCGACCTCGTCGTGTAGAGCGTCTTCTCACCTGTCGTCCTCTCCGGGGGGGGGGTATTTCCAACACACCGCAGTGTTGGCCTTTATCCATAGAATAATCAAAGTACTCAAAGCATAATCCAAGCCGGGGAAGGCTAGCCGTCGTCGGTAGAATAATCCAATATACAGGTCCACTCGCTCTTTGGCCTGGAGCTCCTCGGGTGCAGCTTCACGTGGGGTCAACCACCCTGGATAAGCGTCCAGCTGATGCCCGAAACGATGGGGGTGCTGATTACTATAGAACTCTTACCGCACGAGGCACTACATATGAATAGACTATTATTAGCTTAATAGAATACGTCCAACTCGACGATATAGTGCCAAATATGACTATTCAAATATTAATATACACGATGTCTCAATGCCGATACTGGGCCGAATTGGCCTTACTGCCCACACGTGGTTCGCGGGGAGGCTTTTGCGTCTGTCACTCTGTTGGAGGGTAAGGAACTGGACTAAAAGAAAGCTCTACTTTAATAGCGCAGTATATATACGCACTATGAACAAATAGTACCATTAGTGGTGCGGTAGACATATTCCTACGCGGAACTAGGACTTGTCCATACATGTTGAGCGGTACGATTGAACCTGGTCTGAGGGGTATGGCGACCTGGCACCAAGGTCTCGTCCAATGGTAGAATGGAGACTATTATGGGATGTTCAGTAGACTAGAAGGGATATTCAATGCATATTGTACAAGGAATATACAAGGGATATCAGGGGATATACAAATACAATTAAATATATATAAATAAATATATATATTCGGTTTAATCTGATCCTTCAGAACACGTGAGCTCCGCCATTTTTTACCGGATTGAGACGCGTTTTTTCCTAGACGTTCACAGAAAGGTAAAGAAACGATATACGTTGTATTTTATGGCAATACCTTTGAGGTTTGTTCGACCCGTGAGATATAAACACGATTTTCACGTCACTTCTCCTTCATCACAGACCTCATGATCACCTCCAAGGCCACTACCTGCTCCCTCGACCCCCTCCCCACTACTCTTACCAAGGCCTGCCTCCCTGCTCTCATCCCCCACCTCACTGCCCTCTTCAATCAGTCACTATCCCTAGGCCACGTTCCCTCCATCTACAAACTCGCCGCTGTCACCCCTGTGCTAAAAAAACCTACCCTTGACCCAGGGCTTGACATTAACCTTCGGACAAGTGGCTCAGATATTTTACTTGTCCGAAAGCTAAATTTACTTGTCCGAAATGACCAATTTAAAAAAGAAAATGTGTTATATAAAATAAAGGCATATTTAATAAATACATTATAAAAACTACAGATATTTGGACAATTGTTATGATTTAATATTTAATAACTTAAACACAGTGTGTGTGCATTTGTGTGTGTGGAGTATATACTGTATCAGCACTAGCTCATCTTCCTCATCTCCCCTTTCTCTTGACGACCAGGGGTTAAACTCTGGTCTACGCTAGGGCTGCACGATTTTGGAAAGATATCTAATTGCGATTTTTCTGACAGATATTGCGATTGCGATTCAATTTGCGATTATAATAAAAAAAATTGCAGCCCAACGGAGGTTTATTGTAAAATACGGCTTGCATCTGGCCTACGTGGTGGGTCTGCTTGGGACACCGAGCCTGGAAATGTTTCATCCAACCTCTCCAACTACCGCCCTATCGCCAATTTCCCTTTTTTCTCCAAAACACTAGAGAGCATTGCTGCCTCCCAACTTCACTCCCATCTCCAGTCCAACACCCTCTACGAACCCCTTCAGTCTGGCTTCCGTCCATCTCACAGCACCGAAACCACACTGATCAAAGTCATCAACGACCTCCTCATCTCCGCTGATGCTGGTGCCCTGAACATCCTGATCCTACTTGATCTTAGTGCAGCCTTTGACATAGTGTGTTATTATTTTTTAAATATTTTTTTTATTAAAGTTTGCTTTAATCACAATAACGTTCGTGAGCTAGCTAAATTATACATAAATCGGTTTTCATATAAATCAATCTTCACTAAGACATTAAAACGGTGGTGCAGCACGGTGGTGCAGTCTACAGAGATGCAGAAAAAAGCTACCAAATCCATTCCGAGACAACTCCCAGACTGACTAGCATTGCGCGTAACAAGTCTCAGGGCTAGATCCACAAAGAATGGATTGCACGGTGCTAATTGCACCCTTACTTACAATTCATTATGAATTGAAAATGGGGGACCATGATGTAAACAAGACGAAAGTCTTTCTCTGGTCTGCATCCCCTTAACAATTGTGTGTATTGAGCCATACTGTATTGTACCCATTCTGCAATCTGTTAATCAAATTTGTATTCAATAAATTACCTTGTTAATATTTATTTACCTAATGTATGTGCAATCGTTTCATTTCAGCTCAGTGTAGAGAAATGCACCGATACTAACAACCGCCTTACTGCGCGCGTCTATGACACACCACGTATCCATGACATGCGCACCCCACGAAAACACTAGTAGTTTTGGGGACCTACCACCCGCCCTGAAAAAAATCCTAGGGGAAACACTGCACTTAATACGGACTGTAATGATCTATTTGTGACGTGGAATTAATCTTAATCAGGCTTAAGAGGTTAACCAATTCAGGATGAATCTTCCCTTTTATGCCTTTGGCATGAGAAGGTTATATTTCATGTATTAACACGTAACTGAGAATGATTTAGCAAATTAACTGCACATTTATAGTTTGAATTTAAGTGAAATGAAAGTGAATTGACCCCAATGCTGGATAATAATAATGCATTATTGTCCAAAGAAAAGAAAAGATCCCATACACAGTATGCAATGTTTTATATAAATACATTTAATCTCACTTGATTTTGACCTTGTGGGCCCTCTTCAGAACGTACTGTACACAAGAACATGGTCAGAAAATTAATTATTTCTAATGGGAGCATTCTTAGCACCTGCCAGGTTGCCTGTTTTAGGGTGTTTTATGTAGTTGTGTCATTCTTGACATGGCCAGGTGGTGGAGGAGCTACTGTCTCGGAGTGGAGCTCTGGGGAAGGAAACAGCCAAAGGAATCGCTGATGCCGCCATGCTGGAGGTGGCGAGCATTTCAATGGGTCACATGGTACTGTACCCAATACCGTCATATCAATAACCATGCACTGATTGTGAAGTGAGGATAGACGCAACCACACACACTGTTGTGCAATAAGCTTGTCATGAGCCAGACAGCGTCAAATGAGGACCTTGTGGACTCAACCACTAAATTCCATGCCTATTCCACACAATTGTGTGTGTAGTTGAGTCCTCACTTAAAAATAATTGACATCTTAGTTAGTGCACCTTTAATTGTATTTATCTGAGGCTCTTATCCCCAGTGACTTAGAATTAGTGAGGTTAGTGTTTGAACCCCACACTCACAATCAGCTTTAAATCAGCTTTCTGAAGCCCCTGGCCTGCTCTGACAGTAGCACCCCTCCCACTCTGCCTGTCTCCTCCACGGCCACTTTCATGCTGCTCAATACTCGCTCCCTCAATAACAAGGCACTACTCATCCATGATATCATCACTGAAAGAAAACTGGATTTTTTATGTTTGACTGAAACATGGCAAAATAAACTGGATTTCATCACACTAAACCAAGCTACACCCCCCGGTTACATCTACCTCCAGAAACCGCGCTCCACGGGCCGTGGCGGCGGGCTGGCTGTCATTCATCGCAGAGACTTCCAGGTCAAGGAGATCCCCACTCCTGTTCTCACATCATTCGAGTGCATTACATTCTCTCTCTCCGGATCTCCTCAACCTCAATTTGCCCTGATTTACCGCCCCCCCAAAGCCTCCACCACCTTCCTGTCAGAGCTAACTGAGCTCCTGTCCTCCTTCTGCTCCAAGTCCCCGACCACCTATCTGCTCTGAGATTTCAACATTCATGTTGACTCCACCAACTGCAACTTTGCCGCCGATTTCCTGTCGCTTCTGGACTGCCTCAGCATCACGCAGCATGTCCAGGGCCCCACCCACTCCAAAGGTCACACTCTGGATCTGGTCTGCTCCACCGGTAACCCCCCATCCCACCTGCAGTGTCTAGACCTTGCGGTATCTGACCATCACGCCATTCTTTTCACTGTCCCTATCCCCCTGCCCAGGCAGCGCCCAACGCGCACCCTCACATTCAGGGACATCAAGTCAGTGTGTGCATCAGCCCTATCTGACCTCATCACTACCCACCTGGCCCCGGTTCCCTCCGATACCTCCCCGGACACCTTAGCGGCCCGTTACAATGCCGCCCTCTCCCTCAGCCTGGACTCTCTGGCGCCCCTCGGAAGCCGGAATGTGTCCTTTTCTCGCCCTGCCCCATGGTTTACCTCTGACCTCCGCTCAATGAAAAGAGCTGGTCGACGACTGGAGCGACTCTCCAAGCGATCTGGCCTCACCGTCCACCGTTTGGCCTTCGTCGACCATGTGAGGTCCTACAAAGAGGCTCTCCAAGACCAGGACCGCGTACTACTCCACCCTCATCACCTCACAGCAAAATCACCCCAGATCGCTTTTCTCGACTATAAATCGTCTTCTCCGCCCTCTCACTGCCTCACTGCTGATGCTCCTGACCTCTGCTCTAAGTTCCTTGACTTTTTCCAGGCCAAAGTGACTTCCATCCACCAACAACTCACGGTGCCCGCCCCCTCCCCTCCTCACTTACCCCTGACGCCGGACTACATGCTCCCAGCTGCATCCCTCCATCCCCAGTGCTCTCTCTCCTCCTTCTCACCAGTGGATGTTCCGCTGGTCATGAATCTGGTTACCAGAGCCAAAGCTTCCACCTGCTCCCTCGACCCCATGCCTACGGTGCTGGTCAAGGCCTGCCTTCCTACCCTCTGCCCCATCATAACGGACATCATCAACTCCTATCTGTCATCTGGAATAGTTCCCTCCTGTTTCAAAACCGCCTCCATCACTCCCATCCTAAAGAAGCCTGGTCTGGACCCTGAGGTGCTGGATAACTACCGGCCGATCTCCAACCTTCCTTTCCAAAGTAAAACCTTGGAAAGGGCAGTCGCCACCCAGCTTCATCAACATCTGTCCAACCATGAGCTCTACGAACCCCTTCAGTCAGCCTACCGCGCACATCACAGCACAGAGACCGCCCTCATCAAGATCACTAATGACCTCCTCCTTGCTGCAGACTCCGGACACATCAGCCGCCTCATCCTTCTCGACCTCTCCGCGGCGTTCGATACAATATCCCACTCAGTCCTCCTCAAATGCCTCTCCGACAACCTTGGCATCACCGGTACAGCTCTGTCTTGGTTTCATTCATATCTCACAAATAGATCTCAGTTTGTCAGCGTCAGCGGCTCATCCTCCCCCCCGGCCCCAGTCAACCACGGTGTCCCCCAAGGCTCCGTGCTGGGTCCCCTACTATTCACCATTTACATGCTCCCCCTCGGTCAGATTATACGTCACTACGGACTCAACTTTCATTGCTATGCTGATGATACTCAGCTCTATATCAGCACCTCACCATCCTCCCAGTTCCCCCCACAGTCTGTAGTCAACTGCCTCCACGCCATAAAAACCTGGATGTCAACCAAATTACTAAAACTGAACAGCAAAAAGACAGAGCTCATGGTTGTGGCCCCCAAGGCACTGCTCGGGAAGGTTGTAGATCTCCTCCTCCACGTTGACGGCTGTTCCATCTCCCCGTCTCTCGAAGTCCGTAACCTGGGCGTCACCCTTGACTCCACACTTTCATTTCACTCCCACATCAAATCCGTCACCAAGTCTGCCTTCTACCACCTCAAAAACATCTCCGTCTCCGACCCTCACTCTCAGACTCTGTGGCTGAGACCCTGATCCACTCATTCATCACCTCCCGGTTGGACTACTGTAACGGAGTCCTGTACAGGGTACCCAGCAAAGCCCTGGACAGGCTCCAGTATGTTCATAACTCAGCTGCCAGGGTTCTCACTCACACCAAGCCCTGGCAGCACATCACCCCACCCTCATCCACCTCCACTGGCTCCCAGTCAAGTTCTGCATCACCTTCAAACTCCTGCTCCTCACCTACAAGTCCCTCCATGCCCTCGCCCCCCGATACCTATCTGATCTCCTCCACCAGCACACTCCATCCCGGAACCTACGATCCTCTGATCTAGGTCTCCTCTCCATCCCTTTCACCAGGTTACGGACTTTTGGGGACAGAGCCTTCAGCGTGGCGTCCCCAACCCTCTGGAACTCTCTCCCCCCCCGAAATCCGCAACGCCCCAACCCTGGACACCTTCAAAACTGCTCTAAAAACACACCTCTTCACCAAGGCTTTTCCCCATCAATTAGTTTAGATTAGATTAGGTCCATTATCCATTATCCCTACCTTCCCTCATCCCTTTTTTTCCCCCTATTTCCCTAGCCCTATTTTTTGTCCTGATTGCGAAGCGACCTTGGGTTCTATGAAAGGCACTATATAAATTCGATCTATTATTATTATTATACGCCAACACGCCAACATTATGGGAAAGGCGCTTACCGTCCAGATTCAGACAAGAAGATATACCAATTTTCTCTCTGTGCGTTCAAGCTAGCCTAGATTAGCACACATGAATGGAAGTGGATACAGACCACTAGCCTAGCTTCAAACTCTGGGAGAGGCGTTCTTTGCCAACAACTAGGCTAGCTGGTCCGTATCTACTTCCATTAATTTGTGCTAAACTAGGCTAGCGTGCAGCCGGATAGCTTTCCACAGAACGCATAGAGTGGAAACTGGTATCTATCTTCTTGTCTGACTGGAGAGCATTTCTATGCGCGTTTCCAATAATGTCGGCGTGTTTTTTAAGAACAAGAGCAAGAGACAATAATACATCACAGACAACCAGACAGGATCATGTTTATTTAATTTTTGTTATTGACTGTTTATACTGATGAAGTTGTCATTTTCATTTTTCAACCTCAGGAACCTGATGAATTTTACGAGGGAATCACATTTGAACATTTCCTCAAGGTCAGTACTCTAAATGATATATTTTCTATTTTCTATATTTCTTTCAAAATCACTGGGCTTTGACATGGGCAATGGTTAATGATGACATTGGCAGATTTGTTTGGATCTCTTGTTACGACACTGTTAGTTTTAAAGAAAACCAAATTGCAGAAAGTAAGGAATTCACTGTCATCTTGCGGCGTGTGAAGTTTACAGTCCCTGCTGAAGATCACCAAGATAGCCAAATATTCCCTGCAGGAGATTACCAATATTGTTGTTAATCTCGTGGATCAACCTTTGTTAACCAATGCTAACTCAACCCAAGTACTCAACCATGAAATAAATCCCTTCTTCACAGATCCTGAAGGGCATTGAGATTGAGTCAAGAATGAACATTCACTTTTGGAACATGGACACGACAACACTGTGTAAATGAGGCCCATACAGCGACTGTATCTGCAGTGCTTTCAATGCTCTTTACTTTCTCTCTCTTGATATACAGTATGTTTGAAATCGTTTCTGCTGTCTATATTTGCCTCCGACACCAAAACTACACTATACTATACAGGATGCCTTGATTCAGGAGAACTATGCAGATACAAACTATACGTATGTTATGGATATAGCATGCTAATCTGTTTACTCTACACCCTATGCTATAGTAAGCAATAATCTCTCCCAATAATAATGTAGTGAAAATCAATCAGGTTCTGTTTGACAGCATGGTTGTTTTTTCTGTGCATGTAAACAAGATCCTGTATGACTTTTGAAGGAATACGTTGACATTTGGAATTTTAGTCTGTTATTATTCTCTACCGGGTACTTATTGAACAGTATAGAATAGATGTTAGGGGTGGGAATCACCAGAGGCCCCACAATATGATATTATTACGATACTAGAGTCACGATATTGTAATATTGCGATATATTGCGATTTATTCCCATTTTTCAACTGCAAATTGTGTCCCCAATAGAAAACTTTGTCAACATCTGCAATAAAGAAATATATAGGCCTACATCATCTGTTTTATCAAATAACATAATGTCTGTTCACTTCACTCCAATGGTTTTTATTGCAGCAAAATGGGATTGTCAAATAATAATAAATAATTATAATACGATCCTTAGCATGACTGTATGGATATAATATCGACATGCAAAATATCGCAATATATCACTATCGATGTCCCCCCCCCCCACACCTAGTACTTATCACAGTGTGGCAAAATAATTTCTGTATTAGAACTTTAAAGGTTAAATCAACAAGCGTTGAAGATTGAGGATTGGAACCGGCAACCTTTCAGGCTCACAAGCTCTGCTTTTCTAACGTCTAGGCTACCAATGTGCCCAAGTAGGCATGCCAAAATATGAAGGTTTTCCCTATAATTTGACTAGAGCCTGGCAGAGAAATACTAACAGACCAAGGTTCAGATCAAGGGGTCCTTCTGAAAACATTAAATAAACCAATAATCAGGGATATTTAATCACGTCTGGAAAAACTTTTATATTGATGTAATGAATGACGATCATTTGTTAAATGTTTCATTCATACATCTCAATAAATTACATGACAGTACATTTGAATGCTGCATGTTTGCACATCACATTTACACAATATATACAGTACATACTGTAGATATTGATGTTAGTATTTTAACTTTCACAGTTGTTCATAGTGATGCAATGAATTAGATATTATTTGATCATGACAGCAATAATAAAGGACCAAAAACATCAGAGGAACAACATATTTTAGTATTTAGTATTTTATTTGAGTATTTAGGGAAATTATGATATTTTTAAACCTGGACCCTATTTCTTCACCATGTGGGGTCTAAATGAATAATAGGGACAATAATCTCTGTAATTGGTCCAGTATTGAGGCAGAACGCTTCAGCCTTCTATTTATTTTATTACAGTCTGGCTCAAACAGAAGTCAGACTCTGAAATCCTGTGAGACGTGAGTTGTTGTAAGAAGAGTATACTCTGTGAGGAAGATTAGGTTGTCTTGTTGGAATATAGAAAGTGTTGCGTTATCTAAAAGATATAAAATAATGGTTTGTGTTTGCGCATATCTGAATTGTACCAAGAAAATTACCTTTATTGGATAAGGACGCGCTGAAAGTGTGGCTAGTTATGCTACAAATGGATGAAAACACCCATCCGTACACTGTGCCTTGCAGACCATTGGGTCTGTAACGATTATTTTTACCCTGATGACTACTGCCAGTCCAAGACAAGAACTACTATACCTTTTCCTAAAGAAAAATGCTGTTCCAAAAGAGACCTTCTGCAAACAGAGTGGAGGTAATGTTATTAGCTAAAGTTGCTGTATTGTCCTGGCATCAGTACACTTGAAAGCTTGGCAGGATAACGGCAAGAACAATCACTCAATGGGTCTCATTCCCGAACGAAGTTACGACAAAAAATTTCGTCTTAGCCAGATTTTGGCCCATTTAAGACATATTAGGGCTGGGAGTGGGAGTCCCCAAATTTTCCTGAGATCAGATTTGATCGTGGCTGAGAGCAGATTTAAGAGTGCTGAGGAGCACTCTTAAATCTGCTCTCAGCCACGATCAAATCTCATGATTGATTGACTAATTTAAAATTTCATTATAACTTGACAGACTGTGTTCTCATAGTGATTCCTTCACGTCAACGCTACAGGCCTCCTTGGAATTAATTACTTAATCATAATTAAAATAAATATGACAATATTTGTACGATAAGAAATTACGCATTTGATGTCGGAAAAATAAATAATATGGATTCATCTGATCACAGGGCAGCTGCTTAACCATATCTGAACCAGCTATTTTGGACAAATGTATAATTACTTTAATTACTCAGATATTCAAACACAATTATGCAATTATTGTGAAATGATTGAAAATAATAATTTTTTAATGCCTTCTGTGGAATTTGTATTTCTTATTTGTTACACATCTGTTTTAATGATTAATTATATACATTTGAAAGAATGCAGGTCAACATGCAATGTATCCCATTGATTGGTATACAATGGGACAGACCTTTTTTTGATTGATTGATTGATTGAAAACTTTATTAACAGATTGCAGAATGGGTACAGTACAGTACAGCTCAATTACATAAGGGGATGCAGACCAGAGAAAGAATTTCGTCTTGTTTACATCAGGGTCCCCCATTTTCAATTCATCATAACATATATGACACACACGACACAGATAGACAGTACTGCTACATCTATACATTTATGACATACCAGATTTGCAAATACAGTACAAAAAGTGTCCAGAAAAGAGAGTATATTTGACGTAGAAACTGTTGGAGGAGGTTGGGTAGGAGGGGTGGGTGGGGGATAGACTTACACTGTACAAGCAAAACTGTACATTGGAATATTGACAAAACCATACTTGGTAATTTACTGTACATTGGAGGGGGTTGATATAGCTATAAACCTGCATTCCTTCGAATATATCATTAATCAATTAAACTTATATTGAAATACACTATAGCCTATACACCAACACTGAAATGACAGTGGATAAATAAATAAGAACTGAAGCTAATCGGTGGAAATAGACTGCATTAATATTCCATAACAAGTCTTGTGTGCGCCTACAAATGAACAGTAGCCTATAGGCTTAGGCTACGTTTAGACAGAGAGAGTCTTAACAGAAACCGCAAAAGTCTTCTTGCGGTCTCACTTTTAATTTTGCGTTTAGACTAGCGTTTTGGGATGGAATTCTGCGTGCAGACGACGCTGTAACGACTCGAGACCCACTGTCACACGATTGGCGCATATGTCACATGACGTGCTGTGAAGACCCGCCCTACTCTGCCTCTGATTCGCAGACTGTGGGTGGGGAATGTGATTGGACCAAAGCAGAGTCACTCACAGACAGTGGGTCCAGTACTATTGTTGTGATAGCCGCGGGACAGATTCTTGTGTATTTAAAAGTACTGCCAATGTAGCCTTCAGGTGATCGCCATGGATAGAATCAGACATGCTTTGTTTACGCTTCTAGGCTACTGGCGCATGCCTGTGATGTAAGCAGTATGCGCGACGAGAGCCTATATGAATTGAAAATGGGGGACCCTGATGGAAACAAGACAAACGTCTTTCTCAGGTCTGCATCCCCTTAACAATTGTGTGTATTGAGCCGTACTGTATTGTACCCATTCTGCAATCTGTTAAATAAAGTTTTCATTCATTCATTCATTCACCCTTTCGTCATCCTTTTATGCGGTTTGACAGTTTAGATGATAGCGCAACGGTTTATCGTTTCTAGGAATTCCACCCTGGAAGGTGGTCTGACTTTTTTACGGTTTCACCCCGTAAAAACGCCGTTTCCGTATAAACGAAAGGCACATCCGAAAAAATATTTTTGCGGATTCACCTGCTAGCATTTCCGTCTAAACAGGGCCTTAATTATGGAATAAGCCATACTGCGTTCATTCATTACGCCCGCCGTAGGCTATATATATTATATTTCATTCATTCATTCATATACAGTACTACGCGTGTGTGTGTGTGCGCGCTGTGGCAGGTGTACCTAGGGTGCCCACGGGACAGTCCCGATATTGGGACGTTTGTCCCGCGTCCCGCTACAACAAAAGAATGTCCTGCAATTCAAAGATAAAAAAAATAATTTTTTTTTTTTATATATATTTTTTTATTATTTTTTAAACAAATACATAAACATAACAACATAAAGGGCGTGGCGTAGTGGGCAAGGCGCTCGCCACGAATGCGGAGAAGCTGGGCTCGCCTGTTCGAGCCCAACGCTCCACATTGCTTTCAGTTTAGCTGGTCGTCCGTGCTAATACACATTGGCCGTATTAGGGGGTGGGAAACTGATGGGTGGGGATCGGGCGTTGTGGACAGCGACTCCTACAGGTCGGTTGGTGCGCCTGCGCAGTAGAATCAGGAAGTGTCGGGGGCAGCGTGAGCCTCCCACGCGTTACTCCTCGCCACTGAGAGATCGAGCTGCGCAGGTGAAAAGATGCGACTGCTGTTACCTCAAGTACCGGAGGGGACTTGTGCTATGTATGACTTAGTCCACATTGCAGCCGGCTTGTGGGAGGCAAGAAACAGCGTTTGTGACAGGGGAGGGTTGAATTGGATGATACGAAATTGGGATGGGAGAAAAATATAGAAAATGGGAGAAAAAGTGGATAAAAAAAAAAAAAGATAACAACATAAAATTAAATATACAAGCATTAATTAACAGTGCACATCCAATGAAATTACCATTTAAATAAATGTAATAAACAAGATATACACCTAATACTTGCTATCTAATACCCTACACACATATGCTCTCGCTCGCTCCCCCCCCCCCGGGCCCCCCCTTGGATAATCCATCCATTATCATTCCCTCCTAACCAGGCACTACAATTCATATGCTAGCTTTTATTCTCTCCACCACTTCTAACCACATTGTAATTTTGGATTCACTGAGACCCAAAATTCTTGCTGTAGATATTTCTAGATAAATCACATCGAGATATGTAAGAATCCAGACCTTCCGGCACATTTTTTCCGGTTGAAACCATCGTGATGCTATCAGCTTTTTAGCCGCTGTGATACCAGATACAACCAATCTCTTTAGCTGTATAGGGACTGCAAACTCAAAAACATCATTCAACAGTAATACAGAGGGGTGTACAGGTATATTCAGAGTTAAGAGATTTGATAATTGCTGGGTCACTTCTTTCCAGAATATCTTAACTGGTGGGCAATCCCAGTACATGTGCATAAATGTACCCTCATCCCCATTTGTACATAAGGAGCATCTGGAGTCTTGTTTAAGACCCATTCTGTTCAGTCTTATAGGAGTCAGGTGAATATAGTTAAGATTGATTTATTGATGGTCCGGGTTACGTGACGCAAGTCGAACATTTGCCCAGGCTTCTTGCCAATCATAATTAATTAATATTTTTTATCTTTCAAAGATTATTATTTAATTTTTTTTTTAAATGTTGTTAATTTAATGCCTCGTTCCAATACCCTCTTATATTTAAAATAAAGAAATCGGGCGACGTCACAAACCAATGCATTGTGCAGCCGAGCAATAGTATCCAGCTGCAGGACCACAGCACCGACAAACTCAGGACCGTGACACTTTGCGGACCCACACTCTCCAGACCCTCGCTCCCATTGGCTGATTTGCGTCACGTGACCGTCCCACCCAATGGCTGAATTGGAGTGGGACAGTCACGTGACCCAAATCAGCCAATGGGAGCGAGGGTCTGGAGAGTGTGGGTCCGCAAAGTGTCGCGGTCCTGAGAGTGTCGGTGCTGTGGTCCTGCAGCTGGATGCATCTCCAGCCAAGGCTGCCGAGCAGCTCACTCGAGTCTCGCGAGTCGCGCTGCCTGTCACCTGTCCGAGCGAGGCCGGGGCAGCTGTATGTGTGACGTCAGTCACTCGAGTAGTCAGAAGAAAGACCGCCAATATTACTGATACAAGTTGTTTAGCTAGCTAAGAAAAACAAGGAAATGGAGGCAAAAAAAAAGAGACTTTGCTCATATAACAGAGACTGGGACAAGAAGTATACGTGGCTGAGATCCGTTTCAGATGATCCCCAAAAGGTAGAATGCAGGATCTGCCACAGGAGCTTCACCAGCACCCATGGAGGAGAGGGGGACGTCACGTATAGTTGTTCAGAGGAGCGCCTCTTCAGCAAGTCTGGCCCGACTATTATTGAGAACTGAATCAGAGGGTCGGTTTGTTATAATAACAGAATACACGGGGAGTATCGCCGGGACACTGTCCAGAGGGAAGGGGGCAATAGAATCCGGAGGCTAATATCCCCAAAACCGGAGGTGAGTTTAATAAGATTAATAACAAAATGAGCTATATATAGTCTGCGTCAAATATGATATAAAGGCATTTAAATAATAAATACATTCCCCCCCCCCCCCCCCCCCCTACGTGTCCCGAATTGTCCCGCAAAAGCAGTGCTGTTGTCCTGCGACTGAACCATTTTGACCTGGTCACCCTAGGTGTACCGCAAGCTGTATATGATGCCAATACATTAATCTAATCTAGTTTTGATGGCGTGCAAGCGTGATTACGAAACCTAGCCGCATTTCTCGGAGACGCTCTCTGATTGGCACTGACTGACGCTAGGTTTAGTAATCACGCGGCTCGCAAGACTTGCAAAGCACTTCCGCCATTCCATTTGCACACAGCTGCGTCACTAGTTGCCTTAAAAGGAGCTCTGGAGGCGTTGTTTTGTATGCAAATGAAGTGAACGGGAACGCGCTTTCGAGTTTAAGACAGAATGCCATTCTCCAAGCAGATATCAGATCATATAATTTGTGCGACCTTTTCAGCCACTTAAGACATATTACCAGCACGTTCAGGACTCAGAGTGAATTGTCACTGATTATGTCTCAGTGGTTCCAAGATAAGTCTTCCAGAATATATCTTTGAAACATTTTCGGGGAATGAGACCCAATAAGCTGTAGTATGTACAAAATATCAACTGAGTCATAACTGATTGTAAAATATATATATAGATTTATTTTTCCTTTTTGTAAACATCAGAAAACATGCCCCCAGCCGCAAATAGTGGAATGGATGAACAGACACCAGAAGAAGCATAAACACAAAGGTCTATCTCTGTAGGGATCCTTTAGATCAGTGTTTCTCAACTGGTGGGTCGCGGGGCCATTTTGAGTGGGTCGCGGATGTGTGTAAAAAATAAAAGGATATTTTTTTATATAATTATTTTTTGCACTTCCTATCTTTGTGAAAGTGGCTGGTCCAGCTGAAGACAAAGCAGAGGAAAATATTGGACATCAGAGTTGCTTTGTCTACCATCACCCCCAGACTTTGAGACTCTTGTCAGGAGCAAACAACATCCCCAGTTATCCCATTAGTTCCCTGGGATGTTAAGCTAAGAAGTCTGCTAAGAAGGATATATTATTTATTATTATTATTTTATTTCATTGTGTTTTTAGTCCTAGTTGCACTTTTGTTGCAACCCCAGTTATCCCATTAGTTCCCCCAAACTTACTGTAGGTCTGTTAAGCTAAGAAGTCTGCTAAGAAGCATAATTATTTATTATTATTATTATAATTTTATTTCATTGGGTTTTTAGCCCTAGTTGCACTTTTGTTGCAACCCCAGTTATCCCATTAGTTCCCCCACACTTAGGCATGTTATGTTAAGCTAAGAAATCTGCTAAGAAGCATATATTATTTATTATTATTTTATTTCATTGGGTTTTTAGCCCTACAGTATAGTTGCACTTTTGTTTGCACTTTTTGTGTTTATTTCATGTTTTTAACAGTGCATGAATGATTGTGTATTACTGCAAACATTTGTTTTTGAAATAAATCATAGTGGTTCAAAAATGTGGGTCGCGACGTAATGACTAAGAAAAATGTTGGGTCCCGAGGCTAGACCAGTTGAGAACCACTGCTTTTTTTTCATTTTGCAGCTGCTGGCTGAAGCGTTCTCCCTCGATAATGATTACAAAAATGATTGTCCCCACGTGATGGAAAAATAAGGTCCAGGTTTAAAAATGTCCCTTTAACAGCCCCAATCTTTTTTTTTTGTTCTTCAGTAAAGTGTAATATAAAGCAGGAAGGCGTTTCTCTAGTTAATTTGAGGTATTTATAGCAGGTTCATTTAGAATAAGAGTAAATCAGTCCTATTAATACACTGCTATGATTCCATGTCAACGTGCTCAGATAATTCTATGCCTTTGGACCTTATTGCAGTCCCGTTCTGTTTACATCTGGAAGACGAGGCCTTCAACGTGTTTGCAGATGGTGAATATGACCTATAGGTTCACATGTTTCACACACAGGGACTATTTACATCCTGATATGATGTCATGTTTATCATATGACAGCTACCGTATATATTGGACCGATACCACTTTTTTTCACTGCCGATACCGAGTCCAAGCACTTTTATGCATTGAGTACTGAGTTAAGATCCAATCACTGAACAGTATAGATGTTAGGGGTGGGAATCATCAGACACCCCATGATAACATTTTCACCAATATTGTAATATCACGGTATTGCGATATATCACAATTTATTACCTTTTTTCAATTGCAAATGATGTCCCCAACGGAAAACTTTGTTAATATCTGCAATAAAATAATATATACATCATCTGTTTTATCTAATAAGATCAAGTTTTCATTCTAATAATTGGTATTGCAGTCAAATGGAATAGTCAACCAAATAAAAAAAGTAAAGTAATAATAATAATATTGTTACTTGACGTCACTGTATCGATATACAGGTGCAACTCAATACATTAGAATATCGTGGAAAAGTCAATATATTTTGTTGTATTGATGCAGTAATTTGTGCAAAAGGAGCCCCAACCAAGTAGAACAGAAGGCCGACATTTATATAACATTATTTAATTTTTTTGATTGGTCTTATGTAATATTCTAACTTTCTGAGATACTGAATGTTGGGCTTTCATGAGCTGTAAGCCATAATCATCAAAATTAAAACAAATAAAGGCTTGAAATATTTCACTTTGTGTGTAATGAATCTATAATATAGGAGAGTTTCGCTTTTTGAATTGAATTACTGAAATAAAATAACTTGTAACAAATGTATTGAGCTGCACCTGTAATATCGGTACGCAAACCGGGAATGTATTGCTGTATTGATTTTTTCACCCACCCCGTAGTCGTCAACCATTAATTTGGGGTCACTGGGTAAAATTATTATTTACAGATCTAGCATCCTTCTGTGTGCCACAAATCTAAAAAAAAAAAAAAAAATCTAACCCTAACTAACCATACTGTCATGCACTTGTCCTAATAAACTAACCTACACTGTAGCACTCAACACTTTGATGAACATTGTTACTCAGCTGATAGAGTTGTGCTCTTCCTGATGGCTTGTCGTACAGAACTTGTAAGTCGCTTTGGATAAAAGCGTCAGCTAAATGACTAAATGTAAAATGTAAATGTAAATCTAGCAAATCAAGTCACTTTGCTTTGATTGAACATGTCACAGATGGTTCATGGTATCGGGTGTATCCTAGTGGGGCAGTTAGTTGAGGTGGGTGGTCCTAGTATGGCCCCAGGCAGTTCCAGACAGGCAGACATGAGACCGACCATGTAAACAGACAGCATAGAAATCATAACATATAATTATTATTATTATTTATTATTTTTATCTTTATTTCGAACATGTAAATACAAACAATATAAAACAAAAACAAATCATTGATCTATAGCAATGAAATATTTTTTTTTTAAACAAAACATAACTCAATTTACATGTTTGAAAAGGAGTAGGAAGAAGTATACACGTATTTAATCCTACCCATTTTCCACTACTCGAATGAATGTACTAATTTAAAACCTTACAAAACAAATATATATATGCAAAACAAAAAATTATATATGTAAAACATGAAAGAAATAAAAAAAAATGTAAACACCCGTGAATGTCAAATCCCTTCCTCATCCCATACCTCCTGAACATTATTTCTTTCTAATTCAGTTTGAATTGTCTCATGTTTGGACATTGCTTTAGCACCACATTCAGACTGTTCCACAGTTTCACTCCACATATGGAAATGCAGTGTCTTCTCCTGGTAGTTCAAAGTGTAATGTCCATGTTGACTTACAACCATGTTTATAGTAACACACACATGTAGCAAACCATAAATCTTCCAGTCCTTTAATAGAAACGCTGTGGCCAGGGAGAGAGAGATTTAATGTTCCATTTCAGACTTGAGCAGTAGTACTAACTGTACTGGAGTCTGGACTCACCAGTCCACTCTCCTGTCATCTTGGACGTGTCTTGTCTTGAAGCCTCTGACATGTCCATCGCTGGTAACTTGATTTTATCATGTCAAGTCATGTGTTCCTTTAATTAATTTATCACCTTGGGGAAATCCAGGTGTCATATCAGCACAGGGGAGGGGAGGTACAGGCAGAGGAGGTAATAATAGCAATCTCCAATCTCCCCACATGGTGCAAACCATGTCCCATGTTGCAATGGGTCCAGGTTTTAATCTGGCCTGTTACTGTAGTTACATTGTGTATGTAGGTTATATTGCAAAATAAAAGAGTAACACGCTTGTTCATAACACTTTACTTGAGGTGTTAATCATGATAAATCATATAGGCACTATAAGCATAATGAAGCACATTATCAGTGTGTTATATTCAGAATATTACATCATAGAATGTGCTAGGCGTAATTGTATTCAATAACAATTGTATAACACAGTTGTATCAGAATCATGATGTATTATAATGTATGCTATAATGGAGTCAATTTATGATGTGATTATAATGTAAGAATAGGGTATGATGTGATTATGATGTAAGAATAGGGAATATGATGCCATTATGATGTAAGCATAGTGCACTTATAATATCCTTATGATATGATGCTTCATAATGCACTTGTCTTAGAGCCAAATGTTACTGTTTTGTTTAATAGTTGTTCCATTAAAGCAGAGGTCAGAATTCATCATAATTTTTACCAGAGAAAAGGTGTTTATGAACGTTATGACTTTAACCCTAACCGTAAAGTCTTTATAAACCTGACTTTAACCCTAACCTTAACATCAGTGACTGGAGACCTCACGCCTAACCTAAAATAGGGATGGAACTTTTGTGATCACCAATGTTTTAAGATATCCTCTGCTTTCATAGATTGTAGCCATGTCCTTTGTCCTATTGGTTACTGCACTGTATCTGATGCAGTCTGACTGCTGGAGGTATTACCTCCCCCCCCCCCCCCCCTCTCTCTCTCTCTCTCTCTCTCTCTCTCTCTCTCTCTCTCTCTCTCTCTCTCTCTCTCTCTCTCTCTCTCTCTCTCTGGTATAGACTGCCCTCTAGTGACCAAAACGTGTAAAGTCATGGCATCGAACTTTTGATTAATTCATCCATGTAAACATGGTTTCTCACACTGTGGCTCAGGCCATACTGTGGGTCATATGGCTGCTTCAGGTGGGTCCCAGATGAGAAGAGTACAGTCGCAACATGGATCCCTAAACTGGAGTATACATGTGTGACTTACTTGTGGAATTTATAGAAAGGGCCAATTGTCTTGTTTTATTAATCCTGTTGTATTCCTCCTCTTGTAATTTTACAACCGTTTATTATTACCATTATTTTTAAACATATCTTAACTTAACGTGTTATTTAATAGAACATTTGCACGATGGATAATTAATTTAGATTATTTCTTCACATTTGCTCAACAAATGTAATGATTAATTCAACCCTCACACAGTCTGTGATTGCATTGTACACTTTCACATTCAGACATATCGTTTGTATATTTGTGTGTTCATTAATCTTTCGATATCTATGCAAACATTGCAATAAAAAGTTATACTGTGATTGTGTGTCAGTGTTGTGACATGAACGTGGTCACATTTACATTTAGTCATTTAGCTGATGCTTTTATCCAAAGCGACTTACAAGTTCTGTACGACAAGTCATCAGGAAGGGCACAACTCTATCAGCTGAGTAACAATGTTCATCAAAGTGTTGAGTGCTACAGTGTAGGTTAGTTTATTAGGACAAGTGCATGACAGTAAGGTTAGTTAGGATTAGATTATAATTATTATTTAAAAAAAAAATCAGATGGTGGTTGAAGAAGTCGGCGGGATCGTCACAGACGATCAAACAGGTCACCAAGATTGTGTTTCTGGTGTCGTGGGTCTAATTTAAAGATATAATCTATAGGGTAATATACTGATATTTATAGTTCATTGCCTTTCTGTAATATCACACCATATTTTATTGTTATTGGAAGTTGTGATACACAATTGTGTTGTCTAAATAGCAATTAAGTCAGACGTCTCACCAAATGATTTCTGAAATATTTGAGAATGTTCATTGAAAATTACAAGACATCGATTGGATTATTTAACATGATGATTTCCCATTTCTAGGCAGATATCAGATTATTATCAATAAAAGATTGCAAAAGTAGAGCATGCATGTCCACTCTGGTGATCCAGTGCCAGAAAAAAAAAATCAATAAAAAACAATAGAATCCGCACACTGTTAACTCATTCAGTGCCAGTCACGATGATAGTCGGGTACCTCGCCATTGCTTGAGCGCCAATCACGAGTATAGTCGGGTTTTAATCGTTATTTATTTTATTAGTGATATCCATTCATCTGCCCCCCCCCCCTCAATATGCTGTTGAACGTGGCACGGACCTCCGCACCCAGTACTTCAAATGGCGATCAGATAATTGGATTATTTCTTTTGCATTACATCA
This sequence comes from Notolepis coatsorum, assembly GCF_963971535.1. Lineage (NCBI taxonomy): Eukaryota > Metazoa > Chordata > Actinopteri > Aulopiformes > Paralepididae > Notolepis > Notolepis coatsorum. The sequence goes on along the minus strand of NC_140175.1, from coordinate 58,144,415 downwards.
GATACAAGGTAAGAACACTATATAGAGACTTCCGGTTTGAGATGTTTGGGTAGGCGGCCATTGAAAAGAGCTCCCGGTCAAATCGAAAAAGGAAGTAAAAATGTCTAAAACTAAATAAAAAGTGACAATTCAATGATAAAAGAGAAAGGGAAGGACGGACATGAGATCAAACGAAAGAAAAAACACCCCAGAAGAAATACAAACACCGGAGAAAGGTTATCGACACAAGGGAGTGGCGCAGAAGGTAAATCAAGCTAGCATGACGCAGGAAGACAGAGCAGAGATGCCCACCTGGGCTGAGGAGCTACAAACTAGCATACAGACTAGCATGCAAGCTAGCGCAATAGCTAACCTAGCTAACACGCAGAACATTCAGAATAACATCGACAGACTCAGAGAAGAATTAAAGAAGGGTCAGGACGAGCTCAACAGAGGTGGCTGTAAAAAGATTTGGAGCTATGTAGAAATAAAAAAGGCTTTAAAAAAGAAAGGAATCAGATTTCAATCACCAATGACCACGCTGAAGGTCCATTGGAAAGAAGGCATCAAGGTGTACAACGACGTGCAGGAAGCGACGAAGGACATGAATCGGAGAGGATGGAAGGTGCCGGGAGGAGAAGGAGAGAGACCGACGCTGATGCAGAGGTTGGAGAAGGCGCGCAGATAGACCAGAGTCGAGGGGCGAGGACGAGGAGAGGAGGACGGGAAGGTGACAGGGATCTGAACTAATTCAAAGCGGATCAACTGAGAAGAACGACAAAAAGACACGGGAAAGGGGAGCAGAGAGGAGACGAGATGGAACACGGTGATCCAAGGAAGGATAAGTACAATACAATATCAATATGAAAGACTTACCAATATAAACGTTGGACAGATATGAAAGAAACACAGAAGTACACGTGACACACAATATGAGGGAATATGAACATGAGAATAACTTATGCAAAGATAAGATGGTATAATACGTACAAGATATTTACAACAAATGTTATAAAAAAGGACATTGAAATTCAAGAAACACACTGGGAGAAATACACATTGGACTGGTATACACGTGACACACTAGGGCTGTCCCCGACTAAGGATTTGGATGGTCGACTATGATTGGCCAAAATGTGCCGTTAGTCGACTATTGGTCGACAAAAAAAAAGTGTAATATTATTATTTTTTTTTTATTATTTTTTTTTGTATCATTCCATTTGGGCTGTGGGGGGTGCTTAATGTCTGAAAAGTCGACTGAAGGCTTCTTGTCCTCTGCAAAAGCAAGCAATTGGTCCACTGATGGATACATCTTGATATTTGTCTAGTCTAGTGTGTTCATTAGATGGGTGAAATCCTCTTTAAGTGCCTCTGTGCCTGTTTTCGTAGGCAGTTAGCTGCTGGTATGCGTGCCATTAGCGTTAGCCACGCTTCTAGGCCTCTTTTCTTTTGGAAAGAATGATAAAAAAATATATATATGTGACCCAGTCTAGCGAAAATGCCTACAAGTCTCCATTTTCATTTTCCAGATTTTTCCAGATTGTGAAAGTACATAATGTAAGCTTTCAAATGATGTGTCATACTTTGAAATCTGAGAATGTTATTATTATGATGTGCTCAGTTTAAATCTTGTAAGCTGCCTTTTTTCTCAGAGACTGAAGCAGTGAAAAGTGCTCTCAAAGGTGATGCCACATTTTAACACCTATGCAAGTTTGTGGTGGGCGTAGACAATACCTCCCATCCACACCTCTCCCCTGAATAGTATTAACATAATTAAGTGCTGTTTCAAGTTTCAAGTTTCAAGTTTCTTTATTAGTTGTCATAAAGAAGTACAGAATACTTTTATACAAAATGCTTCTTTCTGTTATGCTCCAGACTGTGCTAGACAAAAATAGGTAAGTAAATAAATAAAATAAGTATAGCAAGTATAAAATAGAAGTCACGTACGTAGGCACAAGTGTTCAGTATGTACATATGTACAATGTTCAATGCAGAGTAGAAGTAACTGAGTTACCATACAATATACTATACAATATACTAATATACTATATAGTGCAAAGCAGAAATGGGATGAGGTACAATTTAGGTACAATTTACAGTAAGGTGTAATGAGGTATGGGTTGTAGTGCAAATTCTTTACCAATAAATATTAAGTGTGTTTAGGTGTTCTAAAGTGTGTAAAGTGGGTGCTGCAGTGAGTTGTTTGTTTAAAGTGAGTGTGTGCGTGTGGATGTGTGTGCTGTGAGTGCATTTGATGGTTGTTACATAGTGTTATTGTTCGTTGAGCATCCTGATGGCCTGGGGATAGAAGTTTTTCTGTGCTTGCCATGAGACTCCGGTATTGCTTTCCTGACCGCAGCAGTTCAAAGAGGCAGTTGTTTGGGTGGCTGGAGTCTTTGATAATTCTCTTAGCCTTACCCATGCACCGCTTGTTGTAAATGTTCTGGAGAGTGGGAAGCCCCCCTCCAATTGTGCGTTCGGCTGAACGGGCCACTCTCTGTAGTCTGCTACGGTCTTGTGCGGTGCTATTCCCAAACCAGGAGGTGATATTGCCAGTCAGGATGCTCTCTATTGTACAGTAGAAGTTCTTAAGGATCTTCTGACTGACTTGGAACTTCCTTAGGCGCCTGAGGAAGTAGAGGCGTTGTCGTGCCTTCTTCACAACACTGTCAATGTGTGTGGTCCATGTCAAGTCCTCGGATATGTGGACTCCGAGGTACTAAAACTGTTCACTCTCTCAACCGGTGCCCTGTCGATGCTAAGGGGGCTGTAGTCCTTGACCCCGACCTCCTAAAGTCCACAATCATCTCCTTTGTTTTGCTGACGTTCAGGGAGAGGCTGTTCTCTTGACACCATCCCGCTAGGACCTTGACCTCTTCCAGGTAGGCCCTCTCATTTTTTGCAGAGATCAGGCCCACCACTACTGTGTCGTCAGCAAATTTGATGATTGTGTTGTTGTTCCACTGTGCCACACAGTCATGTGTGTACAGGGAGTAGAGGAGGGGACAGGCATGCTGTCATGACAGATCAGAATGGATGCAATCATGCATCCACTCTTACCCCAAAACAGGGGGGGGGGCATAACAATCACACATTCATTCTGCAATTAAATTACAAATCACTGGACGTACCCGGGTGATAATATTCCTGTATAATAAAGCTAAACTCAGGGAATGGACTGTCACTGTTCGGTTGGTGACTCTTGGGTAGGTTATGACCCGAACTGGCATACAAGGACATGTGCTGTAGCACTGCTTTACATAGGAGTAGATATACACACTAGATTCAGTAAATAGTAGTAGATATTCACACTAGATTAAATAAATATGAGTAGATATTCACACATTCTCACTCTCTCTGTGTGAATGCCTTTACCTGGCTCAGTGAATCTGAATAAACACACAGCGTGGGCGACTGGGCGTACCTCCCAACGTGCAGCTATTCAGATGCAAAAATAAACCCAGCCCCCCTCTACTCTTTGTGGAGAGGACAAACTGTTTCAAAACAGCCTTTTTTAAACACAGAATTCTTACAATTAGAGTTATATCTGTTCGCTGTTATACTAAATATGTTCTTCAACACTCGAACTGTAATTATATGTATATAAAAAAAAAAAAACACACACAAAAATTTAAAATATTTTATTGTGTCTCTGTCATTTCACCCTGCCGACTTGTAGGCATCATCGCCAGACTGGGTCACATATATATATATATATATATTAGAATTTTTTTTATTTTTATTTTTTTTTATTCGACTAAGAGGTTGGCTGGTCGACTACGGCTCCTTTCGACCGATTAGTCGACTAATCGACTAATAGGGGTCAGCCCTATGACACACAGTGACACAATACAAGTAAATGTGAACATGAAAATGACTCATGCAATGAGAAGATGGTAAAGTACATACAAGATAATTATACCAAAAGTTATAAAAAAGGACATGGTGATTCAAGAGATATGTTGGGAAAAAACACATGTTGGACTGAAATGAAAGAACCACAGGATTACATGTGACACATATAAATAAACGTGAACATGAAAGTGACTAATACAGAGCTTTGACCGGGAGCTCGTAGGTCGCACACAGAAGAAGTTGGACGTGTATAGTGCGCATCTTGCCACTAGGGGGAGCCCTCTCACTAGGAGAGCCACTACTCCCCACCCGCCAGCGGGGGAAAGAGGGATACGACTGAGATCCTCTACCATGGAAGGACCAAATGTTATTGTTGATGTTATTTTTTATTATGGTTCTATATATGTAAGTCGGACAGGGATAGCAGTGGCTACAACCACAAATATAATTTTATGTTAAGGGTATCAAAATTATGTTGTTGAATGTTAATGGTATGAATAGTCTGATCAAAAGGAGTAAGGTGATGACGAAACTTAAGAAAGAAGAGGCGCAGGTTATCTTCTTTCAAGAATCACATCTAATATCACAAGAACATGAATAACTTAAGAGATTCGGGTATGAGAATTTGTTTTATAGTTATTTTAAACAGAACCTTAGAAGAGGAGTAGCTATACTAATTTATACAATGGCATGCAAATTTCTCGATTCTGATTGGCTGAAACAGTCAAGTTACACGTGGTTATTTGTCATAACCCCCGCTCTTGGTCCCAGAACCCGCCCACAACCGAATTACAATCACTCCGCCGTTTGTGGATTTAGAAATGAAAGCAAGATGGCGGACAATAATCCTTACGAATCGATATGTTGATAGCGTCATAACGACTAAATCAAAAACGATTCTGTCACTGCGAATGTGTTCATTTCTTACACAATGTTGGATTATGTAATTGGTGGGTCATGAGTCATTGTGGAACAAAATAAATATCGCGCAAAGTCTGGCATTAGATGCCATTCGTCAAAAGGACATGCATTTCTGCGTTAAGAAAATTTTCAAGCAATCAATCAATCAAACCAATAACACTAGCTCACGCGGAGGTGTGCGTTTGTAAGTGAGCGTGGGTTATTGAATTGATTGATTGATTGCAAATTTTATTAATGTTCGCTTTGTTTCGAACTGGTTAAGAACTGTTAAGAACTTCATTCTTAGATGCTTCTATAGAAAGTAGGTACAAAAAAATAAGTTTTCTTTGCCCTATAGGAGGCATTTTTTTTTAACCTACTTTCTATAGAAGCAGCTGGGAGGTGCGCTGTTTTAAGTGAGCGTGGGTTATTGAATTGATTGATTGATTGATTGCAAATTGTATTAATGTCCGCATTGTTTCAAACTGGTTAGGCTTAGGCCCTCTTTTGAAGTTGCCCTCTTTCGAAGTCGGTTATGCTTAGAGTTAGGGATGCACCGATATGAAAATTTGCCACTGATACCGATACCGATTGTTCAACTAACACATACATTTTTTTTGTTTTTTTTGTTTTTTATGAAACTACTGTATATTTGTATGTCTCTAAATGTTTTGATTGAAAATGGTCTTCATCCTCCAGTCCACTGAGCTGTACTGTATTGTACCCATTCTGCAATCTGTTAATAAAGTTTTCAATCAATCAATCAGACAAATGTATAGAAAAGCTTTTATTATAACCATATAACAAAAGATTATATTATTGTTTATGAAAATGTTTTAGCCCTATACGTGACTATTATTTTAGGCATGGCAATAAATAAAATAATAATAATAAAATGAATAAATAAAATATTAAATAAATAAATAGGCTACACGTCTCTCTTTTTGTGTTACAAATTGTGCTAACCGATATGAACATAGGCCTCTTTACTTACTTAAAAAAAGGAAACATCAAGAAATATGTTTATGGTATTAATTCCACCATGCCATGTGTGTTTTTATTTTATAATGCTCATGAGTCATGATTATTGCTGAAGTCTGAGTCATACAATACTCACTGGCTTTCAAAAAAGTTTATGAGTTTTAATAAGAGAGCACTATCTCTCTCAACCAAAGCAACGCAGGTAGATGGCAACAGAACAATTTTGATTGACAGTAGATTCTGCCAATTACGTCACACTGCTTGCACCCACCTCTGCTGTTCTTACCACCAATCGGCAAGCGCTTATTCGTTTTTTACTTCCGGGAAGTCCGCCATTGATCTGCATGCGAGAACCACAACAAACGAATAGCTAATAACGCTAGCTCCCCGCCGGCCACGAGTAGACTACCAGCGCTCTGCAGGATGACCAAACGAGGCATAATGATTTTACTGCAACAAATGTTATAATAAAAGCTTTTCTATACTGATTGAAAACTTTATTAACAGATTGCATAATGGTGAGAGATATGAATGAGTAATACTTGCTATGTTCGGGTAAATATGCTGATGTTATTGAACGTGTAACTATATAACGTTAATGCCACAAAACGAATGCCTTTGTTAATCATAAGTAACTTTGATGCAGTAGCTTGTGTGTGCAGGTCGCTTGACTGAAACCTTTTTCAAAGTTTGAACATGTGGACCAGATTGACGCGACACAAATTGACGGATATTTATCGGCCACTGCCATCTGCAAATCTGAGCTTATCGGCCGATGGCAGTCAACAAGGCACTTATCGGCCGATACCGATACCGATAGAATTTATCTTTAGAGCAGGGCGATAGACCACCAGCCCTGATTCCAAACTCTAAGCATAACCAACTTCGAAAGAGGGCGACTTCGAAAGAGGGCCTAAGCCTAACCAGTTTGAAACAAGGCAGACATTAATACAATTTGCAATCAATCAATCAATCAATCAATCAATCAATCAATCAATCAATCAATTCAATAACCCACGCTCACTTAAAACAGTGCTCCTATAGGGCAAAGATTTCTTTTTTTTTAACCTACTTTCTATAAAAGCATCTAAGAATGAAGTTCTTAGCAGTTCTTAACCAGTTCGAAACAAGGCAGACATTAATACAATTTTCAATCATTCAATCAATCAAACCAATAACACACTGTCACTTCATTCTTAGATGCTTCTATAGGTAAAAATCTTTTTAATTATTCTGCCCCCTTAGCGACTATTTTGTGTTTTTTGCCTATATATTTTTGTGTTTCTGTGTACAACGATGGCTGTGTTGATTATTATGTCATGAAATTGTGTCCGTTTGCTTATTTTCCATATATTCACAGAATTTGAAAAGATTAGATTTTGAAACCCTCTAACACAAAAGTTAACAATATTAGCTTTCAAACCGTCCATAGTTGTTTATTTCTTGCCATTAGGGTTAGGGTTAGGGTTAGGTTTACCCAAACAGAAAGATTAGGAGAAGGTAAAATCTCATCCCTGTGCCCGTGCCCACCCCAACACTTGCTCAACAGTCCCCTAACCTAACCCTAACCCCAACCCTAACCCCAACCCTAACCCTAACCCCAACCCTAACCCTAACCCTAACCCCAACCCTAACCATAACCCTACAAATGGAAATATTTGGAATCTTTGATAGATATGTTGAGTTAGGTTCATAGTGGTATTCATAAAAAAAGAATTGGAACAAAATATTACAAATTAAGTTTTGTATGACCTTGAACGTGATGCAATCTTTTCATGCACTAAGGTGACAACTCTGTCAGTTACTTAACAAGGCACAAGGGTTAAAAGAAGTTGGATGTGTTAGTGAGAACAGTTGGATGTGTTAGTGAGAGACAGTTGGATGTGTTAGTGAGAACAGTTGGATGTGTTAGTGAGAGACAGTTGGATGTGTTAGTGAGAACAGTTGGATGTGTTAGTGAGAACAGTTGGATGTGTTAGTGAGAGACAGTTGGATGTGTTAGTGAGAGACAGTTGCACTTCCGAGCTGCTTCCACACGGAGGCAACTTCTCTCTTTCTTTTTTTTTGGAACTACTTTTTCTGCGGTTGGTTTTGTCAATAAATCTTCAATTAATGTGTGTTTATTGTATAGCAGTAAGGTTGGATGAAATCGGCCATTGTATAAAAGCATTACATCACACGCCTATGGGGGTCTAACCACCCTCGGCTGCACCTCGGGCCTAACAACCACCCATAGGCGTGATCTAATTTCTATAACTCACTCTGTCTCGTGATGTAATGCTTAATAAGAACACAGTGAAGTTTAAAATGATCAGGGAAATAAGGGATAAAGAGGGGAGGTATGTAATGGTCAAGGGGAAAATTGAAGGTCAAATGGTAACACTAGTGAATGTGTATGCTCCACCAGAAAGTGAGAAATATCTATTTGAAACAATCTTTGATATCATAGCGATGGAAGGGGAAGTGGTCCTAATCTGTACAGGTGATTTTAATGTAGTATTGAACCATGATATAGACATGACAAGCACAAAGAAATGGAGGACACACATTAGCAAATATGTGAATATACAAATGACAGAATTAGGAATCATGGATATATGGAGAGAAATGCACACACTAGACAGAGAATACACACATTATTCAAGGATAGACTATTTTCTAATGACAACAGGGGACAGATACAGGGTAGAAGACTGCAGGATAGGGGTAACAGACATATCAGACCATAGCGCAATATATTTGACAGTAAATCTTAAAAGTAGACGGAGAAATACAGTTTGGAGACTGAACGTAGGGCTATTAAATAACAAAGGTTTGGTTAATGAAGTAAAAGGAGACATAATTAGTAGGGATGCTCGATATTGGCTTTTTTACCGATACCGATATACCGATATTGTCCAACTCTTAATTTCCGATACCGATATCAACCGATACCGATATATGCAGGATTTTTTTTATAATTTCAGGTAATTAACATTACATATCTCTTGTTGTGGAATTAACACAACATTATGCATACTTTTGACAATAAATAAAATCAGAATTTGTTCTTACTTGCTTGCCTGGGTAAATAAAGGTTATAGAAATGTAAAAAAAAATAAAATAAAATTGAAAACCAATACCGATATTTTCCGATATCATATTTTAATGCCGATATCGGCCGATAATATCGGTAGGCCGATAATATCGGACATCCCTAATAATTAGATACAGATAAGAAAATGACAATGGAGAGGTAGACCCAAACATTTTATGGGATGCACTAAAAGTAGTAATACGAGGAAAATGTATAGCAAAGACGGCATTACTCAAGAAGGCCAGAATAGAGACATACCAGAACTTAATAAAGGAACTGAAAGAATTAGAGAAAGAACACCAAAACTCAAAGAACCAAAGGACACTTAGAGAGGTAAAGGATGTTAGATAAAAGATAAACAAAGAACTGCTGACAGAAATAGAGAAGAAAGCTATATACATGAAACAGACATACTATGAAGGAGGACCGAGAGCGACCAGACTTTTAGCTAGACGAATCAGGACACAACAAAAACTGAACACAATACACACAATAAGGGACACGAACACTATCAAAATTCTAAGAGAACCAGCTGAAATAGAGAAGACATTTGAACACAACCGATAGCGGCAGGCGAAGAGGAGATAAAGAATCTTTTTGAAAAACTAGATTTACCGTCGATAGGGAAGGAACAGAACGAAATATTAAACGCAGAGATTACAGAACAGGAAGTGGGGAATGCGATCAGTAAAGCAAAGAAGAGTAAGTCACCGGGTAGCGATGGATTCCCTTCTGAATTCTACAAAACATTTAGACAGGAACTGAGCCCCATATTAGAAGCAGCATTCAGCTATGAAAACAATTAGGGCATTATATCAAGAACCGACGGCAAGGATTAAGGTAAATGGTAGTCTGACGGACCGGATTAAACTAGAAAGAGCTACCAGACAGGGTTGTTGTCTTTCACCGACGCTCTTCGATGTATTCATCGAACCACTGGCTCAACAAATTAGACAGACCAAAGACATCAAAGGGGTGGAGATAAGGGGAACAGAACATAAATTGGGAATGTTCACAGACGACGTGATAGTATATATGAGACAACCAGGCAGAAGCTTCCTGATACTGATGGATTTACTGACATAATATGGATATTACTCAGGGTATAGACTCAACGTGACGAAGACACAGACTTTAGCACTGAACTACACTCCAACGATAGAGATTAAAAAAAATACAAAATTAAATGGGACATGGACAGGATCAAGTACCTAGGGGTGAACATTACAAGAGGGGTGGAGGGGTTATATTATGCAAACTATACACAGATTAATCAGAAAATCATGAGAGACCTAGAAAGATGGACAGTAATGCCCCTAGATGTCAGCTCAAGCATCGAAATCATTAAGATGAACATATTACCAAGGTTATTATACCTATTTCAGTCTTTTTTTTTACTTTTTTTTTTAGCGTTAATCGCTTTTCTGGTCAAGCATGACCGACAGAAACAGGTTGAAATGGGATGTAGAGCAGGGGAAGACATTCTGAGAAATGACGGCGGGTCCGGGAATCGAACTCGTGTCCCCCAGATCCGTGACGAGCACGGTTTTCCCCGACGCAGAAATAGCGCCGAGATATGCGGTGAGCTACGGGAGCTCCCCACCTATTTCAGTCTTTACCTATATTAATACCACAAAAACAATTCAGAGAATGGGATAGACAGATATCAAGATTCATTTGGGGGGGAAAAAGGCCAAGGATCAGATATGTGACTCTACAACTACCAAAGGACAAAGGAGGAAAGGCAGTACCCAGTTTAGAAGACTATTACTATGCAGCACATCTTAGAACAGTAGCATGCTGGTGCAATGTGAATAATGAAGCCAAATGGAAAGACATAGAAACCAAAAGAGAGGGATTCAAAGTGCAGGCACTAATAGGAGATAGGGAGCTGTTCAGAAGACAGGAACAACTACTAGACCCAATTACCAAATTCACTATAAATATATGTGTAGAAGGGTGGATTATCCCTGCTTATGGGAGTAGTGATACACAGCCACCTGGTAGCAGGATACAATAGAGTTGGATCTATCTGTACCCCCGTCTTTGGCCCGGAACGTCATTCTGGAGGGCATGCAGCAGGAGTGGATGGGGCCCAGGATTTACTAATCTGGGGGGTGGTACTCTGGTCTTCCTCGCCTTCCAAGGCGGTCAGCAGTAGCTCCCCACACACTCTCACTTCCCCCAGTACCTCCGTCAGCCCTCCCACACCCGGTGACTGTCAGTTCAATAGTATTATTGGGCTTCCCTTTAAGCAGTACCCTTCCTTGACCACCTGTATAGACCCTTACTGAATATGCTGTGAATGGGGTGGAAGGGTTAAATAATTATACCAGTCACAAGTATTTACCCGGTTGTTAGGTTAGCATAGGATCAGAAACAGACACACACACAGTGCTCCCAATTACGTCTACTTTATATAAAAGCCTGGTCAGTTATCAGTTACAAGTTGTACTTCAGATGATTCATATAGCATGTATTCATAAATGGCACAGGGTGCTCTCACTTGTATTGTAGGGGAACACTATTCCCATCATAGGCACCGCATGCTCAATACATTAATAATAACCCCGCTTGGATTAGGGGAGACCCAGGCACAAAGTAGGTAGTTCATTGGGAATTCAATAACATCACAATAATACAAAAATACAAAAGAAACCAGTTAAATGTGGGCCCACGTTACCAAATAAAACCTACTCTAAAGCCGGCTTATAATGTTTGGGGTACCCCTTAAACACTGGTTGTTAGCGTTCGCTTGAATGGATATTGCTGTGGGCACACGAGGTACCGTTGTACTTAGCCAAGATGGCGGACCCACTCTCATCACATCTCGTCCGGGTGACAAGATGGCGTCGGGCAATCCCGCGAGCACAGCCAGCGGGCTGGGGTGAACAGCATGGGCAGTGGTGAAACTGGAGGAGCGTGCTGTGTTGTGGCGACCTCTGCTGGTGGGGCGAGGCGTCCTCTGCGGCGTCGGGGAGACGTCCACTGCTGGCTGCTGTTTGATGCTGGCGCGCTCTAATACTGTTGGGCTACCATAAACACAGCTAAACTGTGGGTCTTAGTGCACCCTCCTGCTATCGTCTGTACTACTAACGCAACGTGGCTGTATGCACCACCGGTCTTCAGCGCCGCGCGCCAGGTAGTATACTGGAGTCAATGGAGCCGTTAGCAGCATGCTAATACACCGCACACATTACTACTATAACCCGTTATCTATGGACGTTAGTCCTTCTTTCCGTATCGCTTACTCACACACTATCGCTGGTACTTCTAGGATAACACGTCAACTAGCAAGTACTCCTTATCACCCGTCGCTCTCCAACGGGGCTCTTCAACATCACTCCTTCAACGGGGCTCTTCCTGAGCACACGGCCGTTGCGACTGTTCATGGTCGAGTTCACTGTCGAAGAGAGCTTCCTGGTGCTCCGCCTTCCAGGTAATCATCTCTTGCTCGTTGCTTCTCTCTCCTCCGCTCCACCTGCCACCACTGCCACCTGCTGGCAACCGCCACTGATCCCACTATAGGACTACTCCAGAAAGGGTGAAAGATGCTTCAATGTTATGTTAGTGATCCATATCGAAGCCAGAGAAGAGTAGTACCTCACATCATTAGTAGTCCGGGCGAGATATCAAAAGGAACACTGTTTATCACACTTTATACACACACAGGGGAAGTAACAGTTAGTCAGCACTTCTGAATACTTAGCAGAATATTCAGGATGCTACATTTCCCCCCACTTTAAACTTGCCAAGTCCTCTGCAAGTTACTTCAATGAAACCAGTTTAATCACATGAAAACGGTCCTTAGACATACAGGTGCACCACTCATCTCATTCCCACACTCCTTCGCACATAGTCCTGGAAACACAGAGCGAGTGGCTGACCTCTGTCATTCAGCTGGGGCCGGGTTCGCTCAACCCCCCTCGCGTCTGACTCCGTGTCAGATTCGTCCGTCCCTGCCGGCAGTTCATCGGCCAGGGCTTCGCCCTCCGAGGCCTCTGACGGGCCGCCAGCGGCGTCCTCCTCGCCCCTGTCTCCGCCGCCTTCGCCGTCCTCGCCGTCCTCTCCGTCCTCTCCTGAGGGGACCAACTCTACCTCTCCTCCCTCGTTCGGCGCTGCTTCAGCGACGACCCGCGGGGCCCTGGGTGGGTTACACGCCCTAGGGTGCGGTTCTTGAGGGTAAACAAAGGCACCCCCACGTCTGATTCGGATGAGCTCCGCGATCTCATCGGGATCCTCCGGGGAGCCCTCGTCCGCTCTTCCGGGTCGGAGACCGGGAAGGAGCAGATCTGGCTCCGATCTCTATGCACAGTCCTTTCGGGGCCCCCTCTTTCGGGACGAACCGTGAACACTGACGTCCCCTTGACGTTTCCATCGCCGCCCTCTGGGCCCGGCTTGCCGTCGGCCGGGGGCCGTCTGCGGCGGTAGTTGAAGTTGCGCCGGTAGCGGTCCGGACCGTCCTCGCCTCCTTGACCTCCTTCCGACCTGTTCCGCTTGTTCTCCTCTCTGTCTCACACCAGTCTGGGACGGGGGGAACCCCTTGGTCGGAAGCCTCTGTAGTAGTTCTGTCTCCTGTCTCGCTCTCTGCTGTCAAGCTCTCTCCTGTCGGGCTCTCTCTTCTCAGGCCCTCCCCTTTCTCTGCCGCCCTGGTCTGGACCTCTCTGGTAGTCCTCAGGGTATTCTCCATCGCGGGGTGGGCCCCTCCTGCGGGGATAGCACCTGTATCGGTTCCAGTCAGCGGTGTACTTGCTCCCCTGGACGGGAACGCCTGCTGGGCCGGTGACGTTGGCCGCCTCCGCTCCCTTCTTCCCTTCAACCACATCAAACTCCACAGTTTCTCCATACCCCACACTGCGAAGGTATCTCCTTGGGTCGTCCTTCCCGATGGCCGTCTGGTGTACAAACACGTCCTCTTTTGTGTCATTCCTGTGGATGAAACCATATCTGTTTCTGACGTTGAACCATCTGACTGTCCCCAAGATTTTGGTTGCGATGACCTTCTTGTCCGCCGCGAACACTTCGGCGGCCGGCCTGGACGGGCTCTCCGCATCTTCAGCGGTCTGCCGTGGTTGATGCGTTTCGGCGGCCTCGCTGCCGCCTCCGAGCTCTCTGCTTTCCTCTCTCCGCTCCCGTTGCAGATCGAACGGGGTCTTAGAGGGCTGGATCCCCCGGGTCACCGCCCGCCACACTGGTTCCAGCTCGGGGTCGTCCGCCTGAAGCCGCCGCAACTCCGCCCAGTCGTACCCGCGGTTCCTCTTCTGGGTCACCATCCGTCCTGTGATGACTGTCGAGACCCCCCGTGGTTCGGTCCGTCCTTCCGGGCCTAGGAGAGCCCGGACTTCGTTCACCCGGACCACCACGCAACCGTTGCGCGCGACTGGGTCGACGGCTCCGGTCGCGACGGCGTCGATCGCCCTTCGCGGTCCAGGTCGGAATCCCGACGGGCCCGGCGCTAAGGGAGCGGGGGAAGGGGCGGGGCGTGGTCCACCGGCGAGGCAGGGGCAATCTCTGGCGATATGACCCGGCTGTTGGCAGGTGTAGCATATCAATCGCCCGTCCTCGTCTCGGCGGGGCGTTCCACGCGGGGCCGCGGGCACGTCTCCCCTGTGTCGGCGTCCCTCCGCGGCGGCGGCGTGGATCAGGCCCTGGGCGGGACCCTTCGTGGGGGGCAGGACCATCTCCTCCTCGGACCAGTTTATCGAGAAACGTCCGTCCCCCGTCGAGGGCGGCTTGGGTCCTTTCCAGGGCCAGCGCCTGTCGGTCTAGGAGGCCTGCTTGTCGGTTCGCTATGTCCGCCAGGGCCTTCACCTGTGCGGTCAATTCCTCCCTGGTGACTGCCTCCTCTTTCTTCACTTCGTTGGCGGCGTCTTGGCAGTCTCGTTGCTCCCGCAGAGCCGCCTGAGAGTAACGCTTCTCTTGGAGTGCCTGCTTGGTCAACTCCTTCACTGTTTCGGCCTGCTGCTTCAGGAGTGCTGCCTGAGTCCGGCACTTCTCCTGCAGCTCCTCAAACTTCACCGCCATCTCCTGTGCCTGTTCCAGGGCCAGCGCCTGTCGGTCCAGGAGGCCTGCTTGCCGGTGGGCCTGGTCCGCCAGTATCTTCACCTGGGCGGTCAGTTCCTCCACAGCCTCTGTCCGCTTCTCTTGGAGTGCCTGCTCGGTCAGCTCCTTCACGGCGTCGGCTAGTTGCTCGACTCTCGCCGTCATCTCCTGCGCAGCGCGGGTCCCTTCTTCGGACGTCATGGTCTCTCTACTGGTCTGCGTCAAGGAAGTGGAGTAGGATGTTGATCCTGTTCGTGACGCCAAATGTAGAAGCGTGGATTGTCCCTGCTTATGGGAGTAGTGATACACAGCCACCTGGTAGCAGGATACAATAGAGTTGGATCTATCTGTACCCCCGTCTTTGGCCCGGAACGTCATGGAGGGCGTGCAGCAGGAGTGGATGGGGCCCAGGATTTACTAACCTGGGGGGTGGTACTCTGGTCTTCCTCGCCTTCCAAGGCGGTCAGCAGTAGGTCCCCACACACTCTCACTTGTATTGTAGGGGAACACTATTCCCATCATAGGCACCGCATGCTCAATACATTAATAATAACCCCGCTTGGATTAGGGGAGACCCAGGCACAAAGTAGGTAGTTCATTGGAAATTCAACAACATCACAATAATACAAAAATACAAAAGAAACCAGTTAAATGTGGGCCCACGTTACTAAATAAAACCTACTCTAAAGCCGGCTTATAATGTTTGGGGTACCCCTTAAACACTGGTCGTTAGCGTTCGCTTGAATGGATATTGCTGTGGGCACACGAGGTACCGTTGTACTTAGCCAAGATGGGGACCCACTCTCATCACCTCTCGTCCGGGTGACAAGATGGCGTCGGGCGATCCCGCGAGCACAGCCAGCGGGCTGGGGTGAACAGCATGGGCAGTGGTGAAACTGGAGGAGCGTGCTGTGTTGTGGCAACATCTGCTGGTGGGGCGAGGCGTCCTCTGCGGCGTCGGGGAGACGTCCACTGCTGGCTGCTGTTTGATGCTGGCGTGCTCTAATAATGTTGGGCTACCCTAAACACAGCTAAACTGTGGGTCTTAGTGCACCCTCCTGCTATCGTCTATACTACTAACGCAACGTGGCTGTATGCACCACCGGTCTTCAGCGCCGCACGCCCGGTAGTATACTGGAGTCAATGGAGCCGTTAGCAGCATGCTAATACACCGCACACATTACTACTATAACCCGTTATCTAGGGACGTTAGTCCTTCTTTCCGTATCGCTTACTCACACACTATCGCTGGTACTTTTAGGATAACACGTCAACTAGCAAGTACTCCTTATCACCCGTCGCTCTCCAACGGGGCTCTTCAACATCACTCCTTCAACGGGGCTCTTCCTGAGCACACGCCCGTTGCGACTGTTCATGGTCGAGTTCACTGTCGAAGAGAGCTTCCTGGTGCTCCGCCTTCCAGGTAATCATCTATTGCTCGTTGCTTCTCTCTCCTCCGCTCCACTTGCCACCACTGCCACCTGCTGGCAACCGCCACTGATCCCACTATAGGACCACTCCAGAAAGGGAGAAAGATGCTTCAATGTTATGTTAGTGATCCATATCGAAGCCGGAGAAGAGTAGCACCTCACATCATTAGTAGTCCGGGCAAGATATCAAAAGGAACACTGTTTATCACACTTTATACACACACAGGGGAAGTAACAGTTAGTCAGCACTTCTGAATACTTAGCAGAATATTCAGGATGCTACATTTGGAACACAATAGTAAAGAAATACAAACTAGAAAAATAATCCAAGATATGATAACACACGACAACACATTCAAACCAGGGATATATGACCATGGGTTCAAAAGATGGGAACGGGGGGGTATAACAGCAATATGTACAATGATAGAAGGAGGGGAGATGCAGACTCTACAAATATTGAAAGAAAGATTTGGACTAGAGAATAGAGACCACTTTAGATATTTACAGATTAGAGATTACTATAACAATGAAATAAAACAAGACAGAGACAAAGAACAGAATGGCATAATTAAGATAATGGTAAAAACATATGAAGGAAGGAACGGGAGGGTTATATCAGCACTATATCAGGCAATAATGGACAGCAAGGAAATTACAACCTTGTATATAAAAGAAAAGTGGGAGAAGGAATTAGAAACAGAGATAACAGAGGAATAATGGTATAACACATGTACGATACAACAATCAACACAGGATCAAGGATATGGAGGGAGTTTGGGTGGAAAAACATAATTAGATTATTTATAACACCAGAAATACAGGGCAATTACAGTACATGCCAACACAGAAGCCATGTTGGAGAAAATGTGGGCAAGAAGTAGCGAACCACACACACATATTCTGGGAATGTCAGAAAATAAGAAACTATTGGGAGGAGATAGGGGGGATAATAAATGAAATAGTAGGATATGAAATATCCCAGACAGGTCAAGTTCTATACCTAGGGAACTTGACACAGAAAGAAATTCAGGGAAAAGACAAATATCTGATTAAGATACTAGGTAACAGTTTATAATAACACTCAGTTATAAGACCTTTATAAGGTATTTGTAGATAATGAACTAATCATGAACAAATCATTTATATACATTCGTAAATTATTATTAAATCATTTATAACCATATTTGTATAACATTTACAAATTAGTTCTACATTATTTATAACTCATTATCAACATTGTTTATACTTGATTTGTTCATCATTAAATAATGCTTAATGTGTAGTAACATTGTAGAGGCAGAAACCGACTTGGTGGATTTATATATTATTATATTATATATATATATTAGAACCATGCACTGAACCATTTATGTTTGGACACTAGGGGGCTCACCACCCAATATAGCCCACTTCTATAAGTATCCTAGGTGATCACTGCAATCTTATGCACCTGCTGAGGATTTACCTTCGACACTGTTTCACTGTTGGAACTGACCACGGAGCAATTGACGACTGTTCTGTTTAACCCTTCATTCACTATCATTTACCTTTGGACAACAATAAACCATGTAAACCGTAAGAGGAGTAACTTTGGACATTCAATTCATTCAACATCACAACTTTGGTACAGCGTGAAGAGGCCCTTGAAGGGCCCTTGGAATCATCCTAAGCTACCCCCCCCCCAGCTACGCCCCTGGGTACAGGATAGAAACACAGACAAAGGAAAAATGGATATAGATAATAGAGGGGATACAGGAAATGGAGAGAATCACACATATGCTGAGGCTACAAGAGGAGAAATTGGAGTCAAAATGGGAAAAGTGGGAGGAATATAGGAAGAAAGGAAACAACATCACAGAACAATGAAAATGAAACAACAAAATACATTGAAATGGAAATAAACAATGTATGGGCCGATGAACCCATGTCACTCCTTTTTGTTTATTTGATATAATTTTTTTATAATTTTGTCAGTAACTGTATTGTCTTTGATGTTTAAAAACGGCAAATAAAAATTTAAGTAAAAAAAAAAGAACACTATATAAATTTGATTGTTGATCTGATCGCGGCAGAATGTGTGTGTGTGGCTGTGTGCCGTTGAGTGGGAGGAGGCGGCGGCGAAGCCCCGTGGTCCAATGCTCTTATAATTTTTCATGAGGAAAGATAATAATGATGATCTAGCGTTGATCTCAGGAAGATTCGATAATCAGGCGAAAAATTACAACGTGTTTAATGTATTCCACTAAAGCGCTATTATCGCGTCTTTCTCTGAAATTACTCAGAAGCACCCAAAGTTATACTCATATTCAAAAGGCTATAAAACGGAAATGTACAGATGAAAAAACAATCCGTTTTGTACATGTTGACTGGAAGCAACTCACTGATAATCGACGGGTGTATTAGACCCATAGCTATTAATTAAGATATATTTTAAGGACTCGCAAATCTCACAGTCCCCCCATTGACTTACAGCGGTGGCGTACTAGCGCCATCTCGTGGATTAAGCGATGGCGCTGAATGAGTTAAACTTGCTCCCGCTGTATTTATTGTGTGTGTAGGAGTACACTCTAATATATGGGTTGGGTTTAACCACTCATTGGCTGAGAGAATGACAGTCAGGTGCAGTCACTTGACCTCATGAAGAACAGTCAGAATATGAATAGTCAAACTCTACAGGGTGCACTTACTATAAAGATCAATAAATACAGTATACAAAATACACATCAACCCAATAGTACAAAGAAAGGAAACGATAATATTGTTGACATTCTTTATTTCGACAAATGTAGGAAATACATGGGCAAAGAGGAAAGAAAATATTGCCTCCAAATTCTACAGCAAAACAGACAAAATTCTCCCCAAAATGTATGTTTTATTATGAATAAAAGACCCTCTGAATATGGTGATTTCCCATAGAGTCCTGCAGTATTCATGTGATCATAATGTGTGTTTGTGGGCTCAGCCCTTCAACTCACTACCTGCAGCTGAAACTACCAGTTGGTTTGAGAAGCTGCCTACTGCCTGAGACCTTTCAACTAACCAAGTCCTTTTCACTTCCTGTAATGCGTCATGTGAGCCACACAATGCTCCCCTCCACGTTACTGGAGCAGGGAACACAGGCTCCATTCACCCCAATGACAGATGTAGACAACAGGGCGACAGTGGCTCACGAGGTAGAGTGTCGTCTGGTAATCCCGGTTCGATTCCAGCTCATCCCGTCTCATGTTGAAGTTTACTTGAGCAAAGACACTTAACCCCTAACTGCTCGTGGTGAGCAGGTTGGCACCTTGCATGGTTGCCTTCGCTGTTGGGGTGTGAGTGAATGTGTAACATAATGTTGTAAGTAAAGCGCTTTGGATAAAAGTGCTATATACATGCAGTCCATTTACCATGTAGAGGTTTTGACCGAATTGGCCACATTCTTTTTATTTATTTTTATTTATGTTTGACCGTTTTACAAGTTAACCTGTTAAGCTGTAGCCCTATTTTCAGAGATTTCGCCTAAAGGTACATGCCTAAGTAAATGGAAGATTGCTCCACTTCTACAAGGTCAATTTGCATGTTCTTGGTATCTAGGTAGCAGGGACGTGCACAGGACTTTAGATGGGCAGGTGCTCAAAGGCTGAAAAGGGCACTACACTTGTGTGTATATATTAACCAAGCGCGCGTAGCGCGCGAGCGCCATTTTTAAGGGGCCCCCTTTTTATGCTTTTTGGGGGGTTATGGTGATCAAATATTGAATATTGAACTATAATAATCAGTGCAGGAGCTTACTTATCCTTCAAAGACGCTTTTATCACTGACTTAAAAGGCCCATACTGTGAGGTTTTGCCCGCTGCTCACTACCTTTTCTCTGTCTTCTTTAAGCCTACTGTTAGGAATTCCCTACTCACTCTCTCTAGCCCCCACCCTCTCGTTCCTTACCCTTAGTGGCCACACCTGTTTGATATTCTATTATCTCTCGCACCTGTGGTGGCAGGCTAATTAGTCCCCCTGTGGGCTTTAAATACCAGGGCGCTTCCCCTCGTTTTGGCTTGGGGTCGTGTTGTATACTTGCCGAGTCATATTCTCTAAACATCTAGACTCTTTCGGGAGATCCTCCGTCTGCCTATGCTGTTTCCATTCTCCTGCGTCGAGATGTTTTGCTCCAGCCTTCGCCTGCTGTCGCCGTTGCCTGAGAGTGGGACTGGTCTGCGCTCCCTAGACTTCCACGGGAGGCATCCCAGTCATCCACTTCAGACCCCCCGCGCAGCTGTCGTCCTGACGCACATCCAGACCAGCGCAGACGCTCTCCTGTCCTCAGCGCGCTACGCGCATCTTCCAAGGACGCTCGAGCTTGGCACGCTCTCCAGACCAGCGCGCAACGCGCATCTTCCAAGAACCCTCGAGCTTGGACGCTCTCCAGTCCTCAGCGCGCAACGCGCATCTTCCAAGGACGCTCGAGCTTGGCACGCTCTCCAGACCAGCGCGCAACGCGCATCTTCCAAGAACCCTCGAGCTTGGCACGCTCTCCAGACCGGCGCGCAACGCGCATCTCCTAGACCTTCGAGCTTGGCACGCTCCCCAGACCAGCGCGCTGGAGCGCATCTTCCAGACCTTCGTGCTTGGCGCACTCCTCCTCGCAGACGCACCCCGAGGCGTCTCTCTGTTCCGACGCGCACACCAAGGTGTGGCGCGCACTCTGTTCCTCGGCTCCGACAGCGGCTACCCGGTGGACGACATCCTCGCCACCGCCACTGTTCCGACGCGCACACCAAGGTGTGGCGCGCACTCTGTTCCTCGGCTCCGACAGTGGCTACCCGGTGGACGACATCCTCGCCACCGCCACTGTTCCAGCTCCCTGTTCCGACGCGCACACCAAGGTGTGGCGCGCACTCTGTTCCTCGGCTCCGACAGTGGCTACCCGGTGGACGACATCCTCGCCACCGCCACTGTTCCAGCTCCCTGTTCCGACGCGCACACCAAGGTGTGGCGCGCACTCTGTTCCTCGGCTCCGACAGCGGCTACCCGGTGGACGATGCCCTCGTCACCGCCACTGTTCCAGCTCCCTGTTCCGACGCGCACACCAAGGTGTGGCGCGCACTCTGTTCCTCGGCTCCGACAGTGGCTACCCGGTGGACGACATCCTCGCCACCGCCACTGTTCCAGCTCCCTGTTCCGACGCGCACACCAAGGTGTGGCGCGCACTCTGTTCCTCGGCTCCGACAGTGGCTACCCGGTGGACGACATCCTCGCCACCGCCACTGTTCCAGCTCCCTGTTCCGACGCGCACACCAAGGTGTGGCGCGCACTCTGTTCCTCGGCTCCGACAGCGGCTACCCGGTGGACGATGCCCTCGTCACCGCCACTGTTCCAGCACTCTGTTCCTCGGCTCCGACAGCGGCTACCCGGTGGACGATGCCCTCGTCACCGCCACTGTTCCAGCACTCTCTCCCTCGGCTCGGACAGCCAGCCGCCCCGGTGGCGATGCCTTCGTTCCCGTTGCTGTCCCTGTACCATTACGCATGCGCCTGGGTGAGTTTTGATTGTGATGTCACTCACCCAGCGTAGTGCCCTTGCCCCCGTTCCCGCTGCTGTCCCCGTACCTTTACGCATACGTCCTGGGTGAGTTTTGATTGTGATGTCACTCACTCAGCGTAGTGCCCTTGCCCCCGTTCCCGCTGCTGTCCCCGTACCTTTACGCATACGTCCTGGGTGAGTTTTGATTGTGATGTCACTCACTCAGCGTAGTGCCCTTGCCCCCCGTTCCCGCTGCTGCCCCTTTACCTTTACGCATACGCCTGGGTGAGTTTTGATTGTGATGTCACTCACTCAGCGTAATGCCTCTTGCCCCCGTTCCCGCTGCTGTTCCTGTACCTTTACGCATACGCCTGGGTGAGTTTTGATTGTGATGTCACTCTCCCAGCGTATTGCCTCTGTTAGTTAGTTTGGACATTTCATCTCCCAGCGTATTGCCTCTGTTAGTTAGTTTGGACATTTCATCTCCCAGCGTAATGCCTCTGTTTTTGGTTCTCACTTAGAATAGTATTTTTGGACTTTACATCTCCCCCTGTGTGTTTGTCACACGAAGATATTATTACTTTGTTCACTTTGTTATTTGGACTGTTCTGCACCTGCTCAGTTTTTTCCCCTTTGTGCATTAACTATCTCCTCTGTCCTGCAGAGCGGCCCAGATGATTTCCACCAGTCCTCCCTGTTCCTCCCTGTTTCCCAGCCCGCCTCCGCGGGCCTCAGTCCCCTCAGTTCCCTAGTTCTCCCCTTTCTAGTTCCACCTAGTTCCTGTTCCCTAGTTCTCCCCTTTCTAGTTCCACCTAGTTCCTGGTCCCAAGTTCTCCCCTTTCTAGTTCCACCTAGTTCCTTGTCCCTAGTTCCCCTAGTCCCCGTTCCTCCTGTTCCCTAGCTCTCCTAGTCCCTAGTCCTCTCTCCCTAGTTCTCCTTGTCCCTGGTTTACCTAGTCTCTAGTTCCTCTGTCCCAAGGCGTTCCCTTAACCTTCCCTTTGGCATTCCCTTTTCCTGCCCGCCTCTTAAAGGCACCTTTCCTTCCCCTCATATTATATTCCTGTATTTGTGATTCTCCCTTAAAGGGACAGTGCCCTTTTCCCTGTATTTCCCTTTTGTTCAATAAATATCTGTTTCTTGGCAAACCATCATACCTGTCTTGTGTTGTGCGATTGGGGTCGGTTACAAACCATAACAGTACGACCCCACCAAATCGACGACCCCAGCCAGCACAGACGGTGTATGTTGAGTTTGCCTTTTTTTTTCTTGTTCCCTCTAGCTCCCTTGTTGGCCTGTTACTCCCCTGTTTAGCTTGTTAGTCTCCCCGGTTAGCTCCCCTGTTTGCTTCCCGTTTTGCCCTGTTTGATCCCCCTGTAGCTAGCCATGCCCTGGCGGCTAACCCAGTCCCTCAGCAGAGCCCCGGTCTGCTAGCTTGGCCCCGGCTGTTAGCACAGCCTCTATGTTAATGCAGCCTTGCAGCTGGCATAGGCCCTGTAGCTAGCCAGGCCCAAGCAGCTAACCCGGTCCCTCTGCATGGCCTCCACCTTTTTGTGTAGTTTATCCCACTGCTAGGACTGCCCTTTCAGCTAGCAAGGTCAGTTTTTCTCACACAGCTAGGACTGTCCTTCCAGCTAGCTTGTGCTCTCATGCTGGTCCAGCCCTGTCTGCCAGCCTAGCTCCGGCAGCTAGCGCAGCCTCTATGTTGATGTAGCAGTACAGCTAGCATAGGCCCTGTAGCTATCAGTGCCCTGGCAGCTACCCTTTCCCTCTGCTAGCCTGGCTCCGGCAGCTTGCGCAGCCTCTATGTTGATGTAGCAGTACAGCTAGCATAGGCCCTGTAGCTATCAGTGCCCTGGCAGCTAACCTTCCCTCTGCTAGCCCTTTCCCGGTGCTTCCATGGTTAACCCTTTGCTACCCTGCTTGCCCCTCAGTTCTCTAGACCCAGTTCCTCTAGACCAGTTCTCTAGACCAGTTCTCTAAACCAGTTCTCTAGACCAGTTCTCTAGCCCGGTTCTCTAGCCCAGTTCTCTAGACCAGTTCTCTAGACCAGTTCTCTAGACCAGTTCCTCTAGACTAGTTCTCTAGGCCCAGTTCCTCTAGACCAGTTCCCCCAGTTGCCCCTCTGCTACCCTAGTTACCCCTCGGCGACCCTGTTTCTTTTGCTAGCCCCACTCTTGTGGTGGCTTCCCCTGCTGGCTTGGCCAGTACCTCTTGTTTTGCCCCCTGCCACTCTGTCTGTATTTGTTTTGGGTCGCCGGGTGGCTCCCGTTGGAGGGGGGGATACTGTGAGGTTTTGCCCGCTGCTCACTACCTTTTCTCTGTCTTCTTTAAGCCTACTGTTAGGAATTCCCTACTCACTCTCTCTAGCCCCCACCCTCTCGTTCCTTACCCTTAGTGGCCACACCTGTTTGATATTCTATTATCTCTCGCACCTGTGGTGGCAGGCTAATTAGTCCCCCTGTGGGCTTTAAATACCAGGGCGCTTCCCCTCGTTTTGGCTTGGGGTCGTGTTGTATACTTGCCGAGTCATATTCTCTAAACATCTAGACTCTTTCGGGAGATCCTCCGTCTGCCTATGCTGTTTCCATTCTCCTGCGTCGAGATGTTTTGCTCCAGCCTTCGCCTGCTGTCGCCGTTGCCTGAGAGTGGGACTGGTCTGCGCTCCCTAGACTTCCACGGGAGGCATCCCAGTCATCCACTTCAGACCCCCCGCGCAGCTGTCGTCCTGACGCACATCCAGACCAGCGCAGACGCTCTCCAGTCCTCAGCGCGCTACGCGCATCTTCCAAGGACGCTCGAGCTTGGCACGCTCTCCAGACCAGCGCGCAACGCGCATCTTCCAAGAACCCTCGAGCTTGGACGCTCTCCAGTCCTCAGCGCGCAACGCGCATCTTCCAAGGACGCTCGAGCTTGGCACGCTCTCCAGACCAGCGCGCAACGCGCATCTTCCAAGAACCCTCGAGCTTGGCACGCTCTCCAGACCGGCGCGCAACGCGCATCTCCTAGACCTTCGAGCTTGGCACGCTCCCCAGACCAGCGCGCTGGAGCGCATCTTCCAGACCTTCGTGCTTGGCGCACTCCTCCTCGCAGACGCACCCCGAGGCGTCTCTCTGTTCCGACGCGCACACCAAGGTGTGGCGCGCACTCTGTTCCTCGGCTCCGACAGCGGCTACCCGGTGGACGACATCCTCGCCACCGCCACTGTTCCGACGCGCACACCAAGGTGTGGCGCGCACTCTGTTCCTCGGCTCCGACAGTGGCTACCCGGTGGACGACATCCTCGCCACCGCCACTGTTCCAGCTCCCTGTTCCGACGCGCACACCAAGGTGTGGCGCGCACTCTGTTCCTCGGCTCCGACAGTGGCTACCCGGTGGACGACATCCTCGCCACCGCCACTGTTCCAGCTCCCTGTTCCGACGCGCACACCAAGGTGTGGCGCGCACTCTGTTCCTCGGCTCCGACAGCGGCTACCCGGTGGACGATGCCCTCGTCACCGCCACTGTTCCAGCTCCCTGTTCCGACGCGCACACCAAGGTGTGGCGCGCACTCTGTTCCTCGGCTCCGACAGTGGCTACCCGGTGGACGACATCCTCGCCACCGCCACTGTTCCAGCTCCCTGTTCCGACGCGCACACCAAGGTGTGGCGCGCACTCTGTTCCTCGGCTCCGACAGTGGCTACCCGGTGGACGACATCCTCGCCACCGCCACTGTTCCAGCTCCCTGTTCCGACGCGCACACCAAGGTGTGGCGCGCACTCTGTTCCTCGGCTCCGACAGCGGCTACCCGGTGGACGATGCCCTCGTCACCGCCACTGTTCCAGCACTCTGTTCCTCGGCTCCGACAGCGGCTACCCGGTGGACGATGCCCTCGTCACCGCCACTGTTCCAGCACTCTCTCCCTCGGCTCGGACAGCCAGCCGCCCCGGTGGCGATGCCTTCGTTCCCGTTGCTGTCCCTGTACCATTACGCATGCGCCTGGGTGAGTTTTGATTGTGATGTCACTCACCCAGCGTAGTGCCCTTGCCCCCGTTCCCGCTGCTGTCCCCGTACCTTTACGCATACGTCCTGGGTGAGTTTTGATTGTGATGTCACTCACTCAGCGTAGTGCCCTTGCCCCCGTTCCCGCTGCTGTCCCCGTACCTTTACGCATACGTCCTGGGTGAGTTTTGATTGTGATGTCACTCACTCAGCGTAGTGCCCTTGCCCCCCGTTCCCGCTGCTGCCCCTTTACCTTTACGCATACGCCTGGGTGAGTTTTGATTGTGATGTCACTCACTCAGCGTAATGCCTCTTGCCCCCGTTCCCGCTGCTGTTCCTGTACCTTTACGCATACGCCTGGGTGAGTTTTGATTGTGATGTCACTCTCCCAGCGTATTGCCTCTGTTAGTTAGTTTGGACATTTCATCTCCCAGCGTATTGCCTCTGTTAGTTAGTTTGGACATTTCATCTCCCAGCGTAATGCCTCTGTTTTTGGTTCTCACTTAGAATAGTATTTTTGGACTTTACATCTCCCCCTGTGTGTTTGTCACACGAAGATATTATTACTTTGTTCACTTTGTTATTTGGACTGTTCTGCACCTGCTCAGTTTTTTCCCCTTTGTGCATTAACTATCTCCTCTGTCCTGCAGAGCGGCCCAGATGATTTCCACCAGTCCTCCCTGTTCCTCCCTGTTTCCCAGCCCGCCTCCGCGGGCCTCAGTCCCCTCAGTTCCCTAGTTCTCCCCTTTCTAGTTCCGCCTAGTTCCTGTTCCCTAGTTCTCCCCTTTCTAGTTCCACCTAGTTCCTGGTCCCAAGTTCTCCCCTTTCTAGTTCCACCTAGTTCCTTGTCCCTAGTTCCCCTAGTCCCCGTTCCTCCTGTTCCCTAGCTCTCCTAGTCCCTAGTCCTCTCTCCCTAGTTCTCCTTGTCCCTGGTTTACCTAGTCTCTAGTTCCTCTGTCCCAAGGCGTTCCCTTAACCTTCCCTTTGGCGTTCCCTTTTCCTGCCCGCCTCTTAAAGGCACCTTTCCTTCCCCTCATATTATATTCCTGTATTTGTGATTCTCCCTTAAAGGGACAGTGCCCTTTTCCCTGTATTTCCCTTTTGTTCAATAAATATCTGTTTCTTGGCAAACCATCATACCTGTCTTGTGTTGTGCGATTGGGGTCGGTTACAAACCATAACACATACATCTCCATAAATGTTCAGGGGGGAGGGAATAAGTGCTTACCCTACAGACCCCAAGAAGTGCTGTATATTCTGTATTGTTTAATATAAATGCATTTTTTATTCCAATCCCGATTTGTATTTGAGATTCCCAAATCCCATCGGACTTGACTTCTTCGTGTCCCTCAATGAGTGAAATACCAGCATTCAACAGCGGTTTCTATCATCATCATCATCATCACCACCCACGCTATGCATAAAATATATAGGTCCGCGGAGAGGCACGCTGAGGAGGCCGTGCAAACTGCAATGGAATATGGGGCATCTCTCTCTCTTTACCTAATATTTTGATTATATCCTGAAATTGTTCAGTTGGAAGGGCAGTCCATTTGCTTAACGATAAAAAAAAAAAAAAAATTATTAAATTTTTTTTCAAAAAGGGCACTTTTTTGATGAGGCTCAAAAAGGCAGGTGCTCAGGCACCCCTTGGCCTCTATGTGTGCACGTGCCTGCTAGGTAGGAACATCTAGGGACCTGGGGGTATGTATTTCCAGTGTCAGAAATATTGTGTCTGTTACTAGGCTTGAGTAAATTGTAATGAAAAAAGGAGAATATAAATTATGATTTATTTTTGCATCTGTGCCGGTGAATAACACCATGAAAACATTGAGGTTCTTTTGATTTCGCTCACTGAGCTCATTCACCACCTTCTTGAGATCAAGTGTACAAAAATGTAAGCAAATGAATAAAGGGAAGATGATTAAACAGAGGGATTTGTAGATACAGTAATAAATGATAATCCATTTAATTATAAATTCATATTTGACCTTGAACTTGACCTTATTATGGCCAATCATACATCTATGTAGGGCTGTCCCCGACTAAGAATTTGGAAGGTCGACTAGGATTGGCCAAAATGTGCCGTTAGTCGACTATTGGTCGACTTAAAAAAATATATATATATATATAATTTTTTATTTATTTTTTTATCATTCCATTTGGGCTGTGGGGGGTGCTTAATGTCTGAAGGAGTCGACTGAAGGCTTCTTGTCCTCTGCAAAAGCATGCAATTGGTCCACTGATGGATACATCTTGATATTTGTCTAGTCTAGTGTGTTCATTAGATGGGTGAAATCCTCTTTCAGTGCCTCTGTGCCTGTTTTCGTAGGCAGTTAGCATCTGGTATGCGTGCCATTAGCGTTAGCCACGCTTCTAGGCCTCTTTTATTTTGGAAAGAATGATACAAAAATTATTTTTTAATTATATTCGACTAAGAGGTTGGCCAGTCGACTACGGCCCCTTTCGACCGATTAGTCGACTAATCGATTAATAGGGGTCAGCCCTACATCTATGGATAGGGAAAAGGCTCCTCTTTCCAAGGGCAGTGTTAATCTGGATTTAGTCATTTCCTCACGGTTTTACGATAAAAGAGATATAATTAGCATTTTTTCGATAAATTCTTAATTTCGGTAAATCTTATAAAACATATGTAAAATGAAAATATACACTTTGACTGCTGTTTTGATAGGGTTATGGTCTTTAATCTTGACGACAAAAAAAAACATTAACCTAAAAGGATACATTTATTGAAAATGCTTAGGGGTCATGTGACCCCTTGTCGGCTGTGCTAGTGTTAACATCCAAGTACACATCCAACATCCAAGTACACATTACCACCCCGACTCCCGGGGCTCTAGCTCCGTCAATCATTTGGCAAGCTCGAAAATCTTTGGACAAGGTTGTAGCCAATGAGTGTGGCTTTCCACTAATATTCCATGATATGATAATTGGGGATCTAATATGGTCTCTATTGATCGATTTATGATAAAGAAAATCAGGGTTCCCCAATTGGGGGACCTTACAGCTTAACAGGTTAAAGATGTCCCGCCCACTCAGGAGACTGTTCCATTCTCATCCCACTGGCGCTGCTTGTAATGTGTCATCTTCCTGTATTGTTAGAGTATCTCTGCTCCTGCCTCGTCAGGCTGATATCACTCTAATGACCCACATGACACAGGGAAAAAAAAAACACACACACACAGGTACACAATATGTTGAAGAGTGACGTGTTGAACATATTATGTGAACATACGGTGTAGTTTTATTCATTCATAAATAATTTACTAGAATGAAAAAACTAAAAAGTGGGCTTCCTGTGTTTTTGAGGAATTATTTTAAGATTCTAGTTTTCAAGAGCCTAATATTATATTCCAATGAATATATTGTTTTATTCTGCACCTTAACTTAGCTGTTCTTACCATTTCTTGTTTTTAGATGCAAAGCACCTCTATGACCTGCAATGTCACTAACTTGTTAATTAATTAATTAATTAATTCACAGATTCAGTCACTGAAACTTAGCCATTATGTCCCTAGTGGCGGCTTACCGGCATGGCAGTTTGTGTAAAACCAGTTCAATCTATGCAAGAATGCATCTGTCACATCTACTGTATGACACTGGGTGCTTAAATGTACAGAATGTAGGAATCAAAGTTTAAACCAACCAACTATCACTATTAGTGGTTTATATAGGTATGAGGTTTATATATATCGAATCTATACAACTGATTAGGATCTCATAAAACGGTTGTTTTTTGTGTTGTGTGGTAAACATTTATTGTAGCTAATGTTAACACATTGGGTGCCAATGACGAGAAATCTCGTTGTTGGCCGCCATGCGTTGAGTGCCAATGACGAGAAATCTCGTTATTTAATCGTTATTTCTTTTATTAGCGATATCCATTCATTTTTCATCCATCCAGCCTCACATTATCATTGGAACTGGCTCTGAGCTCGAAAAGGGCAAACACCGCCCCCTATCGTCTCCCGGATGGTATTCAATCGAAGTCAGGCGGGGCCAGAGAACCCAAGCGTTACAGTACCGCCCCCCGATGAACGGCACCTGCCGTTTACCTAGGGGCCTCGGGATGCAGCCGCCAGAAATCATCGATCAGGGTGGGATCTAAGATATCCCTTTGAGGCACCCAAGAACGCTCTTCTACCCCGTACCCCTCCCAATCCACCAAGAACTGAAACCCCCTACCCCTCCGCCTACAACTCAGGATCCTCCGTACCATGTAGACCGGCTGACCACCGATCAACCGAGGCGGAGGAACCGCGGGTAGAGGCGGGGACAAGGGCGATGAGAGGAATGGCTTCAACAGGGACACATGAAACGTCGGAAGAACCCTCATTGAACTCGGAAGCCGCAACCTGTAAGCCACAGGGTTCACCCGACGAACCACTCTAAAGGGTCCTATGAAGCCAGGAGCCAGCTTCCTGGATTCCACCTGGAGAGGGAGATCACGGGTGGAAAGCCAAACCCGCTGCCCAGGACGGACAACCGGAGCCGGACGGCGCTTGCGGTTAGCCTGATGCTGGGCTTTAACCGAAGCCTTCTGCAGCGCCGTTCGAACCCGATTCCACGTCCGGCGATAGCGAGCCACATGTGCCTGGACCGAAGGCGCCTCCTGCTCCTGCTCGGGAAACAGAGGAGGTTGAAAACCATATTGACACTGAAATGGAGACATACCGGTAGAGGAGGAGAGGAGGGTATTATGCGCGTACTCAGCCCAGGCCAACCTCCAACCTGGAGGCGAACTGAGGACCCCGGTCCGACACGATATCCACTGGGAGCCCGTGGACCCGAAAGACGTGCTGTACCACCAGATCAGCAGTCTCTCAGGCCGAGGGAAGCTTGGGAAGGGGAATGAAGTGGGCGAAACGGTCGACCACCACCAAAATGGTAGTGAACCCATCTGACAAGGGAAGGCCAGAAATAAAATCCAGGGATATGTGCGACCAGGGACGTTTGGGAATAAGAAGAGGCCGGAGGAGACCCGCTGGTGCACGGCGAGAAGTCTTACTGCGCGCGCACACCGGGCAGGCCGCCACAAAGGAACGCGTATCCCCCACCACTGTCGACCACCAGAACCTCCTATGGATAAACTCCAGGGTTCTAGTGGCCCCAGGATGGCCGGTGAGTGAAGAGGTATGAGCCCACTGCAGCAGGCGTGAGCGTGCAGCCTTGGGCACATACAACCGCATCGGAGGACCCCACCGTGCCAGAGCCGATCTTACCACCTTGTCTATGCCCCAAGACACGGGTGCCCAAATCAAGGCATGTGGAATAATGGGATAGGGGCTCTCCTCCCGACCTGGAGGATCAAATTGGCAGGTTTAACGTCAGGTTTAACGTTTTTGGAACCGGGTCGGTAGGAGATGGTAAATCGAAATAGAGTGAAGAATAACGCCCACCTGGACTGGCGAGAGTTAAGGCGTTTAGCCCCTTGGATGTAAGCCAAGTTCTTATGATCAGTCCAAACAATGACGGGATGTGCCGCCCCCTCCAACCAATATCTCCATTGCTCTAGTGCTAATTTGATTGCCAATAACTCCCGATTACCCACGTCGTAGTTACACTCGGCCGAAGACAGCCGGCGAGAAAAAAAAGCGCAAGGATGCACTTTACCGTCCTTTAACCCTTAGGGGTCACACTGGAGCTTTGAACCCGTCGGCGGACAACAAAAGAAATTAGAATCCCTCTTAAATGCTCAAAAAGGACATCTTTTCAGAAATCGATAAAAATAGAAAAATGGCCATTTCTAGTGCTTTGACATGTAAGGTATACGTCCCCCAACTTGCTAAACCTAATACAACTTGTAAATACGTTTAATTCTTGCTAGATGGCATGATTGTAATAATCTCCATTTGCGATAAGAACTACATTGCGTCACGAAACGCACATACATGGACGCGCGCACACACACAATAGCGGCGTGTGCGCTGTGAATAGGTGTTACACCCCCGCAGAGGCGTGAGACTGGTATCAGAGCCTACCCCCCCATCCAAATTCTAAACATTATAATGTATGAATTATCTGTTGCAATAATATCCACGGGACTCGACTTTTTGCAGTCGTTTCTCCTCTCCTGCGTGAGGAGTCTGAGGACATTCGCGGACATTCTCTCAGATAAAAAAAAAAAAAAGCTTACATACACACACACACTCTCGCTCTCTCTCAATTCAAATGGGCTTTATTTAACATTAACTACTGTATGGCAGAGTGCGTCTGTGTATACGAGGTATGAATGATCACTGGCTGCTGTGTGACGAGTTTGCTCACCCGCGCTGTCGCGCTATATAAATCCAAGTCATTATTATTATTATTATTAAACACGGACCGCTTTAGTTGACAAGCTTACATACATTTCGGGTCATTTCATAATAGCAGTGTGGACCAGCTCTGTAACCAGCTCTGTAACAACGCATCTCGCTAGTTGACAGCTTACGCCTGATGTAAAAAATGCAAAGTTTCAACTAGAAAGGTAGGCTCAGTAGAGCCCAAATCTCTACCAGACGGGAGCTTTCCCTCTCTCTCTCTCTCTCTCTCTCTCTCTCTCTCTCTCTCTCTCTCTCTCTCTCTCTCTCTCTCTCTCTCTCTCTCTCTCTCTCTCTCTGTCTGAGAACCCAGGTTGCTTTCTAACCTATACTAAAGACATGCCTGTGAAGTGTCATCAATCACTATGGCAAGCGCACATCGTGGACATGTACACACACTTTCTTTCTTTCTTTCTTTCTTTCTTTCTCTTTCTTTCTTTCTTTCTTTCTTTCTTTCTTTCTTTCTTTCTTTCTTTCTTTCTTTCTTTCTTTCTTTCTTTCTTTCTTTCTTTCTTTCTTTCTTTCTT
>NC_140175.1:58042221-58111622 GCF_963971535.1 Notolepis coatsorum | reverse complement strand
CGCATAGCTGGGAATCCATTCCTTGTGCCGTCAGAACCATCTAGAAGGAATACTACATCCTTTCTGGCAGTGTCATGATCAACTATAACGGTGGTTGGTACAGTACTGTAAATACCATCTGAGTAGAGTAGAAAGTAGAGAGGTGAAGACCTGTTCTCTCTCTCTCTCTCTCTCTCTCTCTCTCTCTCTCTCTCTCTCTCTCTCTCTCTCTCTCTCTCTCTCTCTCTCTCTCGCTCTCATTCAAATGGGCTTTATTGACATGAAATCTGCCACACGTGCTGTCAGGGTCAAACCAGTCTGGATTGATGTTGTAGTCTGAAAAAATGCCAGGAAATGCTCAGAGAATTGTTGCATATATAGAACACAAATGTTCTAGAATGTTCGATTATGACATCATACTGTGACATACTCCTCCTGTAGTGTGAAAAAACATGCATTCTCATAAATATTACGATCAAATCTATTTTGTACTTGATGATACATTTGAAATTGGTTTGGTTATGATCATGTTATTAGTGTGTGTGTAAAAAAACTAATTAATAATATAATTATTATAAATGTCTCTCTATCTCTCTCTCTCTCTCTCTCTCTCTCTCTCTCTCTCTCTCTCTCTCTCTCTCTCTCTTGAAATCTACAGTTACACATTGCTGTATTTAGTGAGGTAAATGAGTACAAGACATGTTTCACAGACACACACACACACATACACACGCACACATACACAGACAGACAGACACAGACACACACACACAGAAACACACAAACAAACGATCAAATTAAAAGCTGGATATAAATCTGCCACACGTGCTGTCAGTGAGTTTACTAAGTCAAGGATGTCTTACTTTCACACACGCGCGCACGCACACACACACACACACACACACACACACACACACACACACACACACACACACACACACACACACACATTTACATTTACACATTTACACATTACATTTACATCTAGTCATTTAGCTGACGCTTTTATCCAAAGCGACTTACAAGTTCTGTACGACAAGTCATCAGGAAGGGCACGACTCTATCAGCTGAGTAACTAACAATGTTCATCAAAGTGTTGAGTGCTACAGTGTAGGTTAGTATATTAGGACAAGTGCATGACAGTAAGGTTAGTTAGGGTTGGATTTGAATGTGTGCTGTTTGGCTTAGGTTGAATCCAGCCTCATCAATGAAAATAAATTCATGCGGCTGTGCAGCAAGTTCCTGCTGTTGTGTGAACAGGCTTGGCGTCCACCCCAGAAGGTCTTCTAGTCATTCTAGAGAAATACAACCACAAATTGTTATTGGTTTGCTTCTTTTTTTTTGATATGGTACAGTACTGTAAATACCATCTCTCTCTCTCTATCTCTCTATCTCTCTCTCTCTCTCTCTCTACTACTTTTGGATATGAGCATTTTTTCAATACCCAACTATGTAGTGGCCGCTTGTCGCTAGGCTAGGCCTCCTGCTGGGTCCATTCACTGGAATAACAAAGGAATGACTGGGCCTTTGCTCCAGGTGTGAAATGGTTCTAGTGACAATGATCACATTGAATTCTGGGAGTGTAGTTCTCTCATCAGATAGCTGAATGAACTTGGATCAAGTTCTAGTCCTATCCTGAAAAGTAGTTAGGATTTTACCAGAATGTTTGATAGGACATTGATTGAAAACTATCGTCTCAAATTTGACAATTGATGGCTTATTTTGAAGGTATGAATCTGTAATTTTACATTATGTAACAAAAAAAAAGAGAATATTCTGAGAAGGTGGAGCTACAAACTTTAGACCTCAGGGGGTTAAACACCTCTGAGAGATCACCCCCACCGCGATGTCAGAGGCATCCACCTCCACAATAAACGGAACCTCTGCATCGTGGCGGATCAGTACAGGGGCGGAGGTAAATCGACGTTTGAGGTCGCAGAAGGCCGACTCTGCCCTAGGCGACCATTCAAAGCCAGGGAGAGAGGACTTAGTGAGAGCTGTTAACGGATTGGCTAAGGCGCTAAAATTGTGAATAAAACGCCTGTAGAAATTTGCAAAGCCCAAAAATCGCTGTAACTCCTTGAGCGACGAAGGCCGTGGCCAGTCCAAGACTGCACTCACCTTGGCTGGATCCAATGCGAAGATCGCCCTTTGTCAACACAAAGCCCAGGAAGGAAACGGTGTCAGTGTGAAACACACAGATCTCTGCCTTAAAGGGGAACTATCTTATAAATGGCATTTTTCTGTGTTTAGCATTGTTTCCTAGCTATGTGGACTTATATTAATAATTAATTAATTAATTATCTATGTCTCTAATTCTCATATTGGCGCATTCTTCCAATTCTCCTCTCACAATATTCACCCTCACTGAACTGAGTCATCTGAAAATGTGCTGATTTGTGATGTCAGAGAGACTCAGCTGCATAATAATGTGGCAGTTGATGTGGCTAGGGTTACAGTGGTTGGAGCCCAGGCTCAAAACGGCTTAAGATCTTGAGGTAGAAAAATGCTGTTTTTGAGTACTTGATTAGAAATACAAAACAATGAATAAAAAAAAATAAAAAATTACAGAGGTGTTCCATAAACTCACAGGAATTGTGTAAAAGTGCCCAAATAGTGAAAGAAATAGTAAAATAGTTCCCCTTTAACAAATAGTTGATGCTCGAGGAGACGGTCTAGCACCTCACGAACATGCACTTGGTGTTGCACCATATCGCGAGAAAAAATCAGGATGTCATCTAAGTAAACGAACACGACACCCCAATTAAGTCCTGCAGAACGTCGTTAACCAGGGCTTGGAAGACTGCTGGAGCATTAGCTAAGCCAAAGGGCATGACTAAGTACTCATAATGCCCATTGGGCGTGTTAAATGCAGTCTTCGACTCGTCTCCTTCTCTAATCCTGACCAGATTGTATGCATTACGTAAGTCAAGTTTAGAGAAGACCTGTGCCCCCCTGTAAGCACTCAAAGGCGGTGTCCATGAGAGGCAACGGGTAACGGTTCTTGATGGATACATCGTTCAACCCCCTATAATCAATGCAGGGTCGCTGGGAACCATCCTTTTTAGCAACGAAAAAGAACCCAGCGCCGGCAGGAGATGTGGAAGGACGTATATGCCCCGAGAGCAATGCCTCCTCAATGTAAGTGTTCATAAACACTGTCTCAGGGTGCGAGAGGGAGAATATACGCCCACGGGCGGGGAGGTACCAGGTAGAAGATTAATGGGGCAGTCATAAGATCTATGAGGCGGTAGTGCTTTAGCACGCGTTTTGCTAAAAACGTCTGCCAGGTCCCAGTAGATCTCGGGTACACCTATCAAATCGGGATTAGTAGGGCTGACAGCATCTGCAACGCTCCCCACCATCCTGGAGAGAGAAGAGGAAGACAAAAGAGAAGGGGGGGGGGGGGCAAACTCTCGCCGAAGCCCGACTCAACGCCGTTCCCCGTTGAGAGTTCACCCGTGCACCAATTTATCACAGGGTTGTGAAATGCTAACCAAGGATGACCTAGAACCATGACAGAAATGGGGAGACAAGCATGGAAAATTGCAACCACTGCCACCCACCACCCGCGACGTGAATGTGCATGGGAGCAGTGCGATGGGTGATGCTCCCACTGCCCAGCGGCCGACCATCCAGGGCCTGGACAGGAACGGGTACCACCTGTTCCTCAAGAAGGATCCCCCACTCCTCCACCAGCCCCACATGGATGAAATTACCCGCTGCCCCTGAGTCAATAAGTGCCAAAGTACTCTTGACATCGCTCCCTGTGTTGACAGTCACCTTAAAAAAAGTGTGTATCGGGAAAATGTGAGGATTTCAGCCCACTTGCCAGCGCCTCCTCAGGACCTAGCGGGCTCCTCCTTTTCCCAAGGAGCCCCGACAGCTCCCGAAGCGATGACCGGTGCGGCCGCACCGGAAGCAGCGTCTCTCCTCGACGAAGCGCCGTCGCTCCTCGTCAGTGAGCGACAGCGCCCCGAGCTGCATGGGTTCATCACCCAGTGGCTCACTCGTGTAATGCAGAGCGATGTCGACACCGGGAGAAGAAGGGACACTTACCTGAGCCTTAGTTCCTCGCTCACGTTCCCCCTACCGATGTCGATTGTCCATGCGGATGGCCATGGTGATGATCTCATCCAAGTGCTCCGACAACTCAGCCTCCCGAGCCACGATCCTGAATTAAATGGCGTAATCCAGGAAAAGCGTTCAATGTAGCCCAGGAAAGCGCTCGGCCAGAGAGGAGGGTAATGATGTATGCAACCTGGGAAATAGCAGAGGGGAATGAGCGAGGCTGCAATTGGAACACGAGTGAACACTGGGTGATGAATTCTCTGCACCCCTCCGGTGCTCCTGCGTAGCGGCCCGGCTGTGATAGCCGTGGCTCCCAAACCTCTTCCTGGGTCCCGAGAGCCCCACAATCTCTCCTCCCGCCGACAGCCGCTCCCTCCGGCACCGCCTCAGCTGCCGCCGTTCTCGCCTCAGCCACCTTGGTACTGGCTCTCTGGGCCGCGGCCAATGCCGAACTCGCCGTCTCCTGGGAGGAAATGGCGAGTCCTCCCAGTCGAACCAGCTCGGCGCTGACCTGTTGTTGTTGCTCGGATACTTGCCCCAGAACG
Source organism: Notolepis coatsorum (assembly GCF_963971535.1). Classification (NCBI taxonomy): domain Eukaryota; kingdom Metazoa; phylum Chordata; class Actinopteri; order Aulopiformes; family Paralepididae; genus Notolepis; species Notolepis coatsorum. The sequence continues at coordinate 58,107,027 of NC_140175.1, read as the reverse complement.
ATCTCCAGTTTCCAGTGCATCTCTGCATACGACTCCATGGAATCTTTGATGGTCGGATCTTCTGTTACGACGGACAGGTAGGTTCCAGTTGTGGAGTAATAAGTAGAAGCAGAGAGGGTGTTTACTCGTTAACGGTGGTTCTCTTTATTTGTAGAACGGTACACCTAGAGTAATAGCAACAGGTAGTAACACTGACGCAGGGCGTCTAGGAGAGAAGATAATAATGATAACAATAATGACAGCAACGTCCAGTGTCTGCGGTACCGCCGTGTACTCTGCAGGAGAATGAGAAGATCCGACAACTGGAAGTAGAAAGACCACATTCCAGACATACCAAGCGCACCAACGTGACAACCAATTAGGAGACCCAAACAATAAGTGACAAGTGACAAGGAGACAAGTGACAGGGAAGCCAAGTGACAGGTGTCAGAATGGTGGGTGGTTCTCAGGCGGGGCCAGAGAACCCAAGCGTTACACAAAACAATACAATTTACCTACCATATTTCAGTTTGGGCATAGGGTCTATTTCACCCTATCCCCAAACTGAATAATTGTGACACCTATCGTTTTGAGAAAAACTAATAGTTTCTCTGCACACTGAGCAGTTATTTAAAATGTTCTCTTTTGCCCCCTTTCTTTTTCCATCTTTCCCCCATCCCAATGTTAGTCGTTATGCCAATTCCAAATCCCCTACCGTCGGTCTGGGAGGGCGGAGAATATTACATGCTTCCTCCGACACATGTAGCCAATCCCCACTTCTTTTCACCTGGCAGCGCGGACTCTCACTGGGGGACTGTAACGTGTGGAAGGAGCCCACTCCCAGGACCCGACCTTGCTGTGCAGGCGCCCGACCGATCTGTAGGAGTTGCTGTTTTTGCAACGACCAGGACCCACCCTCGCCGGCTTTCCCACCCGCTAACACTGCCAATTGTGTTAGTGTGGACCAGTGGCGGCTGCTGACCAAATTTCTTGGTGAAGCACAAAATTATTATATTATATTATATATTAAATTATATTAACATCCCCAACGCTGCAACATCCCCATTCCTCCCAGGTGTCAGGCTCCTCATTCGTTTCCATTCATTTTGGGGACCATGTTTAAATATCATACTTCTGAAGTATAAACAAACTATACTGCTGTGACGATTTCAATAAAACAGACCATTCTGAGTCAATGGTACAGCAAAACTGTACATTGGAATATTGGTAAACATATCGGTCAATCCCATTGTCCCGTGAGATTATGCCCCCCTCCCTGCGGCGATATTAATATTTGATTAGAAACGCAAGCAAGGCTTGCCGCGACTCATGCGGTCCTTGGGCTACCTTATTATTACACAAGCACTTACAAAGATCAATAACAGGACTAGATACCTAGCCAGAATCTCACATTTTTTAGATCAGTCAGCGATGAAGATTCTTGCTGGAGCACTCATACAGTGTCACTATGACTATGCGTGTGGCTCCTGGTACAACAGTGCCCCCAAAAGTCAGAAAATAAAACTACAGACATCACAATTGTACCTACTGTACATCAGAGACACAATTGCCTGTAAAAAACTGGAATGGTCCACTGACTTTGAATGTGTTGGTGTAGAATCTGTTGATGTGGAAATCACTCTCGCTCAACAAATGTAATTTACCCTGATATGTCTCTACAGAAAACCAGATGCAAAAGTTGAGTTTTACGACCAGTTAAAACATGTCCTAAAATCCTGCAACAAGGAAACAATAATCATAGGTGACTTCAATGTCAATTGGGACAGTAAACAGGCTAGAAAGAACTTAAAACAATCCATGGATGCCCACAGCTTTGAACAAATAATCAAACAGCCAACTAGAATTACCAAAACCTCCCTGACCAAAATAGACCTAGTTTTCACCAACCAACCGGATAGAATCACTAAGACCAACAACATGTTGACCGGTATATCTGACCACAATTTCATCTGTTTCACCAGGAAACTCAATAAAACTCGCTTTCTAAAAACATCCAAAAAATCTGCCACCTCATCAAACTACATCCCAAAAAACATGCAACAGAGTTTTGAGGATGCAGTCAAAAAGCATGACTGGCAAGAGATACTATCCTCCAATACCACAGAGAAAAACTGCACCGTCTTCACAGCAAAAATCAAGGAGACGATGGCCTCCTTCTCTAGGAAGGGGAGCCAAAAAGTCAAAAAACAAACCCACCTCCCATGGCTAGATCACAGCTGCAGACAGCAATTGAAAGACAGGGACTCACTCCTCAAACAGAGCTTAAAGTCTGGACTGTCTATCGACAGACAGAGATTCACGCATGCTAGGAACAAGGTCACACAGACCCTCAGAAAGGCCAAAGCAAACTTCTTTATTAGTATAATTGAAGCAGGAAAAGGGAACGGCAAAAAAATCTAGCAAACCTTGAATAAACTCCTAGGCAAACACCACAATCGGGAAAAAGACCCCCTAGAACTGAATGTGAATGACATACTAGTTAAAGACCCCACAGTACTGGCCTGCACCCTCAATGAACACTTCTTAAATAGTGTTCTAGACAGCACCAAACACTTTGCCCTCTCCAGTATCCTACCAAACCCAGTAACCAACACCCAGCCCCTCTTTGAACTGGAGGAGATAACAGAGCCTGAAGTGAAAAAGATCATTCTGGCTCTGAAAGGCTCCAAAGCCAAGGACGCCTACGGGCTCGACACTGATTTCCTCAAAACATACTCTGATGCACTCATTAAACCCATCACTCTACTAGTGAATCAATCAATCACCTACAGGGAAGTTCCATCATCCTGGAAAATGGCCATGGTGACCCCTATCTTTAAATCTGGCAAAAAGGCACTGGTGACCAATTATAGGCCCATCAGTATACTTCCTGTCATATCCAAAGTTGCAGAGAAGTGGGTGTCGAATCTCATGACTAAACATCTCGACTTGGGCCCCACCCTACTTAACCCAATGCAGTTTGGATTCCGTGCCCTTCACTCAACAGAGTCAGCCAACTGTCTGTTTGTTGAAAAGGTCAAGAGTGCACTAGATAGCAACAAGTATGTTGGTGCTGTCTTCTTAGACCTTAGCAAGGCTTTCGACTGTGTCAACCATAATATCCTCCTAACCAAACTAACTCACTTCAATTTCTCAGCTGCTACAATAGAATGGTTTAGATCCTACTTATCAAACCGAAAACAATGTGTCACGGTCAATGGCGCCAAGTCCCCATATCTAGACAACCCTGTAGGTGTCCCTCAGGGATCAATCCTTGGGCCCCTGCTATTCTTCCTGTATATCAATGACCTGCCAAATGTGTGTCCCGAACTCAATGTACAGATGTATGCCGATGACGCAGTCATCTACACACAGGGCAAGGACATAGAGTTGATTACATCTAGGCTCACATGCGCACTAGACAAGGTACAATGCTGGCTAAACAGCACCTGTCTCCTACTTAATGCGAAAAAGACTATGTGCATGTTCTTTAGCATGCATCCAGAAACCATCAAGCGGTCCAATGTGTTCCTGAGGAAGGAGGGAAGGAAGGAAGAACTAGAACTTGTTTCCCACTTCAAATTCCTTGGGGTCATCTTGGACTCAAACCTGACCTTTAAGAAACACATAAAGAAAGTGAGGAACACCATCAACTTCAACATTTCCAACTTCAAACAAATACGGCCCTCACTAACACTTGAAGCCGCAAAGACATACCTACACTGTATGGTCTTCTCTCACATTGAATATTGCCTTCTAAACTGGTCATTTACTGGGGCCACAGCCATGAAACCCATAGAACAACTTTACAACAGAGCATTGAAGGTATATGACAGGAAACAGTACACATACCACCACTGTAAAATCCTGGATAAGCATCCAATTTTAAATTTTGAAAACCTCAGACATTATAAAAGTTCCTGCTTTGTATATAAATGCCTGCTCAGATTAGCCCCTCCCCCTCTCAAGGAGTTTATCCACGAGAAAAGGAACACTGGATTAGCCACTAGGTCAAACACCAGAGGGGATTGTGAGGTCCATTTTAGAAAGACCGCCTTCAGCAAAAATGTTCTATCGATAAAGGGAAGTGGAACATGGAACAGCCTTCCGGTCCCCTTAAATGAATGTACCACCCTGTCCACCTTTAGGGGCCAACTCAGGAAATGGCTGTTAGACAGCCAAATATGCACTCATTAGGGATGTTAGTGATGTTGTACTGACTGAATGTCATGTTAGTGTGGTCATGTCAGTGATGTCAGTTTTTATGAATGAACGTTGTATGGTCCGTTTTGTGTTTGTTTTATGTTAGGACTACCGGTGGAAATTAGCCCTGTGCTATTCCCGGCATATTTACGTCCTTATCATGCTGTGATGTTATGCATACACATGTAAATGATGTTCATTAATTTGCATTGTCCTTAATAAACAAATCTTACTCTTACAAAACAAGCTAATCAGGGTAATACTAAGGCTACCTGCCCGAACCCACCTTGACCCATCTCACTTTGAGATCATGAGATGGCTTAAGGTGGAAGACAGAGTAAACCAGATAGGGATGTGCCTAGTTCACAGAATAGTGCACGGGGTAGTGCCAGTGTACTTTAACAACTACTTCAACCGAATCAGAGACACCCATGCATACCAAACTAGGCGCAGCTCAACTGACTTTGTGCCAGTCAGATTCAGGAGCTGTATGGGGAAGGAGTCTTTTCTGTATTCAGCAGCTATCTATTGGAACAGTCTGCCCAGTGACCTGAAAATCGTAGACAATGCCGTTAGATTCAAGTCCAGCCTGAAGACATGGCTCAAAAGGGACTATACTTGACCTAGACACTTAGCTTAAGGCACCCTTGCATGTTGTATGAGTCTGTAGGTATATAAATGTTAAATGGTATATGTGATGTGTTGTGATGTCACGTTTTGTATGATGCATGTATTAAGCATCACACTCCCCCACCCCCCTACAAGGACCACAATGGAAATAAGCTCTGAGCTTTTTTGTGTTTCATCCTTGGCAGTATATCCTGACTGTGCTCTTCTGTCACATGTTTATTTTTATATTGTCAAATAAAGTCATTCATTCATTCATTCACGCAAGGCCACAGCGGGCCAATGAATTCTGAAGTATAAACAAACTATACTGCTGTGACGATTTCAATTAAACAGACCATTCTGAGTCAATGGTACAGCAAAACTGTACATTGGAATATTGGTAAACATATCGGTCAATCCCATTGTCCCGTGGGATTATGCCCCCCCCCCCCCCCATCCCCGCGGCGATATTAATATTTGATTAGAAACGCAAGCAAGGCTTGCCGCGACTCATGTGGTCCTTGGGCTACGTTATTATTACACACGCAAGGCCACAGCGGGCCAATGACTTCTGAAGTATAAACAAACTATACTGCTGTGACGATTTCAATAAAACAGACCATTCTGAGTCAATGGTACAGCAAAACTGTACATTGGAATATTGGTAAACATATCGGTCAATCCCATTGTCCCGTGGGATTATGCCCCCTCCCCCCCCTCCCTGCGGCGATATTAATATTTGATTAGAAACGCAAGCAAGGCTTGCCGCGACTCATGTGGTCCTTGGGCTACCTTATTATTACACACGCAAGGCCACAGCGGGCCAATGAATAATCATAATCACTGTAAAATATATATATTTTTAAATGCACTCACCACACAACAGCCAAAGCAGTGACCAATCTCATCTTCCATTGAATATTGCAGCTTCCTTCTTTCCTTCTCTGTCTATTGATATCTCCTCATCACATCTTGGGAATCATAAACATTCCTTCCTTCCTCACTTCCCTAAAGCATCTTGTTACTCGCTCTTCTCTCGTCCCCCCGCCCCCCTCCTCCTCACAAGCTCCATGTAATGAGGAAGTGCAGTGGTCTATGCCATGTCTCGCAGCTCCTCTCTGATTGAGCCTCAGACCGTCGAGGGCTGTCAATCATTCAACCCGCGTTCGTGAGTAGCGTGCACCAAGTTGCACGGGCAGGGCTTAGATGACTCAAATAGCCTATTTTGATTGGATAATAGAATAAAAAGATCAACCCGTGCAGGGAAAGTTGCACTTGAGTGATTGACAGCTAGCCATTACTGACTACAGGCCTGATCAGAGAGCTCAGAGCTCAGGGCCATTTTTAAAGAAAAAATTAAATTCACTGGCATCTTTTTTTTACAGAGGAAAACATAAAAAAAAAAAAAGAAAAAAAAAAATATAATAATAATAATAATAATAATAATAATAATAATAATAATAATAATAATAATAATAATAATAATAATAATAATAATAATAATAATAATAATAATAATAATAATAATAATAATAATAATAATAATAATAATAATAATAATAATAATAATAATAATAATAATAATAATAATAATAATAATAATAATAATAATAATAATAATAATAATAATAATAATAATAATAATAATTATAATTATAATTATAATTATTAATGTGGGGCGGCTTTGGCTCAGGGGTAGAGCGGGTCGTCCAATGATCGAAGGGTTGGTGGTTCGAATCCCGCTCAAGCCCATGTCCATCCCATCGCCGTTGTGTCCTTGGGCAAAACACTTAACCTACTTGCCTCGTATGAATGTGTATGCATGTGAATGAATGTTGGTGGTGGTCGGAGGGGCCGTAGGCGATGATTATTCGCCACGCTTCCGTGAGTCTGCCTCAGGGCAGCTCTGGCTGCAATTGTAGCTTACCACCACCGGTATGACTGTGTATGAACGAATAATGGACTCTGTGAAGCGCTCTGGGTGTCATGAAGAGCGCTATATAAATCCAAGTCATTATTATTATTAGTATTATTATTATTATTATAATAATAATAATAATAATAATAATAATAATAATAATAATAATAATAATAATAATAATAATAATAATAATAATAATAATAATAATAATAATAATAATAATAATAATAATAATAATAATAATAATAATAATAATAATAATAATAATAATAATAATAATAATAATAATAATAATAATAATAATAATAATAATAATAATAATAATAATAATAATAATAATAATAATAATAATAATAATAAATATATATATATATATATATATATATATATATATGTAAATTAATAATAATTATGAATTATGAGTGAATTTGTGTTTCACGTGTTGTCATGGAATAACCTCTCTCTGTGGTGGTAGACAGATGCTTAGTCTGCTGCGCTACCCGGCCGCCCTACTGAGCAGTTATTTTAGAATAAAATAATGTAATTTTCACATATTGTTTGGCCTAAAATATAGCTCATTACCTGTGGTTTTCATTTTATATTGCCAATAATTCTGGAGTTGACTGTATATTGATAGATTGATAATGTAAGGTTGACTTGTATTCATCTCCATATTGTATTAAATCAGTGTATTAATTTTTTAGGTTTGTGACACTATCTTGGGCCTGCAAAAGAGAGGTTCTCCTTCACCAAGCACCTGATCAGTGCGACACTGCTGCAGGGAGACAAATTCCAGCAGTACAACAGCCAGTTCCCTGAAGCAGCACTGAACACCACCATGGAGGCTTACCCACTGCTGAACAAGAGCAAGCTGAATCAGAATCAGAATCAGAAAGGTCTTTATTTGCCAAGTCATTTTTACATACAAGGAATTAGCTTTGGCCGTTTTCGGTGCGACATTAGTGGACAGACATTAACAGACAGATCATACAATAAAGAGGTGGAGTAAGATAAAGTGAAATATGAACTAAGTTGAGCACAATAGAATATAATATAATTATGAAATAAAATATAGGCCAGGGCTGTACAACTGTAAATAAAGAGGTTGACTCATATTAAATGGGATATAAACTAAATTAAATATAGCACAATAGAATTTGATAATTTACAATAAAGATAAAATAGGAATAGGCTAGGTCAGGGATGTGCAATGGGCAATTATGTGCAAAGAGTATGAGTCAGTGAAGTATGAACAGGTACAGTATGTAAATGTATGTATATATGGTTGTTTATGCAAGTATTTAGTCCAGTAGGGGTGTGTTAATGTACTGTAACACAGCGGGGGCGGGGGTGTCAGTGGGTCCCGAGCCTTGTTGATGAGGCTCACTGCAGAGGGGAAGAAACTGTTCTTGTGGCGTGAAGTTTTGGCCCTGATGGACTGCAGCCTCCTGCCAGAGGGGAGTGACTCAAACAGGTTGTGACCTGGGTGGTAGGGGTCGGCCACAATCTTACCTGCACGCTTCAGGGTTCTGGAGGTGTACATGTCCTGGAGAGATGGCAGATTGCAGCCGATCACCTTCTCAGCAGAGTGGATGACAGTGGAAGACTGAACTGTCACTCATCTACAGCAATGGTGAGTTGAAGAGGTGGTGCTGTGGCTCTATACCAGCTCTTCATGGGGAACCAGGACACCTTCTCAGAGACAGTGGCTCTGCTGAAGATCATCATCACAACTCCCATGACTACAGCTGAAGCAGAGAGGTGCTTCTCAACACTGAAGAGAATCAAGACCTTCAAGACCTCAGGAACACAATGTCACAGGAGCGTCTCAATGCACTGGCCATGCTCTCCATGGAGAAGAAACTCCTCAAAGACATCCCTGACTTTAACCATAGAGTCATTGAGAAATTTGCATCTCTCGAGGAGAGAAGGGCAAAATGTATGTACAAATAGTAAAGCCACAAGGTGGCATATGGCTTTGAGCCAGTTCACTGAGTTTAATTTTTTTTATTATGGCACTGGATTTTTAATATGGCACTGGATTTCTAATGTAAGACTTTTTTTCTTAAATTGTTTTATGTTCTATTAGGTCTCACTGTGTTCAAAATTGCTAAAATGTATGTACAAAAAGTAAAGCCACAAGGTGGCATATGGCTTTGAGCCATTTCACTGAGCTTTTTGATGGCATAGGTTGGCTATAATGTAAGACCATATTTATGTATTATTAAAAAAAATTGTTATTTTTTGATGGCACTGGGTAGTCTATTTCTAATATAAGACCATCTTTTTTTTCGTACATTTATTTTCTACTAGGTATTACTGTGTTCATAATAGCTCTAATTGAAGCACCATATAATAAATGTTCTTTCACCTCAGCAAATACAAGTTACATTTATTTAAATACACTAGTGTGATACCTCGGTACATGTTTGCTTAATTTTTGGTATAGCCCCCCATGGAGAAAAAAGTAGAAAAATACTAGTACTAGTAAAAGTCCTCCATTAAGTACATTTAAAAGTAGAAACTTTTTGACTTTTACTCAAGTGTGTTTTTAGCCAGATACTCTGACTTTTACTTGAGTACGATTTTGAGACGGTACCCATACTTTCACTTAGATATAATTATTGGGTACTTTTTACACCCCTGCATAAAAGTGATGACAAACAAACCACAGGACTGTACAGACAGGATCAGCCACCACACACAGGGGAGAACAGAACACATATTCACAAGGGGATGATGAGAACAAGACTACATTCTGTTGTGGAAGGACAGCACATTCACTGAGAGACTACACTGCATCAGGGTAAGACATTTTAAGTAATTTAGTAATATCTTTAAACTGAGACTTGATTGCTGACCTGACCAGCTGACTTGATTAAGGGGCGTGTTTAAAGCTGCCATTTTGTTTCCTTAAGTGCCCCATTAAAGGCTGCTTCCTGCTTAAAGACAGCACTTGTGTACTGAGTGTGATCTCAGAGCCCTGTCACTGCTTAAAAGCAGAACCTCAGCCTCTCCTGGAATCACTCTGTACTACATTCTGTTGTGGAAGGACAGCACATTCACTGAGAGACTTACACTGCATCAGGGTAAGACATTTTAAGTAATTTAGTAATATCTTTAAACTGAGACTTGATTGCTGACCTGACCAGCTGACTTGATTAAGGGCGTGTTTAAAGCGGCCATTTTGTTTCCTTAAGTGACCCATTAAGGGCCAGGTGTTAGACAGCACTAATTAGTGATAGGGATTTAAAGGCCTGCTGGCTTAGCGTCAGCAAAGCGTCGAGAAACGAAGAGGGACAAAGAGGAGTTTTCCTGGAGTTATCTGCCGAGGGATCCACCGATCCACCTAGTGCTAAGTACACCCTAGTCCTATCTTTCACTCCACTCTGAAAAATCTCCCTTTCCCTCCCACTCTGCTATTTCTCTACTTCCTCCCTGCCACTCTTGACACCACAATGTGTCTCATATCCACAATCTGCTCGTCCAGAACAGATTCAACCCACCCACGGCAGTTTGCTAGCAACCCGGCTAATCTATCCTACCCTCCTACAGCCACTAATACACCTGTCACAGTACGGGGAGGCTTATGGAATTGTCAATCAGCAGTCAAGAAAGCTGACTTCATTACTGCCTACGCCCATAGTCAAAATCTGCAGCTCCTGGCTCTAACTGAGACCTGGATAACCCCCAATAACTCATCAACACCTGCAGCATTATCTACAAACTATAACTTCACTCACACACCTCGACCTTCCAGACGGGTGGAGGCACTGGCCTCATGACATATCCTTCATGGACTACAAACTTAACACCCCTCCCAGAACTGTCACTCTCCTCTTTTGAATATCATGCAGTATCTGTCTCTAATCCTTTCAATCACACCATTGTTACACTCTACCACCCTCCAGGTCCGCTCGATCACTTCACAGATGAGATGGACATGCTTCTAAGCTCCTTACCGGAAGATGGTACCCCTCTCCTTCTATTGGGCGACTTCAACCTGCCTGACTCATCTCAGTCAGTCATAGTAGTCTCCCTCCTACAATCATTTGACCTGACTCCCACTGCCATGCCTCCCACCCACAAAGCAGGCAACTCCTTAGATCTCATATTTTCCCATAACTCCAGCATCATTAACACCACGGTAACTCCCCTACATGTATCTGACCATTCCTTCATATCCTTCTCACTAACTCTCATGCTTAACCGAAAGGTCTTCACCCCAACTTAAACCGTCTCACTCAGACGCAACCTGCCCTCCCTATCCCCCTCCACCCTCTCCTCTGACATACTATCCGCTCTACCTTTGAGTGACACCTTCTCTGCTCTCTCCACAGAGATGGCAACCTCCACCCTCCTCTCAGCCCTTGCAACCTCCTTCGACAAGCTCTGTCCCCTCGTTGAGAAACCTGCCCGCCGTTCCCCACCCAGTCCATGGCTGACAGATCCAGTGAGAGAACAAAGACAGGTCCTGAGAGCAGCTGAAAGGAAGTATAGAAAGTCACGCCTCACTGCTGACATCGACACATATCACAACCTCTTGTTAACATTCTCCAAAACCATTACTAATGCCAAAGCTTCTTTCTTTCACCATAGGATCGAGGCCTCTGCCAAGAATCTTCGCAAACTGCATGCTACCATGTCCTCCCTCCTCACTCCCCCCCCACCCCCCCCTCCATCATCTTTCTCTGCCGAAGACTTTGCGATCTTCTTTGAGGAAAAAGTGGAGAACATCCGCAGCTCCTTCTCCCAACCCCCACCCATTCCAAATGCTAAATCGAGAACCTCATCCTTCACTCTGTCATCTTTCTCTCCCATTACAGAAGCCGAGACCCTGACACTGGTAACGTCGAACCGTCCGACTACATGCCAGCTGGACCGGCTACCCTCCCCACTCCTCCAGACCATAGCACCAGACATCCTCCCATTCCTAACTGCAACCATCAACTCCTCACTCAACTCGGGGGTGGTCCCCACCTACCTAAAACAAGCCAGAGTCACGCCCCTCATAAAAAAACCATCCCTAAACCCTACCGTCATAGGCAACTACCGTCCTGTCTCTCTTCTCTCCTTCCTTTCTAAAACACTTGAACGTGCTGTATCCAACCAACTTACTGCTTATCTCTTACAGAATGACCTCCTAGACCCTAATCAGTCAGGCTTCAGGACTGGTCACTCCACAGAGACAGCCCTCATTGCAGTCACAGAGGCACTTCACTTAGTAAAAGCGAAAGGCCTCTCCTCTGTCCTGATTCTTCTAGATCTATCTGCAGCCTTCGACACAGTCAACCACCAGATCCTCCTCGCGGCACTCGCAGGAATGGGAGTGGCTGGCTCTGCGCTGACATGGCTGTCATCATACCTCAATGACCGCTCCTACCAAGTGTCATGGAGAGGGACCCTGTCGGCCACCCGCCCCCTGCGGACGGGTGTCCCCCAGGGCTCGGTTTTAGGACCCCTTCTCTTCTCCCTCTACACTAAATCACTGGGTAACATTATCACGTCTCATGGCTTCTCCTACCATTGTTATGCCGATGATACTCAACTCTTCCTCTCCTTCCCTCCCTCAGATATCCTCGTCTCTGAGCGGATCTCGGCCTGTCTGTCCGACATCTCCGCCTGGATGACGACCAACCACCTCAAACTGAACCTAAGCAAAACAGAATTGCTCCACCTGCCGGCCAAATCCTCCCCCCTGACCGACCTTTCCATCACAGTCGAGAATGCAGCTGTGACCGCGTCCCCGACCGCCAAGAACCTTGGTGTTGTCCTCGACGACCAGTTGAACTTCTCTGCTCACATCGCAGCGACAACCAGAACCTGCCGATTCCTCCTGAGCAACGTCAGAAGGATCTGCCGCTTCCTGACAAAAGAAGCCACCCAACTCCTCGTCCAATCAACAGTCATCTCCCGCCTCGACTACTGCAACGCACTGCTCGCTGGCCTCCCGGCCACTTCCACTAAGCCTCTTCAACTCATTCAGAATGCAGCGGCCCGCCTGATCTCAAACCTACCGAAGTCGGCCCATGTCACCCCACTTCTTAGGGACCTGCACTGGCTCCCCATTGCTGCACGAATCCGCTTCAAGGCCCTCGACCTAGCATACCGTGCGGCAAAGGGAACCGCTCCCGCCTACCTCCGGTCAATGGTCTCTAACTACACACCCTCAAGACCCCTACGCTCTGCATCTTCTGGCCGCCTCAGACCTACTCCTATCCAAGCTCCGGGAGGGTCATCAAAGAGAAGTCGCCTATTCTCAGTCCTTGCCCCACAATGGTGGAATGAACTACCCACCCCAGTTAGGACAGCCGAATCCCGTCCAATCTTTCGCCGTCGACTAAAGACGCACTTCTTGTGCCCTTCCTGATGGCTTGTCGTACAGAACTTGTAAGTCGCTTTGGATAAAAGCGTCAGCTAAATGACTAAATGTAAATGTAAATGTAAACAAGAAACACCTGGGCTGATTACAAATGGAAACACCTGGGAGGGAAACGACAAAGAACTACAAGACCAAGACAGGGGACTACAACCAGACATCACACATCACACTGGGGAACACCTGATCAGGGTATAAACACACCCACACGTAACAATAGTATATGGTAGTAGCACACATAGCCCTTTTACACCGGCCAGGCTCCGTGCTGGAGCCGGTTCCCGAACGTAATCTCGCACCGGCCAGTGCGTTCACACCGGGATTAATTGGTTCAGAACGTGACAAATCAGTGCTCAGCTGGCGCCGGAAAATAGTTGTTTTTTCCTCGCGAACCATGACATCATCAGTGGGCGTGTCATATTCTAGGCTGTGAAGACGAGTAAACAGGGGAAAGTAGCGAGTCGGCATTGCACTCAACCGATCCATTCAACAGGAAGCGATTTGCGACTGATCTCAAAACGATGTATTGTTATGATACAGCAGCACAAGTACAATACACCATCCAACCATAGTGGATAAAGAAATGCTCCAGAAATGCATGGAGAAAGGCTTAGCGAGCCTCAACGCGCGAGCGCACACACAAAAGCACACACGCACACACACGCACTGTTTGAAATGAATCATTCCAGCAAAGTAGGCTTCTATTATTCTAATTACTGTTTTAATGGGTATCATAGTAGTAAGTCCTATACTGTAGAACATGACATATTAGCATGACATCTGATTTATTAATGCCAATGCAAAAAATGTGGGACAAGCGCATTGGCACAAGTGTAAATGATGGATTAGTCACTCACAGTTAACATCTGACTGATTAGCTCAACTGGTAAGTCTGCTGGCTGTTGTTCCTATGGTCACAGGTCCAAATCTCTTGGTTCCAATTTTTTATTTTTTTTTATGTTAATTCATTTATCCACTCTGGTTGGATGGTGTATTGTACTTGTGCTGTATAATGACAATACATTTGAATCAAATCTCATTTTGAAATCGCTACCTGTTGAGTGGATCAGCATGGTGCAATGCCACACCTCCGAAGCTGTCTGCCACTGTCGTGTCCATAGGCAGCGTAGCGATTTCAAAATGAGATTCGATTCAAATACAGCACAAGTACAATACAAGTATAATAATTGTTTTGACTTTCTCTTTCATAAATTGTTTATTCAACTTCAGCCCCGATCATAACCACCACATAATATTGTTTTTTGTAATGTCAGATTTAACAACTCTTTTCAGAAAAGTGGGAGTATTTCATTTTTAATCTGACATTACAAAAAAACAAAAAATGGTTATGATCAGGGCTGAAGTTGAATAAAATATTTATGGAAAAGAAAGTGGGAAATTATTTCAACATATAATCTTTTTATGGCGTTTTTCAATTTAGTCCCCTAATATGGTAAGAGTATAACACTTTAGTTTTCCGACACAAGGGTTCAATTATTTATTTGTTTCTTGGCAGATTTAACATTCGGCTTTTGACAGGGGAGATTATGATACATTGCATGGTAACATTAGCTAGCTAACATCCTCATGTTTATTTGTATCACTGACTAACCTGCTGGTACCTTGACCTTGGTGCAAGAAAACATTTGATAAATGTTGCCGGATTTAGCAGCATCTCCTGTAAGGGCCTTTATTTTTTTTGTTTTCTCCCTCTCTGCTCCAACCCTTTCTCTTTCTTCCACTATCCATCTTGACATCAACGTTAATTGACTTTCGCTCTATCTCTCCCGAGTCCCTCACTATACCTGGCTCACTGGCTGTTATTCTGCAGAGTGCCATCTGCTATTCCATTAGCCGTCTCCGTGGTCAATCAGTTGTATCGCCTGGTCCCACCTCCACCAATCACATGCGGCAGCGCGGCTCCATTTGTGTGTGTGTGAGTAAAACACGGAGATAAAAGTGGGAACGAGGTTAGTGTGTGAGCCGCGAGAGGGAGAGAGTCAGAGAGATAGTTATCCAACTCTGTTGCCTGTGAAATCCTGGTTGTTCCCCACCCACCTAGGTTATCTAACTATTGCGCCGCCGCAACTAGAAACAATGGCCTGACAATTTTTTTGTTATAATAATAATAATAAAATAATTATGATTTTTTTATATGATGTATAATTTTTTTGATCTGTGTAGGCCAGGCCACCGGGAAAACTCCTGGTGCTCCCGATGGCCAGTCCGGGCCTGCCATCCGGACACATGCAATTTGAAATATGAATATAGAATATAGAATATCAGGCCTAGAAATTACCTTATTATGGCCAAGTCACACATCTATGGATCGATCCAAATCTTCTCTTTCCAATGAGTTCAATCTGGATTTAGTACCACCAGGCGCCCCTGACAGGGCAGCAAAAAACGTGAATGAAATCTACTGTAAGTACAGTTGTGTTTTTAATGTAAATTGCTCCGCCATTTTTCATCAGATTGCAACACAGTTTCTTGATGTTCACAGAAAGGTAGACAAACTAACTGTGTTCTATTTTATGGCAATCACGTTCAGGTTTGTTCCACCGGTGAGATATGATCCCGAAAATAATAATAAGAAAAAAACCTTCACGCTAGAAGTCAGATGATTGAAAGGGGCTGGCGTGAGCTGGGAAGTGTAGTTTTATGAAATTTGAAAGCCCATCGAAAGCCCTGGGTCTGTTCTCTCAAAAGACTACACTCAAGTTAGGTTGTGCCGTGTCCTCGCGTCAATATGTCATATTTCACTAATAACACTTAACATCATTGGTAAACAAACTTAGTGCTGAAAATATACACTTTGACTGCTGTTTTGACAGGGTTACGGTATTTACTCTTGGCTACATTTGAAAAAATAAATAAAAATGCAACATTAATTCATACGTTCTGTATTGATCAATTATGAATCTCGGCCCTGTACCAGGCCTGTCGGGCTTAAAAGGTTAAACTACATTATCTTCATCAACATAGATAGAGTATGCCAGTTTGTCTATGCAAAAGCTTTTTCTTCAAAGTTACTAGTAACTGATGGGTTGAGATAAATGTAGTTGAGTAAAAAGTACAAAGGTCCCTTAAAATGAAAATACTCAAGTAAAGTACCTCGAAATTGTACCTAAGTGCAGTTATTTTTATCCCTCTCCTACTTGTCCTTCATATCTGCATTTTATCTTCGTCACAATGCTCAGTCACACCCCTAACCCTGTGTACTGTTAGTGTCATGATCGACTGAAATACACAGGACCACATATGCTTTGTTGTGCTATTTGTGGAGGCAGGGGGACGCACCTACTGTCTGTGACTGTGATTACAGAGTAGAGACAGAGCCTACATTTGTAACAACAAATGTAAGGACAAATATAAACAAGTGAGGGAGCATCGCTTCCCTGCAAACGCCCACCCAACCCCTGCACTCACACAAACACACGCACACTACATCCCTGCATATAGACGCTTTCAACTTGACAACATGAACGTTCTAAATGGACCCAGGAATTCCCTGCTGCAGTGTTTGCTAATATCAACTGACGGGAAATAAACATGGGTCCACGCGGTTACCTAGCAATACAATTCCAGTGAAAACATACACATACTATGAATGTTCCCCTTGTGTTTATAATGGTTGTAATGTATAGACGATTGGAGAAGCAGCGTTGTCCAGACATACCCTTGGCTGTGTCTCTGCTTTAAATAAAATAGTTAAAACAGGGAACTATCTGTATGACCCAGAGTGGATCCCTCCCCTACTTCCAGTTTTCTGCAGGCTTGTGACCTGAGGAAAGTTTCAGGGAGATGATATGTCCACACTACTTTGTTTCCATAGGAGTGCAGCTCTATGAGGGCTGCCCAAAGTAGGGCCCACATGCCAAATGTGGCCCTTCACAGCACTATTTATGGCCCTCCAGAGGGGGAATGATGTTCTGGTGGGTCTGTTCTGTCTGAGGAGGGATGTGATCGCTACAAGGTGTAGACACAGTTTTTGTTACATTTATATCTCCTGTATGAGAATTCATGCTACACTGTATGTTGAATTTCACAAACAGATGCCTGTATTCTTTCACTTGTCTTCTTTCTGGGCAGTGACAGGCATTACATCTCCGATGCACAAATAAACCTTTTGATGCAGTTGAACACAAGTGTACCCCATCTCTATTGGAACGAAACATGCTTCCGCAAGCTGGCGAGAACAGGCTGCCAAGCAACATTATGCTCAGTGGAGATTTTGGGATATAATAATAATAACAATACGAATAATACGAATAATACAAATAATAATACTTGTGTTTAAATATGCATCTAAAAGCGTATTATGCATAGGAGATGTAGCACCTGTCACTGCTCAGAAAGTGGAATACAGATGTCTGTATGATTCAAAAATAATAATAAAAGAGTGTCAATCTAAGATGTTTTTTTTGTCCGACAGCAGTGGTGTACACTACATTCACACTTGGGTACAGTAATGTGGCCTCTACACAGCCACACCTTGTGACCAGCTTTCCAGACAGACAGACAGGCAGCCGGCCTGTTTCACAAAGTATTTCCTATCTGATGCAGGCCTGTCTTGAAGACATGCGTCACCGGGACCTCATATCACAACCGTCAGCGTCTCAGCTGCTTCCTGAATCACATTTAACCTCTTGCTCTCTGATGTCGGAAGCGCCTCTGTTGCTGCCGGTGCAAAGTGTGTGAGAGTGTGAGGCAGGGGGTGGGTCTGGGTCCAACTGGAAAGGGTTGAATTCCAAACATTTGACTGATTGCAAATCTTTGAAGCTCATAATGTAGATCATTGGGACCCAAGGGGGTCTCAAGATGATTTTGGGGGGTCATTAAAACATATACAGATGAATGAATTAATGACATGTATTTGTAATGTAAAATACAATACATTTAAAAAATCTAACCCTAACTAACCTTACTGTCATGCAATTGTCCTAATATACTAACCTACACTTTAGCACTCAACACGTTGATGAACATTGTTACTCAGCTGATAGAGTTGTACCCTTCCTGCTGTCTTGTTGGCTAAAAGCGTCAGCTAAATGACAAAATGTAAATTTGTCTGCTTTCATTATAATAAAAACAACACAATAACACAACATGAGTTTTCAGTCTGAAGCAGGCGTAGGCTGAAGCTACAGTTCTATTTCATACTGGTTTCCGCTCAGCGTCATTCTGCACTAACCTCACTTCGTGCACAGCACTGAATAAAAAACTCCACAATGTACCTTTACATACCGACATCCGTCTGGCCACACCCCTATCCGCTTACCTTCATAAGCAGGTGTGTGGTCATCTACTCGCCTCCTTCTTCACTTTCACCACAAGGAAGTGCCTTGGTATATACCCCAATTGACGAGGTTGTTTAGCGAAGAAAGTTGATACGTGTTTACATTTTTTCTTGCTTTTTTCTTCTCTCATATATTTAAAAAGAAAAAAGCTAAGTCATAATGTTTACCTCGGAGGGTCGCGCTCGCAACGTCACCCTTCACCAGCGGTTCTCCATTGCTTCCTCTGTCGTGCATCTTGGAACGGGGTTGAGGCCTCTTTCGTGGTCGGCAGCCACACCCGGTAGGCGTCCGATGGATAGTTTGCCTCTCCAAGGAGCTGGTGCACCAGCGCCGTCTCCTGTGCGATGGCCTGGTTCCGGCTCTGGTACCTCTGCCTCCGGGGAGTCGTCCACTGTTGGGCGGCCGGCTCCTCTGGTTGCGGGGGATTTGAGACGCAAACTTTTTGCGTCAGCTCGCTCCCGTCGCAAGATGGTGGCTTGTAGACGCGAACGGCCTGGTTTTGGTGAGTTGCTGGAGCCGGATGAGGATGCGTCTGATTCTCCATGGCCGATGGAAACAGAGGACTACATGGTAGAAGCGGACGGGTTCTTGTTCGAAGCCCCGGTGGAGACATGTCCCCCGCCCGTCCAGGTAACACTGGAGGGGGGTGAGATGTCTCCTTGGGATTCCTTGTACGCGGATGTTGGGTTAGAACCTCCGACTCGGCGGCGGGATGCCCTGCTATCAGCCACATCAGAATGTGGCTCTTTAACCAGTAGTCTGCTGCATGTGAGGGACGCGAGCTCGGTGGGGGAAAGTATGCAGGGGGAACTGCGTTCTTTGTTCCCCGAGCTCATTGCGGCGGCGGCAGTCGCAAACGGCGTGCCGCTGCCGCAGCCACTGCCTGTTCCTATTCCTGACGATCTCATAGGTCATCTATGGCAACGCCATCCGGTGAGAGGGGTGGACGTTGTCTGTCCATTTTTCTCCTCAATGGAGGCCTACGTCCGTCAGGGACAGGTGGTCTCCCACATCATGGGCCTTACCCCCGCCTACGTGCAAGTCACGAGGTTGGTGGGTTTGGTAGAAGGCATGAAGGAGGGCATGCCTCGGCTTGATAGGCCGATGGCGGCGCTCCTTTATCCTGAGGTGGTGTGGGAGCCGTTACGGAAGCGGGTTCCCCAAGGGAAATCGGCGAGGCGGTTGGCTTTCTGGAGTGACCAGTCATTTATCTCCGCGACGCAATCTCTGGCTGCCACTTCTAACATCGCGCAGCTGGCGAGATTCATGTCTGGGATACTGACGCGCGGTACGGAGCTGACTGATTTGCAACATGATCAGCTCGCCCAGTTGGCAGGAGCCATCCTGCATCTGATCCAGCCGCAGGCCATAGCCGCTGGGAAAGTATGCGCCCTGGCCACTCTAGTCCAGTGCCACCTTTGGCTGGGGCAGGCGCGTGTGCCGGAGAAGAAGAGGACTCCACTTCTGACGGCACCCCTCTCCGATGCTGGACTTTTCGGGTCGGCACTGCAATTGATGACCTCAACCTGCAGGGAGATGCAGGAGGAGCGTTCCGTGCTCCAGCCTCATTTCCCCCCGCCCGATGTCGCCGGTGGAGTCAGACGGCAGGCTCGTCGTCGGGGTTCCGCTGCCGTAGCCGCCGCTGCTACCACCGCCACTGCTGGACCTTCGGCAAAGAAGGCCAGCAGGAGAGAGGGCGCCTCCGCCACTGCAGCCGGCCCATCTACGCCCGGAGGTGACGGTAGGGATCGTCATGACCAGCCTCCGATCGTTTACCGTCCCTCCGGGGCTCCCCGGGGTGGCAAGTCCCGAGCGGCTCGTGGCAGGCGTCGCTGAAAAAAGTTGACTTTTTCCCTCTGTGGTCCCCCCCTGTTCCCTTCCCGGCCCAAATATGATTTGTTTAGAAAATAAAGAGTCCTTCCTAAAAGGAGGGACTGTATTTTTTGTTACAAACTGTGTGTTTATTCACCAAACATATGATGGGGATACGACGTGTGAATCTTTCGCTAGTATGGGTTTGATAGGAGGGCTAGACGCTACATTCATGTTAGAGCTTAAGCAAGGCCTGCAGCTTTCACTCGGTTGAAAAGGGTTTTTTCTGCCTCGACCTGAATCTTCACATAAAGGTAGAGGTTAGTTGTGTGCTCTGTTGCTTAAACAGTGATATTGAGCCGCAACACTATTGTGTTGGTCTGCAGTAATGCTCGTATGAAAAAGTACCGTGGCTCAGGCCGCTCTCTCTCTATCAGATTTTCTGTGTCTTACAACATAGATACGGGTGTCAGGTTCACACATATATAACTTGGCCATGTTATAAACCCTGTTCACAGATGTGTCTGTGGCTAGCGTGCATTGAATTAGCTTTGCGCTGTTCATTTGCATATTGGCTACTTAAGGTATCATATGGCTGTTTGTTGTTGTCGTATGCAAGGGTTGGGCTTGCGAGGGGGTACCGGATAAATCCCTCCTTCCCTCTTCTAGATTTATCTTTTTTTTATTGGAAGAATTAGTACATATTTATACATTTGTTATCAAAATTATACAACTTCCATTTCCTTCCCCATTCCTATCCCCTAATCCCACCCATCCCACCCAGTGAGGGCGACGACAAACATACATGTAAAAAAAAAAAAAAAAAAAAAAAAAAAAAAAAAAATAGACATTTAAATAATTAAACAAAAGTACAGATGGGGCAGACAAAGCTACGCAAAAGAAAAATGAAGTAAAATTAAAATAAAACAAAGAGATTTTTTTTTTATATATATATATATATACCGTAATAATAATATATAATATAAGTGATACTCTCCATTTTAGTAGCGTAATTTCCAGATGGTAAAACAAATAAAATGGAAAGCAAATTTAACACCCTTAGCAGACCACCACAATGCCATCTCCCCAGCCATGCGTGGGCTAGCAGTGTCATGAAGATAGATAGATAGGGGGAGGAGGGGGGTCATGGGGTCCCAAGTTTGGATGGAGTCATATGGGATTTGAAATGAGATAGGAAGGGCTGCCATGTTTTGTGGAAGATATCCGTGTGGCCTTGTGTAGTAAATCTGATTTTCTCTATATGTATAAGAGACATGACATCCCTCATCCAGTGTAAGTGTGAAGGGGGAGTGGCTGCCTTCCAGTTGAATAGGATGAGGCGTCTGGCAATGAGTGAGGCAAAGGCCATGGCATTGGATTGCCCAATAGATATTGCAGCGTTTTCCGGTGTCAAGCCAATAAGAGGGCATGGGTCAATATTCATAAAAAATATGTCTGAATAAGATTTAAAAATGGAAGTCCAGAAAGGGGCCAGTACTGGACAATGCCAAAACATATGAATAAGTGAGCCAGGGGCTTGGTGACACCGGTCGCATGTGGGATCCATGCCAGGATTTATCTTCGCCAGTCTAGTCTTTGACCAATATAGACGGTGGAGGAGCTTGAACTGTATCAGTGAATGGCGGGCACATATTGAAGAAGAGTGTATTCGGGCAAGAGCGTTTTCCCATTCTTTGTCTGTAAATTGATGATTTAGATCGGACTCCCAGTTTTGTCTTATAGCCAATACTGAGGAGGGTAGGGATATGATGTTATATAGTTTAGATATTGAGCCTTTGATTACAACCTTCACCTCCAAGATGCGATCGATCAAAGTTTTTGGGGGTGTATGGGGGAACTGGTCAAATTTGCTCTTAACAAAATCACGTATCTGTAGATATCTGAAAAAAATTGTTTTTGGTAAGTTAAACTTTAGGGACAGTTGTGTGAAAGACATAAATGAACTGTCTTGGTACAAATCATAAATGTTCAGAATGCCCTTCTTAAACCAGTTGCTGAAGGTTTCATCCACCATAGAGGGAGGGAAAAGGACGTTTTTGTGGACAGGTGACGACTGTGACATGGCGTGGAGACCAAAGTGTTTTCTGAACTGGGACCAGATCCGGAGGGAGTGTTGTACTAAGAGGTTGTTGGTATACTGGGCGGTTGTGACTGGGAGCGAAGAGCAGACTAAGGATTGCAAAGATGTTCTAGAACAATATGCCCTTTCCATGTCCACCCATGCCGGTACCCACTGACAGAGTCCGTAGTGGGAGTGACTCCAGTAGAGAATGCTGTGAATATTTGCAGCCCAATAGTAGACCAAGAAATTGGGTAGTGCGAAGCCTCCCTGCGATTTAGGCTTCTGGAGGTCAGGGGGTTTCTGGGACTCTCTTTTCATTTGGTCAGGGCCAAGCTGTTTGGCAGCTTGGCACGGGGGGGGGGGGGGGAAGGGTTTCCCTGACTCCGCACCTATCACAGGCGGTTGAGTCATGGGCTTCCCCCCGTCATAGCAAACGTCACTAGGCACGTTTCTATTGGACGATGGCTTCCGTGAGTTTTTTTCAGACCCGTATGTAGGGTCTGTTATTGTCAAGTTGTCGGGGCAGAGCGTAGGAACTTACTGTTCTACTACGCTCGATATACGTGTGACTTGAGTCTGTTGGTCACATGACTCAATGTTACCGTGACTTTTCAATCTATGGCTCACATGGGAAGTCTCTCTGAGGATTCCCGTCTCCTCTCTGTGGTGAGGGTGGCGGGCTGTAAAAATGTAAAAAAATTTTACCCTTGGCCGCGTCACGTGGGATTCATGTCAGTCGGTGTTTCTTTCTTTTTAATAATAAAAAGAGTGAAGAATATGAAGCACGACAACTTCTTGTCGTTCTCCCAGGCGACTTGAAGGACCAATGTCTGGTGTCTGGTTAGACTATCCATTGATGTGTTTGGGTCTCAACGCGTACATAGTGCTGGCTCGGGGGGGTTTTCTGATAAGAATCATGCAGGAGGCTAGTACGCCTTGGTTGCTCGTTATTAAAACAGCATTTTTATAGGGCAACTGGGATGGGGGATTTTTTCCTCTTCCGAATGCCTGTTACTGGGTCTCGACGGATTCTCGTTCATATCTGGGGGACGTTAACGGAATAGATCAGAACATAGGTAGAGGGGTCTCACGCCCTTGGGGTGGGCCACTGAGCGGTACAAATGGGACCGTCTGGGTGGCGCCCTCTTTTCATGTTTTAGATCGACACGCATACCTACCCCCTCTCCTGGAGTGGGCATGTCGGCGTGGTTAGGGCACGGGACTGGTTCTGGTCGCGCTGGTCGGCCCGGGTGTCACAGGGTTAGGCATTATGGAGACCCTTTGTTGGGTACATGTTGTACTCTGCACTATCATAAAGGGGCTGGTTCTCCATTCTTTTCGCTCCTCTCTCACGCATGGCGAAGAGGGGGCTGTTGGGGTGGTCTTCTGGACCTCCTCTGGTAGCCCTGTGTGCTTCCCGAGCCGCCGTGCCCGGTCCGAAGTAATGTTTCGTTGACCTGTAGGCCTGGAATAACCCTTTTTGGAAACTGAAACACTTGTACTGCGGTATAGCTGGTGTATACCCGCAGGTGTGTTTTGGAGTTTTTTCTTGAGTGGTTATAGGAACAACCACCGTATGTGGTACCAAGAGGGTGGTTGATTCCCTGGTGTGTTGGAGCAGAGTCAACTCCCGGGTTACCCGGTTGAGTGTGCCCCTGCCCGTTCATGACGTCTGCCAATTGTGTCAGCCTTCTCTGCCTTGACCCCTCTGGGTGGGTTTTTTTTTGATGGAGGCTTTGTCATGGTGCGCAACAATGCCAGCATACACCCCTTCCGCCGGGGTGCTGTTTTCAGTTGACCCCTTTGGCGCCTGTCTCGTCCGCAGTGCTCCAGGCTCGGGTCTAAAGCCTGCTGCCTGGTTTCCCCGGTGCGCTGCCTGCTTCCGTTATGGTCAGTGGCGAATCCTTATGGAAGCCAACGGAAGCCAGGCCTCCCTATTAAAATATGAATTAATATGAAATATGAAATATGAAAAAAAAAAAATATATATATATATATTTTTTTTTTAATATAGTTTACATTCTTTTTCATCTGTGTTATTTCTTTATTTTATTTTATTTTTTAATGTCTCCCTCTTCTCCTTCTCACTCCCTCTAACACACTGTCAGACTCACTGTGCTCACTGCAGCTATACATTTACATTTACATTTAGTCATTTAGCTGATGCTTTTATCCAAAGCGACTTACAAGTTCTGTGCGACAAGACAGCAAGAAGGGTATAACTCTATCAGCTGAGTAACAATGTTCATCAAAGTGTTGCGTGTTACAGTGTAGGTTAGTTTATTAGGACAAGTGCATGACATTAAGGTTAGTCGGGGTTAGATTTTTTTTTTTTTTTTTTTTTTTTTTTTTTTTTATCATTTCAGATAATGGTTGAAGAAGTGAGTCTTTAGTCGACGGCGAAAGATTGGACGGGATTCGGCTGTCCTAACTGGGATGGGTAGTTCATTCCACCATTGTGGGGCAAGGACTGAGAATAGGCGGCTTCTCTTTGATGACCCTCCGGGAGCTTGGATAGGAGTAGATCTGAGGCGGCCAGAAGACGCAGAGCGTAGGGGTCTTGAGGGTGTGTAGTTAGAGACCATTGACCGGAGGTAGGCGGGAGCGGTTCCCTTTGCCGCACGGTATGCTAGGTCGAGGGCCTTGAAGCGGATACGTGCAGCAATGGGGAGCCAGTGCAGGTCCCTAAGAAGTGGGGTGACATGGGCTGACTTCGGTAGGTTTGAGATCAGGCGGGCCGCTGCATTTTGAATGAGTTGAAGAGGCTTGGTGGCAGTGGCCGGGAGGCCAGCTAGCAGTGCGTTGCAGTAGTCGAGGCGGGAGATGACTGTTGATTGGACGAGGAGTTGGGTGGCTTCTTTTGTCAGGAAGGGGCGTATCCTTCTGACGTTGCTCAGGAGGAATCTGCAGGTTCTGGTTGTCGCTGCGATGTGAGCAGAGAAGTTCAACTGGTCGTCGAGGACAACACCAAGGTTCTTGGCGGTCGGCGACGCGGTCACAGCTGCATTCTCGACTGTGATGGAGAGGTCGGTCAGGGGGGAGGATTTGGCCGGCAGGTGGAGCAATTCTGTTTTGCTTAGGTTCAGTTTGAGGTGGTTGGTCGTCATCCAGGCGGAGATGTCGGACAGACAGGCCGAGATCCGCTCAGAGACGTGGATATCTGAGGGAGGGAAGGAGAGGAAGAGTTGAGTATCATCGGCATAACAATGATATGAGAAGCCATGAGATGTGATAATGTTACCCAGTGATTTAGTGTAGAGGGAGAAGAGAAGGGGTCCTAGGACCGAGCCCTGGGGGACACCCGTCCGGAGGGGGCGGGTGGCCGACAGAGTCCCTCTCCATGACACTTGGTAGGAGCGGTCATTGAGGTATGATGTCAGCCATGTCAGCGCAGATCCAGCCACTCCCATTCCTGCGAGGGCCGCGAGGAGGATCTGATGGTTGACTGTGTCGAAGGCTGCAGATAGATCTAGGAGAATCAGGACAGAGGAGAGGCCTTTCGCTTTTGCTAAGTGAAGTGCCTCTGTGACCGCAATGAGGGCCGTTTCTGTGGAGTGGCCAGTCCGGAAGCCAGACTGATTGGGGTCTAGGAGGTCATTCTGTAAGAGATAAGCAGTAAGTTGGTTGGATACAGCACGTTCAAGTGTTTTAGAAAGGAAGGAGAGAAGAGAGACAGGGCGATAGTTGGCTATGACGGTGGGGTTCAGGGTTGGTTTTTTTATGAGGGGCGTGACTCTGGCTTGTTTTAGGGAGGTGGGGACCACCCCCGAGTTGAGTGAGGAGTTGATGGTTGCAGTTAGGAATGGGAGGATGTCCGGTGCTATGGTCTGGAGGAGTGGGGAGGGTAGCTGGTCCAGCTGGCATGTAGTCGGACGGTTCGACGTTACCAGTGTCAGGGTCTCGGCTTCTGTAATGGGAGAGAAAGATGACAGAGTGAAGGATGAGGTTCTCGATTCAGCGTTTGGAATGGGTGGGGGTTGGGAGAAGGAGCTGCGGATGTTCTCCACTTTTTCCTCAAAGAAGATCGCAAAGTCTTCGGCAGAAAAAGATGAGGGAGGAGGAGGTGGGGGGGGAGTGAGGAGGGAGGACATGGTAGCATGCAGTTTGCGAAGACCTGGAGGGCGATAGAGTGTAACAATGGTGAGATTGAAAGGATTAGAGACAGATACTGCATGATATTCGAGGGAGGAGAGTGACAGTTCTGGGAGTTGCGTTAGGTTAGTAGCCCATGAAGGAGATGTCATGAGGCCAGTGCCTCCACCCCGTCTGGAGGGTCGAGGTGTGTGAGTGAAGTTATAGTTTGTAGATAATGCTGCAGGTGTTGACGAGTTATTGGGGGTTATCCAGGTCTCAGTTAGAGCCAGGAGCTGCAGATTTAGACTATGGGCGTAGGCAGTAATGAAGTCAGCTTTCTTGACTGCTGATTGACAATTCCATAAGCCTCCCTGTACTGTGACAGGTGTATTAGTGGCTGTAGGAGGGTAGGAGAGATTAGCCGGGTTGCTAGCAAACTGGCGTGGATGGGTTGATTCTGTTCTTGAGGAGCAGATTGTGGATATAGGTATGAGGCACATTGTGGTGTCAAGAGTGGTAGGAGGAGGTTGAAGGGGGTAGGGAGGAAGCGAGATAGTAGGGAAATAGCAGAGTGGGACGGGAAATGTGGGATTATGGTGTACTTAGCACTGGGTGGATCGGTGGATCCCTCTGCGGTGAACTCCAGGAAAACTCCTCCTCTTCCAGGAAAACTCCTCCTCTTTGTCCCTCTTTGTTCCTCGACGCTTCGCTGACACTATGCCAGCAAGTCTTTAAATCACTATCACTAATTACTGATGAGTGACACCTGCAGCAAAAGGCCACACCTCCAGTTTCTGTCAGCTGGGTGAAACTAATTACAAACAATTTCCACAACACAATTTAGTCACACACTTCAAAATGATGTACACAGTATTCAGTTAAAAGATCCTACCCTCTCTGCTGTTGTCCTCAGCTATAGAGGAGAGGAGGCAGGGGGTAGGTCTCTTTCTCCAGCCTCAACCATGTGATTCATGTATGTAGAGTCCAAAACCGATCCTAGCCAATCAGATTCGAGCTGACTGCCACACCTTAAAAGTTTAAAACGGGGGGGGCTCCCGTAGCTCACCGCATATCTCGGCGCTATTTCTGCATCGGGGAAAACCGTGCTCGTCACGGATCTGGGGGACACGAGTTCGATTCCCGGACCCGCCGTCATTTCTCAGAATGTCTTCCCCTGCTCTACATCCCATTTCAACCGGTTTCTGTCAGTCATGCTTGACCAGAAAAGCGATAAACGCTAAAAAAAAAGTAAAAAAAAAAAAAAAAAAATTAAAACGGGGCTGTGAGCAGAATCATGAGTGTGGCACCCCCTCTGCACTCTGCACTTTTTTCGCCCTGGAGGCGGGGCAGGTCAGAACGTTTCCACCTGACTACCTAACGTGACAACCATTAGTAGTATCAAACTGTCAATCAAACTGTCTGTCGTCACTCAGTCTACTACAGTGCCGACGCGGGATTGATTGATTGATTGATTGAAAATTGTATTAACAGAGCAGGCACTTTAGAAGCCTCTATTCTATTATCAAACATTTAGCACTTTATTAGGCACTTATTTTTCGCCGGCGGGACATACACTGAGGACCAGCACACTGTGGATATAATGATTTAACACATCCCTCTGTCCAGAAGGAGCAAGGAGGATTATTGGCCAGGTAAGAAGCTTGGATGCTATACTGTTATGGCTAGCTTGGATGCTAACTAACATGATTGATTGATTGATTGAACACTTTATTAACAGATTGCAGAATGGGTACAATACAGTACAGCTCAATACACACAATTGTTAAGGGGATGCAGACCAGAGAAAGACTTTCGTCTTGTTTACATCAGGGTCCCCCATTTTCAATTCATAACATTCAAAGGGGCTATCTCTCTCTCTGATTATATAATTTTTATTTTATTTTTTTTATACAGTCAACATATTCGTAAATAATAGCGCTGCCCGAGGCTGGGCATGATACAGTCAACATATAGCAAGAGAGAGAGCGAGAGAGAGCTCCTGTTCTACAGTCAATATACAGTGTACAGAGAGAGAGACACATTGGAAAGAAATTGAAATGCTATTTGGCCCTAAACAGAGAGTACACAGTGGCAGAATACCTGAGCACTGTGACTGAAGATCCTTGACTAGGTACAGACTCAACGAGCACAGCCTAGCCATCGAGAAAGGCCGCCATAGGCAGACTGTGTGTGTTAGAAAGAGAGAGAGAGAGAGAGAGAGCATGTGTGTTAGAGAGAGAGCATGTATGAGAGAGATAAGCAAAGATGATCCCCTAAAGGATATTCAACTTTTAATGAAAGAACAAAACAGAAGGAAAAGATAACTTCACAAAGGCAACATGAATATACATAGATCCAAAAGGACAAAGATCAACACTTAAATCCAAAAAGAAGAGGGTCTATACCAGAGAAAACAAAGCAGCAAGGAGCCAATGGCCGACAGCTAAAGGCTAGCCAGGTAGGCTACTGACACCAGGCCACACACAGCTTTGGCCAACGGCCCAACGCTACCCAAGCTACACAAACGAACAAATGAATTCACACACAGCACATGTCGTATCTCCAAATGTTGTGAAGTAACATATGTTTTGCCTGGAAAAAAACATCGTTATTAACAAAACATTCGGGAGGGGAAGGAAGGAAGAGTGGGGTAATGTCATGACATTTTCATTAATCTTACCTGCACCAAGGAACGCAGGGCGAAAGGCCGCAACACAGGTCTCCACGTTGACGAAAGGCCTCTCGCTGTCGGGACAAAAATAAGCTATGGCCAGAGCCTTGTCATGGTGCAGGCCCGACTACATCTTCTGTCAAAGATGATGTCGTAGTCAGAGTGCCAGAACCCCCTGCTATTCTCACGGCTAATGTCAATGGTCGTAGCACAAGCTAACAGCTAACTCAAGGCTAACTGATAGCATCAAACGAACGTTCCCAGCCGAGCGCAGCCGGCAGCTAACGTCGAAGCTAAACAGCTAACTGACTAACAGTTAGCTCAACCAGGCTATCGCTAACCATTAGCTAACGCAGAAGCAAGCTATGCGGCTACATACAGGTGCTGACACCAGGCCACACACCGTTAGCTACTAGTAGTACTACAACAGCTAGTCGGCCAGTTTAGCTCCAGAGAGAGAGAGAGAGAGAGAGAGAGAGAGAGAGAGAGAGAGAGAGAGAGAGATGTCCACGGCGGGAATAGAATAGAATTAATAGAATAGGTTAAAAACTCACCAAACGTCCAAGAGGATGGAGACAACCGCGTGGAGTTGACGAAGTTCATCTGCCAAACGACCATCCTCTTCATCTTGGCTGCATGTCTCTAGGTTAGCTAACGCTAGTTAGCCTTTAGCTAAGCTAGCTACTAGCCGACATCATCATGGCTATATCCCGACTGCATCATGACAAGGCTCCGGCCATTTGTCCCGCCAGCGAGAGGCCTTTCGTCAACGTTCCTTGGTGACCGACCGACTGATAATGACCGACCTCTTCGTCTTGGCTGGCATAACTAAGCATAATAGTCAAAAGCTGCACGCACGAAATAGTCAAACGCAGCTGACTCACGCCGGTGTACTACACATGATGTAAGTAACCACTCCCTTCGTTGAAACCAATAGTATGTCTGCTGCAGAGCCCCAGAGCTCCAATAGTGAGTATGTCACTGCAGACCCAGGAACAAGTCAGACACATTCTACAAACGTGTCGAATGTGAAATATATAAGCATATAAGCAAAACTATATTTTAGGTCTGTGATGAAAAAGGGCCTCGCGGGAAGGGGGGCCTCGAGAAAAAAAAAAAAATAATATATTTTGCAAGGCCCCCCTTCCCGCGAGGCCCTGTGCGACCGCACTGCTCGCACACCCCCTGAGGCGGCCCTGGACATATGTACAATGTTCGATGCAGAATAGACGTAACTGAGTTACCATATAATATACAATACTATGCAGTGTACTAATGTACAATATTATATAGTGCAAAGCAGAAATGCAGAAATGGGATGAGGTACAATTTAGGTACAATTTACAGTAAGGTGTACGAGTTGTAGTGCAATCCTTCATCAATAAATATAAAGTGTGGGGAGTGGGTGCTACAGTGTGTTTGTTTAAAGTGAGTGTGTGCTATAAAGTGTGGGGAGTGGGTGCTACAGTGTGTTTGTTTAAAGTGAGTGTGTGCGTGTGGATGTGTGTGCTATGTGCGTTTGATGGTTGTTGTTGTGTAGTGTTCATTGTTCGTTAAGCAGCCTGATGGCCTGGGGATAGAAGCTTCTTCTGAGTCTTTCTGTGCTCGCCTTGAGACTCCGGTATCGCTTGCCTGACCGCAGCAGTTCAAAGAGGCAGTTGTTCGGGTGGCTCGAGTCCTTAATAATTCTCTTAGCCTTCCCCCTGCACCGCTTGTTGTAAATGTTCTGGAGGGTGGGGAGCCCCCCTCCGATTGTGCGTTCGGCTGAACGTGTCACTCTTTGTAGTCTGCTTTGGTCTTGTGCAGTGCTATTCCCAAACCAGGAGGTGATGTTGCCAGTCAGGATGCTCTCTATTGTACATGAGTAGAAGTTCTTAAGGATCTTCTGACTGACTTGAAACTTCCTTAGGCGCCTGAGGAAGTAGAGGCGTTGTCGTGCCTTCTTCACAACACTGTCAATGTGTGTGGTCCATGTCAAGTCCTCGGATATGTAGGCTCCGAGGTACTTAAAGCTGTTGACTCTCTCAACCGGTGCCCCGTCGATGCTGAGGGGGCTGTAGTCCTTGACCCCCGACCTCCTGAAGTCCACAATC
Source organism: Notolepis coatsorum (assembly GCF_963971535.1). Lineage (NCBI taxonomy): Eukaryota > Metazoa > Chordata > Actinopteri > Aulopiformes > Paralepididae > Notolepis > Notolepis coatsorum. The sequence goes on along the minus strand of NC_140175.1, from coordinate 58,075,903 downwards.
ATCTCCTTTGTTTTGCTGACGTTCAGGGAGAGGCTGTTTTCCTGGCACCATCCCGCCAGGACCTTGACCTCTTCCAGGTAGGCCCTCTCGTCGTTGGCAGAGATCAGGCCCACCACCACTGTGTCGTCGGCAAATTTGATGATTGTGTTGCTACTCCGCTGAGCCACACAGTCGTGTGTGTACAGGGAGTAGAGCAGGGGACTCAGAACACAGCCCTGGGGGGCCCCTATGTTGAGGGTGATGGATGAGGAGGTGCAGTTGCCTGCTCTCACCACCTGGGGTCTGCCCGTCAGGAAGTCCAAGACCCACTGGCAGAGGTCATAGTTCAAGCCCAGGTCCCTGAGCTTGGCTATGAGTTTGGAGGGGACTATGGTATTGAATGCCGAGCTGTAGTCGATGAATAGCATTCTCACATAGTTCCCCTTCCTCTTGTCCAGGTGTGATGCTGCTGTGTGCAGCACATGGGCTATGGCGTCCTCCGTGGACCTGTTGGGGCGGTATGCAAATTGCAGGGGGTCCATGTTGATGGAGAGGGAGGAGCAGATGTAGCCCTTTACTAGCTTCTCAAAGCACTTCATGGCTATGGAGGTGAGAGCTACAGGGCGGTAGTCGTTGAGGCAAGCAGGCTTGCATGTTTTCATATCCTCGTTACAGCTGTTCCATAGATGCACTCCTTTAACTGAACAATTATATTTTACATTAGTCCTCACTAATTGTTTTTTGAACAAGTTCCTCTTAAATCATATAGATTTTCTCAGATACATCATTATGGTCATAACCATGTCTTTGTTAAAGTTTTGTCTTGAGAAAATAAAGAATATTTGACGTCTAAAGTCTTCCTCCAATTATTAAGCAAGTGAAATAGTCTAATAATCACTATTCATTAGTCTGTGTTTGACCATGTTGGGGTCAAAGGTCACCATTCTGTCTGTGTTTGACCATGTTGGGGCTCATGAAAAAGCCTTCCTCTGGTTTTATGGGTCACACATCAAACAGGTTGAGAACCACTGATCTTGTCTATAAAGGAATCATTGCCAGTTAGTGCTTATTAGTAAGTGAATGGTAAATTGTATTTATATTTTGAAGTTATCTTATCTTATCTTATCTTATCTTATCTTATCTTATCTTATCTTATCTTATCTTATCTTATCTTATCTTATCTTATCATATCCTATCCTATCTTATCTTTTTTCATACTGTAATTACTAGGTGTGGTAATAATCATTAATAATCATCAAACATAATGCCCTGTGTGTAGAACATAGTCCTAGGATCAAGCCATTGAAAATGCACGAATCTGACCATTTATGTCAGAAATACCAGTAACTCAGAAAATGTATTAGGTGAATTGTAAACGTTGACTGACTCCCTACTGTTGTGGTGCTACTCAGTAAGTGACTGTGGTTGTATTGGGTAGCTCCTATAGTGGTCAACAGTGTCAGACTGGTTGTATTGGGCAGCTCCTAGTGGTCAACAGTGTCAGACTGTGGTTGTACTGGGCAGCTCCTAGTGGTCGACAGTGTCAGACTGTGGTTGTATTGGGTAGCTCCTAGTGGTCAACAGTGTCAGACCATGGTTGTACTGGGCAGCTCCTAGTGGTCGACAGTGTCAGACTGTGGTTATACTGGGCAGCTCCCAGGTTTGAACTGGTGGAACTACAGTATGTGAGTATGAAGTCGAGTTTTGCTTCCCTGCTCGGGGACTGATGGCAATTTGCGCTGTCAGTCTTTGACCAATGTGTCATTAATTCAATAGCAAAGATCCTTGACTGACCTATCCATCAAGTTTGAACCAGAAATGTATGGGCTATGGACAGACATACACAGACGTCAGTAATTACAATATCTTGTGTTTCACACAAACCGCCTCAGCCAGTCCTTCCTGCCAATAGCTTCAGCTGTATCAGGCTTCACAACCGTGGGCACGGACTGCTGCCAATAGTTGGAGAACTATCAGCTGGAGAACTTGAGAACTGTTAGGACTGTCTGACTCTCAATACTAAACACTGCACGGTCTCTGGTGCAGTGTGCTACTACAATAATATACCATACTATTATCATTAGTATTACTGATTGAATTCTGCCATTCCACTATTTCTACTATGTTCTACTCCATTACTATTGCTATTATTATCTTTTCTGTCTGCTGCTATGACACCTGCATTGGTAAAGGAACACTTAACTTGACTTCATGCGCAGGTATAAACATTTATTGATTTGTTTGCAGGACACTGACGTACAGTACTGCTAAATGTACATCACAAAACGAACTACATGAAGCAATGAGTTAACATAAGGAGTTTTTTTTTTTACAAGGTTTTTAATAGTTTCTTTGTACAGTAGGTATCACACAGCAGACTTCGTTCCTGGCTTTCATAAACAACCTCAATGTACTGGACCGTACATCATAACCTGGACAAAAAACATAATTATACCTGTACATACCTGTATCACTCGAGGTTTCACTCTCCCATAAACATGAATAAATAATAAATAAGATAAATAAAAACTCTGATAAAGATAATCAAGGATGTACCAGACACCTTGATGCTGTATTAGCCTTACAGTGGTACAGTAGACATTGTAAAAGTCCCTCACCCTGCATTCATAGTGCAGTGGCCATGTAAAAAAAAAAAAAAAAAAAAGTCTTCACAAATGTTGTACAGCACAGCACCATGTCAGGCCACTCCTTGTGCTTTCTGACGGCTGAATAGAGAAACAAAGTTTGCATTTTCCAAAACGTTTCTCTGGTCTGTGGAGCAACAGTGCAACAGTGACGCAGCAAGCGCGCAGTATAACCTGTGACATCTACGATGACTAAAGCTGTACGTCTCGTTCGGCAACCCAGTGTATGCAAAAGTCTTTGGTCCCCCTTCAAAAGTGGACATTGCCTTGTATTCTCCTCTTTGTGCACACTTGGCTTTTCAGAGTCCTCAGTTCTTTGGAGACATTTGACAGGAACTCCTTGTACTTCTTCAGGACCACGCAGCCGTATACCTTCTGTTGGAAGGTGTTCTGAGGGGAGGGCAGCGGCGTGGGGCCTCCCGCCGGCTCAGGTACAGGCATGTTGGGGAAGAGATTCTGGTAGAGGCAGTTCACCAGGGAGGCCAGGTTGCCGCTGCGGTTGCTGACAGCGGTCAGCTCGGACAGCAGTGCGCTCGGGGGAATCTGTAAGTCTGTCTGCTGTTCATAAACCCTTTTGAAATGTGGGAAGAACGCTTGGAGGTGCGTGTAGATGCTGGCGACCCTCTCTGAAGGGTTCAGTCCTGAGATGTTGGGGTCGGGGCCGTTGTTAATTGTCACCTTACAGAAAAGCTCAGACTCGTCCCCTTGGCTGGCCTTCTGCAGGTCAGATGTCACAGAATAGAGAAGACAAGGGAGGGAGATGTTAATTAAGTGGCACAACAAATTAAAGGTGTTATAGATAACATTTATAGTATAATATATATATATATATATTTTTTTTTATATAGTTTTAGAAAGGTGCAGAATAAAATTATTGCTCCCCCCCCCCCCCCCCCCCCCCCCCCCCAAGAAAATGATATGGATTTATCATAACAAATATTTTGGTGGGTCCAAAATGTATCTTGTTACATATGCAGTAATCTTCCCATTTCCCCAAGTGGGAGGCATCTGATTGGATAAATCAGTCAACATCAACTTAACATCAGTCAAGTTCAGATATGCTATCTACAGTATATAGTACAATACTTCAAATGTTTGAAGGATTTGCTTGTTCAACCTTAAATACAGCAGCTCTATATTTATTTAGCGTGAGGGGGTGCACAGTTAAAAATAGTCAAATTGTGCAAGTGAGGCAAAAAAACTAAACCAGTGGGCTTAAAGGAAAACCCCATACTAAATTATAATATAACAGGGAAATCAAGTGAAATGTGGTTATGATTATGTACTCACGTATGTTCTGATGAGATGGACAGATTCTGTATGTATGAGTCTGGTTAACTTCAAAGTCTGCTGCAGGGAATTCCCACATGCTTGGTTTCTGCATAGCGGCACAGCTCTGGTTGTATCAACAGCCATAAGAAACAGGAGATAAATGACAGCTGAGGAGAGAACATAGAGGTCAGAGGTCAGATTACATTGTAACTTACAGGACAGAGGTTATTTAACATTATAACATACTGTATGCTGTTTAGTGATAACTTTTATCCAAAGCTCCTTAGAGTACCATGTGTATACAGTCTTGTTATGATAATAAAAACCCTAACCCGTGCAGTGTTAATGCCATACTCTACCCACTGAGATACACAGGGAATGGAACCCGTAACCCTGGCAGTGTTAGTGCCATGCTCTACCCACTGAGATACACAGGGAATGGAATCCTTAACCCTGGCAGTTTTAGTGCCTTGCTCTACCTACTGAGCTACACAGGGAATGGAACCCCTAATCCTGGCAGTGTTAGTGCAATGCTCTACCCACTGAGATACACAGGGAATGGAACCCCAAACCCTGGCAGTATTACGACCATGCTCTAGCTATTGAGCTACCGTATACAGGGAATGGAACCCCTAACCCTGGCAGTGTTACATAATGAGTTACCCCCTTAATTGGCTGATACCATCCTTGTCTCCAGAGCCTTTCAGCCATTGTGTATGTGTGTGTGTGTGCCTGGTGCCAGTGTATAGCAGTCATTGACCCTGTGCAGCCCAAGGTTGGATGCTACACAGTGGTGGTGAAGGAGGCTATTTCCACCCTCTGTTGAGAAAAAGAGATCTAGAAAAGCGCTATAATATATGAATGCAATGACCGTTCATTCATCATATCGCTTAGCATACAACTTGACACGTAAGGTCATGCTACGTAACTAAAGCGACAAACATTCAAACATTCAACCAATATTACCTTATATGAAATAGGCATAGAGAAGATGTGGAGCAGATACAAGGAACAATAATACTATACTATAATATAACACTAGTAATATAACAATAATTCTATGTTTTATGCCAGTCCGGTGTCCACTATTGTCTTTAATCACATCATCACATAAGGTACATTTTCTATACCCCTGTGGACATTGTACACATATACAATATATTCAATAGTCTCTGGTGATACATTCCCAATTTTCAACAACATTTAACAAATGATTTAACTGCAGTATCTTCCAGTCGCTATAGTCTCACGAGCCAGATGAGACCTGAGGAAAGCTTCTCGCGAGAACTGACCCTGGTATGCTTAACCTTTCACACTGTTCTGAAACCACAACCCTGACCCTAAGATTTGTTCCATAACAGTTATAAGCAAACACACTGAAAATGCAGCCACGTATGCATGCTTGCATTATGGAAAAATTTACAGTTAGTTACAGTTTTACACTGTAGGCAATTAACAGACAATATCATATCCACACAGTGACTTGAGATAAGTGCAACAGAAGAATATGTTTATATTCACAAATCAACAACACTTGAAAGCTGCTCAAATAATGACCACAATGGATCATCTCTTCCACTCTGTCTCTGTCTCTCAGCCTTCCCACCCCATTAAGAAACAAACACAAGGATAGATGAGGACTGTATACGAAAGTTTTAAATATGCACAGCATACAGTATTGACAGCACTTACTTGTTGCTGGTTGAATTGCCAGTTGAAAATACATACTCTTCACATGGCCACTCATTCCCTCAGTGTCACAGGCCAATTGAAACAGACTTATCACTCTCGCACCCCTGAAAAACTTTTTTTATAGACTGAAACCACACATTTGTCATAGCAGGAAATGACGTGCTCTTTGTGAGGCAACAAAACTTCCCAGAATTTCCTTTTTTTTTGTCTCAGACCTGTCTTTTCTTTGTTGATCCTTTAGATATGTGCTTTATCTTCCCCATCATACCCCAAACCACCCCCACTCCCTCCCCTGTTACAGTATGTGTATCACTGAGGAATGAGTCTTTTCAACAGTAACAGTACAAGTGCGACACAACATAGATGATGGTTTAGTTTGTGCAGGTACGTACAACCATCTATAGATCTAAACTTGATTGCTTGGGTGACGTTCCTCTAGTTGATCCGGTCAGAGATGTTTGAGGGTGATCATAGTCATAGTCATAGATCATCCGTCCCACTAGCACACATCACTGAGGTGCCGTATTGTCGCCCCCTGGTGGGAGGGTGAGCTGAGGAGTCAGCGTCATGTGTCGAGAAGAGGAATGAATGAATGAATGAATGTAAACTTTATTTAACAGATTGCAGAATGGGTACAATACAGTACGGCTCAATACACACAATTGTTAAGGGGATGCAGACCTGAGAAAGATGTTTGTCTTGTTTCCATCAGGGTCCAACATTTTCAATTCATATAGACATTTATGACATACACAACATACATGACATTTATGGCATAGGGACATATAGGTATTTAGTACTGATACATTTGTGACATAAACGGTATTCAAATATACAGTACTGTTACCCCTAGATCCTGACAGAGTATACATATGATGGGGAGGGGACTGTACATTAGGAGGGGGTGGGTGGGTGGGTGGGAGAGAGATATACATACGGCGGGGAGGGAATATATACATGCGGTGGGGAGGAGACTGTCTATTAGGAGGTGGTGGGGGTTTTGGGCATTTACGGTGGCCAGTTTCGAATTGCAGCCTCCCGTAGGTGCTCTTTAAGAGTGGTTTTGAATGTGGGTAGGGATTCACATTCCTTTACAGCTTTGGGTAGGGCGTTCCACATTGATGTGGCATAATTGCTAAACGTATTTAGTCCCTTGTTTGAGCCGAATCTGGGTTTAACATGATTTGTTGAGCTTCCTCTGGTGTAGTGGTTGTGGTATTCACTGACCTTTGGGAAGTATTTTGACATGTACATGGGTACCTTAGTCGTATAGTGTATCTTGTAGACCAGGCCCATTGCAAGTTGCTGTACTCTGTCGTCTACTCTAAGCCATCCTAGGTTGTCAAAGTGGGCAGGGGTGAGGTGGGTTCTGGGGGTAAGGTCAAGTAGTAGTCTGACCAGTTTGTTTTGTGATGTTTGTAATTTTGTTTTAAGCGCCTTTGAGGTGCTTTGGTACCATGAGGTGCACACATAGTCGTAGTACCCTTGAATGAGTGCTCCTGCCAGAGTCTTCAGGGTATTCTTGTTTACCAGAGAGGAGATCCGGTACAAGAATCTAGTTCGTTGGTTGACTTTTTTTTATTACATTGGATGCCATTTTGTCACAGGAAAGATTTGCCTCTAGGATGGAACCCAGGTAGGTAATTTCGTCTTTCCTTGTGACAATATTGTCACCCACTGCAACTGAGAAGCCGTCGGTCTTGCTGAGTTTGTTATTTGAACCGAAGAGAATGGACTCTGTTTTGCCCATGTGTAATGATAGTTTGTTATCAGCGAGCCATATGCAGATTTTGCCTAGTTCCGAGCTGAGGGTTTTTTCAACCTGCAACTTGTTCTTGTCAGAGACCAGCAGGGCTGAGTCGTCCGCAAACAGGAACAAGTTGCATTCACAGGCTGACGACATGTCATTTGCATGAATTAGGAAGAGTAGCAGTCCTAGTATGCTTCCTTGTGGAACACCACAGCTCACTGTAAGGGGGGGGGATAGAGTACCGTTTACCTCTACCATCTGTTCTCTCCCCTCCAGGTAGAATTGCATCCAGCTCACTGATAAGCTATCAAAACCAATTGCTTTTAGCTTGTCAATCAGAATGGAGTGATTGACAGTGTCGAAGGCCTTTTGTAGGTCCAGCATGACCATGCCGCAGTATTTGCCCGCGTCCACCTCTTGTTTGATGTGGTCGTTCAAATAGAGGAGGCATGTGTCAGTGGAGTGGGACGTTCTGAAGCCAGATTGGAATTAGTAGATTCGATTTTTTTCCGCCAGGTACTTTTCGACCTGTTCGACGACTATTTTCTCCATGACTTTCGAGATGGAGGTAAGAATAGAAACAGGGCGGTAGTTGCCTGGGTCTAATTTGCTGCCCTTTTTGTGCAGAGGGGTCACTCTCGCAATTTTGAAGTCCTTGGGGACGTGTCCCTGTTTTATAGAGAGGTTTATTATGTGAGTGATGACTGGGGTGATGGCGGCTGCTGCGTCTCTGAGGAATTTGGAGGGGATGTTGTCATGGCCAGTGGCCTTGTTAGGTTGGAGGGCGCTCAATTTTTTGAGTACCTCATCGGTTGTTACCATTTCAAGTTTGAAGTCGTCTTTGTGGACCCCTAGGTTTTTGTAGTATGCTACTATGTGTTCTACCCCATAATGCCCTGAGTGGGAGGGTAGTTTGTTTACCAGTGTTGTGGCTATGTTTGTGAAGAAGATGTTTAAGTAATTGGCTATATCCAGCTTGTCTGTGATGAGCGTGTTGTCCGTCTTTATGTTTATGTTTGTGAATCTGGTTTTAATTTTTTTTTTTTTTTTTTAACTTTCTTTTTTAGCGTTTATCGCTTTCCTGGTCAAGCATGACCGACAGTTGCAGGGTGAAACGGGAGAGAGAGCAGGGGGAGACATTCGGCAAATGACGGCGAGTCCGGGAATCGAACTCGGAGTCAACCAGATCCGTGACGCAGCACGGAGTCCCGCGCGAGCGCGGTAACATGGTGTGCTACTGGAGCACCCTGGTTTTAAGTTTTTTACTGCAGCCTAGTTGATTATTGAGTAATTTCCAAAGTTCGCGGGGTTTGTTTTTGTTTTCCTCAGTTTTGTCGTTGATGAAATTTCTTTTTGCGGTTTTGATCATGGTGTTTACGTCATTTCTTAGTCTGTTTCTTTGAATTTTTAGTTCAACCACGTGGGCTTGGAGTTCACTGTTTGAGCTTTTGGAAAGCTTTGTCTGACTTTTATGAAGTTCAGAGCATTTTTTGTCTCTGGTTTTCATAGCGGCCAGTATTTCAGTGTGCATCCATGGCTCAGCGCGATTTTTAACCCTGGTGGTTCTTATGGGTGCCATGTTGTTGAGTATTGCTGTGAATTTTATTTTTTTTATATTTTTTTTATTATTGCAAAACAAAAATTATTAAAAGTCAGTACTCAACACACAATGCATAATGAAACTTTCAGTAAAGGTGGTTAAAATATATGCAAGTACAGAAACAAGATAAAACAAAAATAGTCTAAAATAACATTTTAACCGTATACAGTGTATATCCAGCGAAATTACAATTATATAAATGTTAGTATATAATATACCCCTAATACCTATTTTCTAAAACCCTACACACATATGCTCCAGCTCGAACCCCCCCCTCCCGGACCCCTTGCTGTGAATTTTGTTTTGAATCCAAGCCATGTTTCTTCAACCTGTGTACCACTGAGTTCATCTGACCAGTCCAAGCTCCCCAGTTCTAGGAGAATGAGTTCACTCCGGTGCACGAAGGGGATCCGGTGCTGGTGTTCAGTCTCACCACTGTGGACACTGTCAGATGAAAAGACATTTTACCTTTCTAATGACATTTGTAATTTGTAATTTGTTTGTAATATCTAAAGAATAATAGTAATAAATTATACAATTAAACTGTGCAATGAATGTTTGTGATGAATCAGATAGGCTTCTTAAAAATGTGGACTAATCCTTTAAATATGTTTAGATCAGTCAGTAATCTATCCGTGGATGAGTGAATTATGTTTAGATCAGTCAGTCAGTAATCTATCCCTGGATGAGTGAATTATGTTTATACCAGTCAGTCAGTAATCTATCCCTGGATGAGTGAATATGTTTAGATCAGTCAGTCAGTAATCTATCCCTGGATGAGTGAATTATGTTTAGATCAGTCAGTCAGTAATCTATCCCTGGATGAGTGAATTATGTTTATACCAGTCAGCCAGTAATATATCCCTGGATGAGTGAATATGTTTAGATCAGTCAGTAATCTATCCTTGGATGAGTGAATATGTTTAGATCAGACACCAGAGGGAGTTCCACAAATCATGTTCAACCCAGATTCGGCTCAAACAAGAGACTAAACATGTCTCACAATTATACCACAACAATGTGGAACGCCCTATCCACAGCCGTAAAATAATGTGAATCCCTACCCTCCTTCAAAACCGCTCTCAAAGAGCACCTACGGGTGGCTGCAATTCGAAACTGGCCCCGGTAAATGTCCAAAGCCCCCCCCCCCTCCACCAACCCCCTCCAATGTACAGTTTCTTCCCCCTCGAATGTATATATATTTTTTTATGATCTCTTTCTCATAAACAGTACTGTATATTTGTATATCTTGTATGTCATAAATGTCTTGATGAATTGATCAATCAATCAATCAGTCAGTAATCTATCACTGGATGAGTGAGGTTAGGTTAGTTGATGGCAGGAACATTATAGAGTTCACTATAGAGCACAGACAGTGTCGGCGCCATGGGGGGTCATTCGCGGGCCATGCCCCCCCCAGATGGCGCACTGTGCCCCTCCAAACGTTATGGGCAATTGTTATAAAAAAATAAAATAATTAAACATAATTTTTTTTTATTATAGTAAAAGTCTGATGTTTTCCTTTATAAATAGGCTATTTAGCCTATTATTAAACGAAATTAAACAAAAAAAGTCTTAAAAGAAGTGTATGTTTGAGCGCACGCTGATTGGTGTGTGTGTTTGAATTTGTTATTGCGTTATTGGTCACGTTGAGTTGATGGGTTGGGTAGTCAGAGCGCGACTGCGTGACTTGAGTGAGCGTGAAAAGTACAATAGAGTCAGTGGGTAAAATATAACACTTGGAGACGGACATAAAATGGATATATACGAAAATGGTTGCATGCCATGCATGGTGGGGCAGGGGGGGCACCTAAGGCTTCTTCACGGCCTCCTTCCTGGTGACGGTCCTCCAACATCTAACGCTGAAGAGCTTTCGGTAAGTTAGGCGTCATGAAGACGAAGTCTGGCCAAGAAGCGCCCGGTGCTGCCGCTGCAGGTGCATCTGTCACAGCAGAAGCTAGCGTGGTCTAAGACTATAATCATAATATGTCATAATAATAATAATGGATAATATAATGGATCGCCTATAAAATTGAGGCAGAGTTTGAAGTTGCAAAAGACCTCACGCGAAAGTGGGACACCGTCCTGAGGAGATTCAGTGCCACGACTCGCCGCCTCCAACTCTTCTCATGGGTAAGTCCTACGACTCATACTGTTTAATTTAAGCCGCCGTGCCCCTTGTTATTATTAATAATACTTTCACTTGTTAATGAATTTAAGCCCAGCCTCGGGCTATTTCATACTGTTTAATTTGTGTGTGTGAGACGCGAGTGTGTTTGTGACGTGAGAGAGAGAAAAAGAGAGAGAGAGACTGTCTTATCCCTTATGCGCACTCATGTTTTGAAATGTGTGTTGGTTCGCGGGAAATTCGTTTTCTGATGCCTATATTTTATTTATGTATGCCCCCCCGCTGTTACAATATGCCCTCCCGTTAAGTTGGGTCTGGCGCCGACTCTGAGCACAGAGCAGAGCATGGCAATGACCTCACACCAGGGTTATATCTATGGTGTCTGGTTTGCTTTCAGTTCCATGAATTCAAAATTTAAACAGAGATGTCTGTTGATTCTCTGGGACAGTAGAACATACATTTAGAGTTGTTTCTTAGAAGGTTGCTGTGCAACAACCCTCTCAAGGCAAATGTTTTTCAATATTTGTAATTTTAAGAAAATAAATCACTTCCTTCATTTGTGGGTTGAAAGTGAATTGAAACCAACCCTGACTCATGTTAGTGCTTGTAACCAGGCCCAATGGGTAGAGCAAGTTTCAAGTTTCTTTAATAGTTGTCATACAGAAGTACAGAATACTTATACAAAATGCTTCTTACTGTTACGCTCCAGAGACTGTGCTAGACAAGATACGTATGAAATAAAATAAAGTAGCATGTAAAAAGAAGTAAAAATAGAGGTCACAGTGTTCAGTATAGACATATGTACAATGTTCGATGCAGACCAGAAGTAACTGAGTTACCATACAATATACAATATACTATGCAATATACTAATATACAATACTATATAGTGCAAAGCAAAAATTGGATGAGGTACAATTTAGGTACAATTTACAGTAAGGTGTACGAGTTGTAGTGCAAATCCTTTACCAATAAATATAAAGTGTGTTTAGGTGATCTAAAGTGTGGAGAGTGGGTGCTGCAGTGTGTTGTTTGTTTAAAGTGAGTGTGTGCATGTGGATGTGTGTGCTGTGTGCATTTGATGGTTGTTGCATAGTGTTTATTGTTCGTTGAGCAGCCTGATGGCCTGGGGATAGAAGCTTCTTCTGAGTCTTTCTGTGCTCGCCTTGAGACTCCGGTATCGCTTGCCTGACCGCAGCAGTTCAAAGAGGCAGTTGTTCGGGTGGCTGGAGTCCTTGATGATTCTCTTACCCCTGCACCGCTTGTTGTAAATGTTCTGGAGGGTGGGAAGCCCCCCTCCAATTGTGCGTTCCGCTGAACATGTCACTCTTTGTAGTCTGCTTCGGTCTTGTGCAGTGCTATTCCCAAACCAGGAGGTGATGTTGCCAGTCTGTGGCAACATCACCTCCTGCAAATGTCAAAGGTCAACAGGACAGGGCTCTTGATACAACCCCCCTCCCTAAGTCATTTTAATAACATGCACTTTTTATATTTTTCGCACAGCACTATTAACTTTTGTTGCACTACACCAATGAACTGTTGGAATATACCCCCCCATGGATTATAAGGACCGTTGGAGTAACGTGGACATAATATGCCTTGGATTACTGCATACCTGAAATGCAACTATAAACCACTTGAACTATGTGTTGCATGATCCCCGAGAACATTTGGACATTATTGACTAATTGATACATGATTGGGAACAGCTGTGCACAAATGATATGCATCGGGAGAGGATAAACAAACCCCCAGACGCCTCCCCCAGCTCTCTGCTATAGTTACCCATAGGTACGTGATGAGGTCATGGAGACACACATGGGCTTTATAATGGGAGCCCACAGTCAAGATGGCAGACCTTTCCTGGCAGAAGTCTCCAATCATGTATGTGCATACTCCCATACTCCCATCCATCCATCTTCTCCACCAATGCGGGCATAGAGGTCTCCCCCTGTGTTAAGTTCCTTTTGTTAACTCGCTATGTGTGGTTTGACAGTGGCTCGAGAGATAGAGCAGCCGTCTGGCAATCCGGAGGGTCCCGGTTCGACTTCGGCTCCTCCCGGGCAGCGTGTCGATGTGTCCTTGAGCCAGACACTTAGCCCCTAATTGCTCCCGATGAGCAGGTTGGCACCTTGCATGGTTGCCTTCGCCGTCGGTGTGTGAGTGAATGGGTAAAATGTGAGAAACAAATTGTAAATCGCTTTGGATAAAAGCGCTATATAAAAAAGCAGCCATTTACCATTTACCATCACCTGGGGTTCCCTGTCACCAGGCTGAGCTGTGTTCAGGCCACCAGCAAGCAGTCAGACATTTGGAATTTTCCTGTCCCCATCCCACTATGTGTAATACATTTTCCAACTAAAGATGTTACTAGAACAAGAAGGAGGGCTGCAGCGTCTTTGTGGTGTGAATCCTGTGTCTTTTTGAAGGTGCTCTTGGATGAGGGAAGTCAGTTGAATAAAAATAAGAAAGTGCCAGGCACTCTTCTTGTATATAAAAAAGGCTTTAATAAATAGCTTAGTTCATATTAGAACCATTAAAAAACACCAACATGTTTCGGCTTCTCTATCGGCCTTCTTCAGGGCATGAAGAAGGCCGATAGAGAGGCCGAAACATGTTGGTGTTTTTTAATGGTTCTAATATGAACTAAGCTATTTATTAAAGCCTTTTTTATATACAAGAAGAGTGCCTGGCACTTCCTTATTTTTAAAGATGTTACATGTTACATCTTCATCTGTTGTCCTGCTGTGTTACTGTGTTCGGATTGTACAAATCTAGTCCGATTTCCTTGACCTCAAAGGGGTAGTTTCCCTCCCCCCCTTTTTCCGTACTTTTCCTCCCATCCCAATGTTAGTCGTTATGCCAATTCCCTTCCTGGTCATTGCGCACTTACCCTCTACCGTCGGTCTGGGAGGGTGAAGACTACCACACGCTTCCTCCGACACATGTGGAGTCAACCAACCGCTTCTTTTCACCTGACAGCGAGGACTCTCACTCAGGGCCGCCTGGGAGAAATGCAAGGCCCTGTGCGAGATTTTAACACAAGCCCCCCCCCCCCCCCCCTATTGTGGAGATGAAAAAGTTCACGAGTCGCATCCATGATATTGTCCCCCCGTTGGGATGAACTTGGGAGTCCTAGTTTATCTGCCACACGTTAGCACTCGATAACGTAGCAATTAGCAATTAGCTAAAGGCAGGGACAGGTAACTAGCATTAGCTAATGCTAGCTAGCTAGTTACCTGTCCCTGCCTTTAGCTAATTAATAATAATAATAATTTAGGACCTGCTCCGAGGTCACCATTTGGCACACATGCGAACCATGCATACAATGCGTATCTGCGATTAACCCATCCCGTCGTCCTTCCCCCCCAAGGGCAGCCGGGAGCAGACAGGCGCCACGTGAGCCGCGCCAGGGGACCAATCCAAGTGCTCCTGTCCGTCTTCGTCAAGGACGCCACAGCGTTAGCGATCTTGTTGTTGTGCATGTTTTTCCATTGGGTTTATCTTATCGGGGGGGGAAACCCTTGCGAGCACGGGGAGAACATGCAAACTCCACACAGAAAGGCCTGGGAGATACCCCACCTGGGTAACTGGCATCATGGAAACCTCGTCCCCAAGCGGGATTCGAACCCTGGACCTTCTTGCTGTGAGGCGACAGTGTTAACCACTACACCACCGTGCCGCTCTTTTGCTACTAATTGCTACTAGCCGACATAGCTATAGCCTGACTGAAGGTTCTAACACGCAACAACTTTCATCTTCAGTCCATCTGCCGAACGTCCTCTTCGTCTTGGCATAACCTAATCATACTTGGTATTGATAACAAGCTTATGGCACACAGTGTTATTTCTTTTGCTGCGATGCTGCTTTGTAAAAGACATCCACTCGCTCCTGTGGATAGCGCTGAATAGACCCTATACCTGGCTGTACCCCCTCCACTCGTGGATCCGGTCTTCTTCACATCTCTCTACCGACTACCAGACCGACGCCAACCAGCTCGGCTCCCCCTAGTGTCCAACGATGCTTTGCACAAAAGTAATTGAATGAAACCAATAGTATATCTGCAGAGCAGCAGAGCCGCAGAGCCCGGAACACTATTCTAAAAACGTGTCTAATGTGAAATATATAAGCATGTAAGCAAAACTAGATTTTAGGTCTGTGATGAAAAAGGGCCTCGCGGGAAGGGGGGCCTCGCAATTTTTTTTTTTTTTTTAATATATATATATATTTTTTTGCGAGGCCCCCCTTCCCACGAGGCCTTGTGCGACCGCACTGCTCGCACACCCCCTGAGGCGGCCCTGCTCTCACTGGGGGAGTGTAATGCGTGGGAGGATCACACTACCTCCCCCAGTTCCCTTCCTTGCTGAGCAGGCGCCCGACCGACCTGTAGGAGTCGCTGTTTACAACGACCAGGATACATACCCAGTGATGCCAGTAACGCGTTACTAAGTAACGCGTTATTGTAATCTGATTACTTTTCCCCGAAAATAGTAATCTAACGCATTAATCTTTAAAAGCCAGTAATCTGATTGCAGTTACTTGTCCAAGTGGCTGTGCATTACTATTTCGTTACTATCTCATCATAAATTCATAATGCAGGCGGAATGCAGTATTTTATTTCGTTTTCGACAGTCAAAAATACATTTTGAGCTGTTTTTCTTTTGGGAGTGACGTGGTGTGGCAGTGAAAGGGTTAAATACAAGAATGTGTCCCGCGGCGTGACTGGTCCCTCTGTCTGTGAGTGACTCTGCTTTAGTCCAATCACATTCCCCATCCACAGTCTGCGAATCAGAGGCAGAGTAGGGCGGGTCTTCACAGCACGTCATGTGACATATGCGCCAATCGTGTGACAGCAGGGCTCCGTCGTCGGAGAATTCCACCCCAAACGCTTGGCAAAATTAAAAGTGAAACCGCAAGATGACTTTTGCGGTTTCTGTTCAGAATTCCACCCCAAAACGCTTGTCTAAACGTAGCCTCAGTCACTACTTCACGGCGGAGGAAACAAAATACTGTCTACCGCTAAAAACAGCACATCCAATTGCATTGAAAGCATCTGGAATCACAACACTAGCCGACGCTTCGACTAGGTACAGGAGGGTTGATGGTGGCAGAGCAAAAGCTCTTATTTGCCAGATTTACAGTTAATTTACATGTTAAAGAGAGACTGATTGTATGTTTATAGAGAGACATCTATAAAAACTATTTAATAGTTACAGTTGATATAATTGAATAGTTCAGCCTGCATTTGTTAGATGTGATACACTGGTTTTGTAAAACCACTGGCTGGCTGCTCTAATGCTGTGAGCATCATAGACTGTTGCTTTACCATACTTGATGGTACAGAAGCTGAAGCACTAGTTTAACAATTTACGTTATGTGCAGAGAAACAAGTTAAAAACAATTTATGCACTTTCAATAAAGCGTTTAAAAAAAAACTGTTGGGGGAACGACGACGACTTCGTAACCTAGTTACTTTCAAAGTAACTAAGTTACTCTGATAATCAAGTAATCAGTAAAGTAACTTTTACAAGTAATCTGTGGCATGCACCGGCTTCCCACTCGCTAACACTGCCAATTGTGTTAGTATGGACGACCGACCAAGGCGGAGGTACCGCTGACAGCAGTATTTATTCCTGCCCGTTTCTCACTTCCCTGTCGCGCCATTGCCATTGTTTTGTTTGTCTACCCTTGTGTTCGGTTACTTACCCTGTTCACCTTCACTCCTGTTATTTCCCACTGAGTCCGTTCCTTATTCCAGCACTGCTGAGTTTTGTTTTTCCGGGTTTTGCAGTTCGCCTTTGTTTTGTATCATTGTTGCTTACTACTGCTAAGTAAAAGCCTGTTCACTTTCATTCCGTCGTCTCTGCCTCTACTCTCTCTGATCGTGTTCAGCATTTGGGGTCTCCTCACCTACCCTCACACCGAACCCTCACAGAATGGCACGACAGGGAAGTGAGAAACGGGCAGGAATAAATACTGCCCGTGATTACTGATGAGCGCCGGCTGGTTTAAGACCAGGCATGACCAAGACTGGTGAACACAAAGTAATAGTAAAAAGAAAACTCACATCACAAATATAAGCATGTGTAAAGGGATTATCTTACTGGAAACATATGTAAAGGGAATATCACCACACTAGAAAAATATATGTAAGGAGATATCTCCACACTGGAAACATATATGTAAAGGGATAACACTTAAAGGAAACATATGTAAAGAGAACCCTTAAACACAACCTAGACCGGGGAAACACAACATGAACAGAGGCAGCATAGCATTAATAATAGTATTCAAACCTAGGCCTAAATGCCTGAGAAGGTTCAATATCTGGAGCTGCTGCGTTTGGCCACCAGAGGGCGGCAGAAAACCACTGTTCACATTGTTCAGGAAGGAACCCCGGCTGGGACGCGTGAACACTTAAGGCAACTAACATGCACTTCCGCGTTTCTCTGATTGGCCAGCGCTCTCCTTCGTGAATACCAGCCGCTCTACGCTCATTCCCTACGCCGGAGACATGAGCCTCCAACGAGTGACGCGTCTCTCTTCTGATTGGCCGAGCGCCTTCCGCGTTTCTCTGATTGGCCGAGCGTGGCTCCCCCTTAAGCTCCAGGAGAGAGGAGAGAGGCTGAAAACCCGCAGTTCTTGCCCAACTGATGGGAGCTGAATCCCGGATCCGATTTTTCTGATGAATACCCCCAAAACATGGAGGTCCCGGATGCATGGAAGTATTGATTGCGCCGTAACGAATCATTAAAAAAATATACATACTGGAATATGTTGTGCCTTTACACATATGTTGGATTATGTAATTGGTTTGTCATGACAAACTAATAAAAAAATCGCGATTTACCCGGTGGCTACAACAACACACAGTGTATGTAGAACATGGTACAGTAAGTGGGGAGTGTAAACGCTTATAGTTAAAGACAGTAGAGCTTGCGTACGTTCGATAGGGCTTTGATTCAAACTGGTGCATGAGATGAGGTTCTATATGTAGAACATGGTACAGTAAGTGGGGAGTGTAAACGCTTATAGTTAAAGACAGTAGAGCTTGCGTATGTTCGATAGGGCTTTGATTCAAACCGGTGCATGAGATGAGGTTCTATATGTAGAGCATGTACAGTAAGGCGCGTGTAGTGTAAACAGTGATTTGCACCCCCTCAATGTACAGTGATTCAAACCCCCTCAATGTGCAGTTTCTGACAGCTGTGCTGTGTTGTCACACATTTCCGCGAGCAGCCTATTTCCGCGAGCAGCCTCGCTTGGCGTTTGAGTGCCGTCAAAACTAAAATGCGCATGCGCGCGTTACCGGCGTAGGGGGAAAACGAGCCGTAGCGTCACGTGGGGTCAGTTGGCCAAGCAGAGCAATGCGGAAGCACATGTTAGTTGCCTTAAGTGTTCACGCGGCTGGGACCATGACACGTTTTTCTTCAGGCTCATGACAGACACTTTCATGTGGCTTTACGTGCAGGAAGTCAATAAGGTCACAGAGAGTGAATTTCTCAATCAGAGACTTTTACCAGTGCGTAGAAGCCGGCTGGGTCAGCTTAGTTGAAGTAGGCAATACACACCCCTGGGTTAGACTACTACTCAGATTCAGACTGCAGCCCTTCCATTATAACCAACAGTGAGTCACAAACACCATTAATTTGTGCCGAAGAGAATTGTGGTTTTGGGATCATTCGATGATCAGCCTCAGAGAAGTGACTCCACGACACCAGTTCGATTAGTGGGGAAGGGGGGTATATTGACGGGTTAATACTTGTCAGTTCGGTCTTTGTGTGCCAAACATTATTAAAGGTAAACCTTTTTTTTTTACCAAATAAATTAGAAGTATGTTTAAATCAGCAATGCCTCCCCTCTTGCTGTACCAAAATATCTCCTAGCTCTAACCTTCACTGTCAAAATAATGTGCCTGATGTCAAATGGCCTCATTCTTTCAGTTTTTGCATGACTACGTCCTTGAGAATAACTGAAAAGTTGGATTATTTTTAGGCTATATATTTTATGTTGATGTATGGTATTTTTGGAGTGGGTATTTTTAAATAAAAAACAACGTATACCGAACCGAACCGTAAACCTAAAACCGTGATACGAACCGAACCGTCGATTTTCTGAACCGTTCCACCCCTACTACCTACCCATATAACCTTCTATGACAGCATGTACAATAATAATGTATACTGTATAACTATATATATATTTTTTTTTCTATATACATTTTATCCTCATCTGTCTAAATATTCCTGCATATAATCCTTTTTACATACCATACTATATCTCTATCTGTATATAGCCGTACCTACTCTTACTAGTTATACTGCTGGTCAGTATGACTTAGTTACCGGTACTACCATAGTGTATTTATACCTGTATCACTGTACATAATAATACGATAAGACTGTACATACACCTGATAATCATTATTACTCCGTAGTACTCATTTATATAGACTCCAGTTTAATCACTTATACATTGTATTGCTATTGCACTTTTCTGTTTGCACTCTGGTTAGATGCCAACTTATTTTTGTTATACTGTACTTGTGTTTACATACAAGAAACATAGTTCTGCTTTCAGATCTCATGACCTCACTCATGTCATCTATGTTTTTATCTTATTATATATTAGAATACTGGTTGCCCAGACACATTCACAGATTCTCTAAATTGTGGTTTAACTTTTTTTGCAATATTTGTATACATATTTTCCATTTTACCAAGGAGGTGACATCATTTGTGATCAGTGATTTGTTGAGATGACGTAATTTGTGGTCAGTGATTAGGTGAGATGACATAATTTGTGGTCAGTGATTAGGTGAGATGACATAATTTGTGGTCAGTGATTAGGTGAGATGATGTAATTTGTGGTCAGTGATTAGGTGAGATGACATAATTTGGGGTCAGTGGTAAGGTGCGATGACGTCATTTGGGGTCAGTGATTAGGTGAGATGACATAATTTGGGGTCAGTGATTAGGTGAGATGACATAATTTGCGGTCAGTGATTAGGTGAGATGACATAATTTGCGGTCAGTGGTTTGGTGAGATGACGTCATTTGCGGTCAGTGGTTAGGTGAGATGACATAATTTGCGGTCAGTGGTTAGGTGAGATGATGTAATTTGGGGTCAGTGATTAGGTGAGATGACATATATTTGCGGTCAGTGGTTAGGTGAGATGACGTAATTTGGGGTCAGTGATTAGGTGAGATGACATATATTTGCGGTCAGTGGTTAGGTGAGATGACGTCATTTGGGGTCAGTGATTAGGTGAGATGACATCATTTGGGGTCAGTGATTAGGTGATATGACATAATTTGTGAAGGTACAAGAAGAAGAGTGACACAGTCTACATCATAGTAGAAAACCCACAGAACACGTATGATGAAAGCTGGGCTGGTTTAGCATGAGTCAGCAGTAGCTGATGAAGGAAGCACGTTACTCAACATCTCAGCGTGTCCTCCTCGTGCTCCACATCGCCGTCTCAGCATGGCAAACCTTCAGATACTTAGCAAGGATGTGTCTTCACTTCTGTTTAGAATAGAATAGTCGACAGACTGGGACATGTTTGAGAGGGCCCATGGTGATGACATTGATGGACTATCCCACTGCATCACAGACTACATCAGGTTCTGTGAGGAGAGCATCGTACCCACAAAGAAGGTACACTGCTTTTCAAACAATAAACCCTGGATTAGCAAGGACATTAAACACCTGCTAAACAGGAAAAAGAGGGCCTTCATGGCAGGGGACACTGAGCAGGCCAGGGCTGTCCAAAGGGAGCTAAAAAAAAAGCTAAGGGCAGCCAAAGTCAGCTACAAGGACAAACTGGAGGGCAGACTACAGGCCAACAACACCAGGGAGGTGTGGGCGGGGGTCAGGAAGATCACTGGTTTCAAACAACAGGGCACAGCTGTTGAGGGCCCGCCAGAGCGTGCAAACGAGTTCAACTCGTTTTTCAACCGCTTTGACCAGAGTGGCCTCCCCACACCCCTCCCCCCACCCATCGACACCAGCACCAGATCACACCTACAAAGCAGCCCCCCCACCCCCCACCCACCCACACCCATCAGCAACGGCACCCCACCGCCAACACCAGCAGACTGCCCACCACCCCCAACCCTGACGATCACAACCAGTCAGGTCAGTAGACAGCTCTCCAGAATTAATGTAAACAAGGCCAGAGGACCGGACAACACCAATCCCAGGGTGCTCAAGGTATGTGCGGAGCAGCTGGCAGCACCGCTCCAGCATCTTTTCAACCTCTCCCTGAGGCTGGAGAGGGTGCCCCAGCTCTGGAAGACCTCCTGCATTGTCCCGGTGCCCATGAAGGGACGTCCCAGCACCCTCAACGACTACAGGCCAGTCGCTCTGACGTCACACGTCATGAAGACGTTTGAGAGACTGGGCCTGCAACACCTCAAGCCCCTGGTGCGTGACTCCCTCGACCCCCTGCAGTTTGCATACCAGGCAAACATCGGGGTGGAGGATGCCATCATCTACATGCTCCACAGAGCGTACACGCACCTGGAGAAGCCGCGCAGCTCAGTGAGGATTATGTTCTTTGATTTATCCAGCGCCTTCAACACCATCCAGCCGTCACTGCTAGCGGAGAAGCTCTCTGCGATGCAGCTGGAGCACGGCTTGGTGGCCTGGATCAAGGACTATCTCACTGAGAGGCCACAGTACGTCAGACTAAAGGACAGTCAGTCTGACGTACTGGTGAGCAACACCGGCGCCCCCCAAGGAACTGTGCTGTCACCCTTCCTCTTCACCCTCTACACCTCAGACTTCTGCCGCAACTCAAGCGGGTGCCACCTGCAGAAGTTCTCAGACGACTCCTCCATCGTAAGCTACATCACCGACGATGATGAGGAGGAGTACAGAGCCCTGGTGGAGAGCTTTGTGGGGTGGAGCGACAGCAACCACCTCCAACTCAACACCAGTAAGACCAAGGAGCTGGTGGTGGACTTCCGGAGGGGCAAGAAGAGGACCCCCCCGATTCCCATCTCCATCCGAGGGGTGGATGTGGAGATGGTGGACTCATACAAGTTCCTTGGGGTACACCTGAACAATAAACTGGACTGGTCGGACAACACAGAGGCCCTCTACAGGAAGGGACAGAGCAGGCTGTTCTTCCTGAGGAGACTCAGGTCCTTCAATGTGTGCAACAAACTGCTGCAGTCTTTTTACCAGTCTGTTGTGGCCAGCATCCTCTTCTATGCTGTGGCATGCTGGGGAGGCTACATCAACTCAAGGGACACCAACAAGCTCAACAAGCTGGTGAGGAAGGCTAGCTCCGTGGTGGGAGTCGAGCTACCTAGACTTGAGGTGATGGTAGAGAGGGGGATGATAAGGAAGCTGGCTGCCATCATGGAGAACCCCTACCACCCCCTCTACGACGAGCTAGTCAAGATGAGAAGCTCGTTCAGCCACAGACTCATTCCCCCCCGACACTCAACTAACCGCCTCGGACAGTCCTTCATACCAGTGGCCATCAGGCTCCACAACAGTGGGCAGCGACTAGCAGCCTCCAGGCTCCACAACAGGGAGCAGCGACAGCGACTGCTACCAGACATTGACCTGGGACTTATAGGAACCCAAGGAGGACAACCTACACTACCTTAGGATACTGTGATACTGTGATACTGTGAATAATGGATATTTCAGTGGATACCGTGATACTGTGAATAATGTATACTCAGTAGATAGTAAATTATAACACTACCTCATGCATACTGCACCTTATGTGACACTGTGAATAATGTGAATATTCCTCAGCTAGTCAGATAGTAAATTATATTGACCATATTGATCAAATTGTTTACACTGCCTGTGTTGTTTTTTACTACCTGTATACTGTGTTGTTCTACTACCTGTACCCCCCCCCTCCCCCCCATGCTGCTATGATGCCTGAATTTCCCCAAGGGGATCAATAAAGGAATATCTTATATTATCTTATCTTAATAGAATAGAAGTACTTTATTGATCCTGAGGGAAATTCAGCACTACAGATCGCTCACAATAAACATTTAGGTAGTCAAAAATCACAAATCACAATTAAGAATAAAAATACAGTCAGGGATATACATTCAAAAATGTGTATACCGTATACATTCTAAAATATGTATATACATTAAAAAATATGTAGGCTATATACATTAAAAAATATGTATATACATTAAAAAATATGTATATACATTCTAAAATATACAGCCAAAGATATACAGTAATATACAGTCAAATGTACAGTTAAAAATTAAATTGTCGACATAAAGGTAAAAAGTCATAAGTCAAAAAGTCCAGGAGATATGCCAGAGTTAGTACTATCATTCTGTGCTCAGTGAGGCACAGTGATACGTTATATAGTCTGATGGCTGAGACACCATATGATTTTATACCACTGTCCGTACATGTTCTTAATGTAGCGTTCAGAGACTTCACTTTTTGTCTACATCTATTCACATGTTTTTTTATTAAATTTGTTTGATCATTGATACTCAAATGTCCATAGTTGAGTATCAATTTAGCCTACATGTTCAGGCTACAACCTACAACTAGGATCAAAACATGGATGAACCTGGAACCAAAACAAAAATTATCTCGAACCATTACTGTTCACATAAATATAAGGGAAACGCTGATTTGTAATGTCACAAAAGTATAGCATTGTACAGATTACTGAGAGGTCAGACTCAATGGAAAACAGTTGCTTCTATTTGACCATGTATGGGAATGAGAGCTGAAACAGTTAAAACAGCTCACTTGCTCTTCAGGACTTCGATCCACATTTAAATATTTCAGAGTAACCGTTTGCATTTCAAGTTCTCACACCTTGTACATTATTACCATCAAACCGTCGACTACTTGAGAAACACTCGAGGGGAACTTGTAAAACCACAACCTACTGTACTCAGCATAACCTCAGGTAAGGGTTGACCACCCTCACCACACCCCACCATCCTGGGGCTTTCCACTATAGCCCCAAAGGTTTAAAGGCATGTTTGGCATGGCCTGTGCAGATGGTGCCACAGACAGCCAACAGTTCGAGGAACTTACAGTTTAATTCCTGCCAGGGTATACAGAGGTAGGGGAAAAGCCCCTTATTGACACCAAATCAAACACTTTATAGTCTGGGTCGAGACCGCAGGAGATCGAGGAAACACAGGAAGCTCAGTAGTGTAACTTCCGTCTCAGACCCCCACACGGCAGGGAGATTTACGTGGCTCCTTAGAAGCTGTGGTTTACACTAGTTGTGTCGTTACGAAGGCCTACATCATGCAACTACAAATGAAAATCCTAAAACAGAACTCACATATCACTGCCGTCTGGCCAAAACCTGGTATCTCCATGTTTTAGCTTGACTCAAATTTTTTTTTCACGGGAAATTCACTGTATTATTTTACAGATTACTTTTGTTTTTCTACTTTAAGTGTAAATGCCATAAAATACAGTAAATTGCATTTTATCAATCTGTAAATGTATTTGATTTTACTGTAATTGACAGTAAGTATTTGGCAACCATTGATGCCAGACATTTACCGTTTTCTTGCCGCTTTCTTTCTTACAGTGATAGTTACATACTTCTCAAGCAAGTTTCATGACCCTCAGGCCAAAAACTAATCCGAAAGCACATACCAACACATATTCAAAAATACATTCAGTTTATAAATGTGAAAATCAGGTTGCTTTTCAAAAAAAATTAGATAAAAGGTTTTCATCAGATAGCTATATTCAATTCTGATGGTCTTGGATACTTCACTTAAAGGAACACGCCATCATGGGAAATGTGATTACCATCTTCTCCAGAGTCAGACAAGAAGATATATTTCCATTACATTTCCTCTCTGTGCTTTCAGTAGAAAGCTATCTGGCTGCAAGCTAGCCTAGCTTAACACAAATGAATGGGAACGGATACGGACCACAAGCTTAGCTTAAAACTTCAAATTAAACACTGTTTCTGGCCAACAGCTATAGTTGGTCCATAACCACTTCCATTAATTTGTGTTAAGCTATAGGCTATCTATCTTATTTTCTGACTCTGGAGAAGATGGTAAGTGCATTTCCCATAATGTTGGCATGTTCCTTTAAAGGGGCATTTAGCAGATCTCTAACCTGAATCCTGTCGTTCTGGTGTGGGGATGACATAATTGGACATAAAATGTACTACAGTTGAAAATAATGTTAGGGACCACTAGTCTAGCTGTTAGCAAAAACACCTCTCGCAGAGTTTTAAGCTAGGCTAGTGGTCCGAATCCGCTTCCATTAATTTGTGCTAAGCTAGGCTATCTGTCAGACTCTGGAGAAGACAGTAAGCGCATTTCACATAATTGTGTTCCTTTAACAGTAGCCTACTATGTTGCAGTCGACTCTGTTAGCTTATGAGTCCACACAATCAGCCTCAGCTGCACTAGCACTAGATGTCACAATTACATTTTTAATAACATCACACTTGATGACATTACAAGTCTTGATTCTCCTGTTTCAGATGGGAGGTTGTTTTTATAGTCACACACATGGACTCTACTCTCATAAACCATAGGAATAACACATTTTTAGATTTAGTGTTGTTCCAGTTTAAATTGGAGAGCTATGATAGTGTGCATGTTGTCAGTCAGAAGCTAACCACAAGAATGTTGCTGCAGTGAGGAACCACATATCAAGAGTCTAAAACACAACCACACAGGGAGAGAGATATAAAGAGAGTAGAGAGAGAGAAATGGGATGCAGGATGTTGATGATCAAAAAATACATCGTATTTCAACAGAATCTCTTTTTATTTTGTCTTTGAACCGCACAGGAAATGGTGAATGGGGATGTTTAGGAAAGTCCCCCTTTTTATTTCTACAGTAGCTAAATACATCTTTCTAATAACTTAAAAGTCCACATAAACAGGTTGGATTTGTTACCTCTCTGAACCAGCGTTTCCTCTGTAGTCTCCTAACAGTGGTGGTTCCACCATGGCAAGGACATTATGACCACCGATGGAGAAAATTTTAAATTAATATTAGATTGTAGTTTAATCTAATAGACCACCTGAGTGACATCACTTACAGTAGGACCTACTGTAGGTATCGGACATCCAGATCTAAAAACAAATGGCATTTGTCTTTCACAGTTATCAAAAGCTGAGTTAGTTTAGGATTTGAATGGTTGGGGGGGAAATATATTTGATGATTTGTATTATGTTTAATAATTCTGCAAAAGAGCAGACATTAATTGTCACGGACGTTAACTACAGTATGTTGCTGGGAACTAGAATCTAAGAGGAAGTGATTTAAAATAAGATTTTTCCTATAGACAAGGCATTTGGATCTGGCACTAGCTGTTTCAAGTGCATAGTACTCGCTTAGGTGGTCTATTTCACCACAGGGCAACCCTGTGGACAGTTTTAGTTCTACAACCTGCGCTGGTACCAAAACAGGGACAGATGTGGAACCAATAAGCAATACTTAGCACAATATTAATGATCAAGTACCTAGGAATTAATGAGGAACTAAATGTTAACCATCAGTTACTCAAGTCTCACACCTGATGTCTTCGATTTTCAATCCTTTCAGAATGGCCTCTATGTCACTTCCCAATGACACATTCAGTAAATAACTGTCAATTTGACAAATGTTAACAGTTAACTATGAGTCAGATTTTGCTTGAAGGGGGAAGAAGAGGATGGGTCAGTGTCATCATAGAACTATAAGAAGAGGATGGGTCAGTGTCATCATAGAACTATAAGAAGAGGAGGCTGGGTCAGTGTCATCATAGAACTATAAGAAGAGGATGGGTGAGTGTCATCATAGAACTATAAGAAGAGGATGGGTCAGTGTCATCATAGAACTATAAGAAGAGGATGGGTCAGTGTCATCATATAACTATAAGAAGAGGATGGGTCAGTGTCATCATAGAACTATAAGAAGAGGATGGGTCAGTGTCATCATAGAACTATAAGAAGAGGATGGGTCAGTGTCATCATAGAACTATAAGAAGAGGATGGGTCAGTGTCATCATAGAACTATAAGAAGAGGATGGGTCAGTGTCATCATAGAACTATAAGAAGAGGATGGGTCAGTGTCATCAAAGAACTATAAGAAGAGGATGGGTCAGTGTCATCATAGAACTATAAGAAGAGGATGGGTCAGTGTCATCAAAGAACTATAAGAAGAGGATGGGTCAGTGTCATCATAGAACTATAAGAAGAGGATGGGTCAGTGTCATCATATAACTATAAGAAGAGGATAGGTCAGTGTTGTCATAGAACTATAAGAAGAGGATGGGTCAGTGTCATCAAATGTTCGGAAATGGCTTCTCCTGTCTCACTGGGAGACAAATTGCGAATGTAACCATTATTTAACCAGGCAGGTCAATTAAGAACACATTCTTATTTACAATGACGGCATGGTAAGAGGACAAATGGGCCTCTCAAAGGGTAACAAGGAAAGGGGACAAAAATAACAAAATAAATAAAATAAAATGTAATATAAAATATTTTGAAAAATAAAAGCTCATTGGGGCTTTGACCCATCCTCTTCTATTCTAGTATTTGTATTTGCAAAAACGTATCATGGTATTTCCATAATTTGTAGTCACTACGATGATGGCTGTGACCACCAGTGTCATGGTTTGAATTGGATTATACTAGGATAGTATAATAAGTACAGACATTATAGCATAGTGATACATTACTTTTACCATAGTACATTTATACAATGGCCGGTACCATAGTAAAACTGAAATTACCATCAAACTACCATGATACTTTTTTCGTAAGGATTACCCCAAAACCTCTCCCCCTTCAGAACCAACCCCCCCAGACCACCACTCCTCCAGAACCAACCCCCCCAGACCATCCCTCCTCCAGAACTAACCCCCCCAGACCATCCCTCCTCCAGAACCAGCCCTCCTCCCAGACCACCACTCTTCCAGAACCAGCCCTCCTCCTGAACCAGCCCTCCTCCCAGACCACCACTCTCCCAGACCACCACTCCTCCTGAACCAGCCCTCCTCCCAGACCACCACTCCTCCTGAACCAGCCCTCCTTCCAGACCATCACCAGAAATAAAAGAGGAAACACTGCTCAAATAAACCGCCTTCAAGACCCTGAAGCACCTCAATAATAAATAGAAATAATTTTTAACACTGTCATGGAACCATCGGTCAACAAAGCATCAGTTGTCTGTCAACAGGCAAAGAAGAAAAAAATCAACCACCAGATGTCAGAAGGTTTGATATGTGAGAGGTTGAAAACTCTACAGGAGTCATACTGTACATGCTCCCCTCACAGAGGTAAAGGGAACACAACAGTTAATCATAGGAATGTTGACAGAATTTTATTTAGACTCCCTCCTGAAATCATATGGTGCTTCGCGCCCCTAAAGAGTGACGTGTCATTTCCAAAGCATTGTGTTGTTTTGTTGGGGGGCAACCTAACGTGTGTAGCTTTTCACACTGGTTAAAGATGCGTTGATAGCAACACATGTAGACCCTTCTAGAACAGTGTTGGGGAAACTACTTTAAAACTGTAGCATACCAAACTACTTCAATTACACCTTAACTACTCTCAAAAATGTTTGTCCTCTGGAAAACTAGCTCAACTACATCCAAACAAACACTGTAGAAAATAATCAAATATTTGGTCTGGAATGTCTTAGAGGTACATGGTGTGTTTGATTAGAGGTCAGGACAGGCAGGTTGTCAGAACTGGGCCATGCTTGACAATGTACCTCACATAGAGGAAGGTGTGTTGAGATGCAATCAGGATAAGATGAGGGAAACAAACATTGAATGCACTTTTAAGGAAATATGTGATTAACTATATTGCTGCACCGGGTAGATTTGGGGGGAAGAACTAACCTCAGAAAAGTCTAAATAAATTATGATGTATCTCTTTGGTATTGAATAGTTACAAGAGAAAATCTGGATCCCTGGAGCACTGTTTGAAACTAGACATGACGTGTCTGTGGTGCTCCTACCCTCCCACCACCTTTACCACACAAAGAAGCATCCTCTAAGAGCAAAGGGTGATTTTTTTTTAATTTGTGTTGAGATTAGAGGTTGAAGAGGAAATTTTATCTTCTCAAAGATACCTGGTGCCGCTTTAGTAATATGGTTCAACTACCACCCAAGTACAGATTAGTGATTGAACTGCATGTAGTTAACCTCTCCCCAACATTGTTCATGGGTAGCTACTACAGTAACACACATTGTGCTAAAATAGGACCCTTGTCGACCAAACTGCAAAGTAGAAATAATTGCCATATACTGGAAAATCTAAAAAAGGGTTGGGGTCATCTCTGTCATCCCCTTCAGATTATGGATCTCCACTAAGGTTAAGGTAATGGTTTATAAAAAAAACTTTCAGGTGAAAGTGATGACAGTTGCAGCTTGGACAAACAAGTGATGACACATGTCCTTTTTTCAGAGTAGAATACATGGATGCAGGTTCAGAGGGATTGGTTTCCATGACCTTATCATGCTCCACATAACCAATAGTAATAACTCTGATCACACAAAGGCATACAGCTATAATGTATTATATGTGAGAATAGTCTAGTTGAGGCTCTAATAACAGGCTTGTAATTATGTAATTTCTCTTCATGCCCTGTCGCAGCTATAATTTAGTCCAGCTATTTTACTTCGGGTATTATAAAATTGGCAGGTCCCATCAAGCCTTCTGATTGGTTGATAGCTGTGGTTTATATCCTGTATACCATGGCCAAGTAGGCAACCTTCTCATAGCAGTTCCACTGTATACCTCTGCATTCAATTAATATCAGGGCAACGGAAAATGTGCTACACTGGTGGTTCTAAATCTTTTTCATGTCAAGGAATTAAGATTTCGACCCCCGTTTGATAAGATGTTGTCTCAGCCCCCCCCCCCCCCCACACACATCCATAACTCTGTAGTTGAGATAACAGTGGAGAAAATGAAATGTATGATCAGAATAGTTGCTGTTATAAGTTATCTTATTACGATGAATAGGCAAGCTAAACGACGATAAGTTATCTTATTGGGATGTTGGCTCTATTTTTCTGGGGACCCCCTGGACCTCTTTCAAGAACCCAGACCCTGGCTGAGAACCACTTAGCTACGCTGTAAAAACATACCTGTACACTCACCAGGTTTACCCAAGTAAAAAAAACATATACTTAAGTATTTTTTCTAAATGTATACTTTAGTATAATTCTTATGTATTCGGAAAGTATACCAATGTTAAATTGAAACCACTTAAGTTGTACTTAGTGTGTTAAAGGTTGTACTTAAGATGTACTTAAATATATTGAGATTATACTTTCTCAATATACTGTATTTATCTGGTTACTATTGCTTATCAATATAGTAAAATAATAAAAGTTTTTCAAGTGTACTTAGATTACACTTACAGCATAGTAATGACTATCAAACTAAATATGTGATTTGAATTAGTACATGAAAGCACATACGAAGTACCAAAAATACATTGCAAGTATACTCTCAGGAAAGTACATGTGTAGAAATATAATTTAACACACTCAATACACTAAAAACATACCATCAGTATGAAGAAAATATAATTATTTTTTTTACTTGAGTAGGGTAAGACTGATGGTACCAGCATTGATGGGAAGTTCTGACAATATGTGGATAATTTAGTAAAGCCTCTTTAGCTGTGATATAATGCCCATATACACCACGGCCTGTCATGGGTTATTGCTTACTGTAATTAAGAGCTTGTTAAGTCAATTTATAACCACACCCTTCCTACATTATAAGTCATGACAGTATACATGTCTTGATAACAGTGTATAGATGTATGCCTTAAGTGTTTTTCATAGTATCCTTTAAAGCGGAACTACACCCATTTTAAGAATTCATACGTGTTATTAACATAACATGTAGTTCAATAACATATCGGAATTCATGATGTGGGTGGTGTTGATGACTCCTCTGTATCACTCACCCCTATACTGGAATAAGACGCCTGACAGGATAAACACTGACACAAGTTGATCTGCCACAGAAATCAAACAGAGCAGGTAAAGAGGCCTGTCGAAAATAACAGGGTTGCATTCAAGACTACAACATTAAACAATGTTTCAAACTGACCTGTGTCAAAATAGTATCTCATTTATTTTTCTCATACATACACTTCATCTTTATTTACTATTTTCTTTTAGAGGGCTTCATCTCACAGGGTCAATCTAGGTGTTTCACAATAGCGTTTGAAAAATGTGATACACGTTATACTGTGGGGTTTCAAAACGGTTCACACTGAACATTTCAACCCTTTTTTCCCCTTTTTTTTCTTCTTTTCTTTTTCTTTTTGTAAAATCCACAGATGGGAATTGGTTCCAGTCTTCTCTCCAAGACAAAAAACTACAAAGGCTAATGGTGGTATTAGAAACGAAGCACCGCTCAGGAGGAAAACATTGTGCAACCTGTTCAATGACAACAATGAACACTGCAAAGAATATGTAAATCTGGTCACTAAGACGCTAATTACTCGAATGCAACCCAGATCGACCATTTTTGTTATGTTGTAACAGACGTACGACCGGACATCTCAAGGCTGTTGACATGCACGCAGTTTTCCAGAAAGATACCCTAGAACCCGCTTAACGTCTTATTCAGTCTTTTTTTCCTTTTTTTTCTTTTTATGTATCCTCCTATCCTGATCACAAATATCCCTGTATATATGAATCATCGCGATAGTAAGAATAGTACCATGGAAACACAGAACCCCCGAAACCAACAGTAAATGGGATAATACAGTGTTTACCACTGATTTATAATAAATACATTATAATTATTATACATCAGTGGTATTTACATGCCTTATTATTCCGTAATATGTCAGTATATCCCAGCTGTCATACTCTGGGATAAGAGCTTATCCAGGTTATGTAAACAGGATGGTTTACGCAAGTCAACTCAAAATGGAAATAGTAGTGTATCCTGAATATTAGCAAGACACTGGGTTGCATATAAACACACACCTTGAGAAGACCGGAGCACTAAACAGTGAATCTGAGATTCCATTAAAACAGCATTTATACAATCTGATAAAAGTCTAGTGGTTTGACTCATAGCAATATATTGAGCTACTGTAATGACTGATATCTCTATAGTTGTAACAAAAAAAAAGCATAAGTCTTTATCATTATGAAGTTCTGTTATCGATAATAGAGCTGTGTCTCTGTAGGTTTATATCTATATTCTCATGTACAAATATTCATATCAAAAGTTATACAGCACAATTCTCACCATTTTTCCTTTACAAGATCTCTGATTAGTGAACATGAAATGATTCACAAATTCTGATGGAAGAAACAATGGCGCTGGCATGGCAAAATTAAATAAATTGAAAAATAAAAACATACATACTTAAATTTAAATAAATGAAAAATAAATAAATAAAAGTAGCTTTTTAGGCACAAATTAAATAAAGGCATTTGTGAAATTATCATATGACATATGGCGCTTATGTCCAGTACCCATAGGCTTATAACAAAAACAAAATGCTATGACCACTTTTATTTACAAACGGCTAAAATCTCTTGACAGATTCATGCTTCATTTCACAACCTGAATTTGTCTTTAAAGTGCATGCAATAATAAGCAGTTTTATCCAGTGGAGAAGAGAAAACTAATGCCAATTAATCCTACATACTGAACAATGGGGGGGAAAAAGTAAGTACTGTTGCCTGAAAAGGTGATAGGATTGCAGTATACTGAATGCGTAAGCACAATATGGAAGAATGAAAAATGAAATTCTTCAATAAAAATGTCTACAAACAAGCTCTGACTTCATTCAACGACCCCCCCCCCCCCCAATATTATTCACATTCTGAGAAAAATAAAACTGTCAGAAGCAGCTAAAACAGCCACGGTGGAGCCCGTGGCTCACATTCCACTACGCCAGCTTCACCTCCACGTACCGTAACGCAGTAAGCCTCGTATGAACATGATGGGTTTATACTTAAACATATCAAAGTGCCCATTTTTTTTTTTTACTAAAATTTTTCCTGAATTTATTCAATTCATACCAAAAGGAGGAAAGAGAGTCTGTTGGCATTTTTGTGGCTGAATTTTCTTTTGTTGTTGTTGTTGTTGTTGTTGTTGTTGTTGTTGTTGGTGGTGGTGGTGGTGGTGGTGGCGTTGTTGTTGTTTTGATTCCAACACATATATTTTCCAGTTTACACCGACTTGGTTTTTGATTTTTTTGTTGACATGTTGTTACTGTAGAATATTTTAGTTTGTTGTACGTTCCCCATTTCAAGTTTCACAAAAGAAGAAGTCCCCTACTGCACAAAACACCTTGATTTCTGGGATGCAAACTCTAAAAGAGAGAGGGAAGCAAGAGAGAGAGAGAGTTAGGCCTATCCGGCTTTGTCACTGTGTGTGTGAGAGAGAGAGAGAGAGAGAGAGAGAGAGAGAGAAGAGAGAGAGAGAGAGGAGAGAGAGAGAGAGAGAGAGAGAGAGAGAGAAAGAGAGAGAGAGAGAGAGAGAGAGAGAGAGAGAGAGAGAGAGAGAGAGAGAGAGAGAGAGAGAGAGAGAGAGAGAGAGAGAGGGAGAGAGAGCGCGAGAGAGAGAGAGAGCGAGAGGGAGAGAGAGAATAAGAGAGAGAGGGAGAGAGAGAGAGGAG